>NC_079445.1:34525618-34618118 GCF_903798145.1 Danio aesculapii | reverse complement strand
ATGTCCTGTGCCCAGAGATGTATGGCTGGAATGAATGAGATCTACCCGTTGGTTTTCAGGGATGAAGCGTCGATTGGGGGGACAGCCCGGCGGAGTTCTGGATTCTGGAGTGGCGTTTACTGTAGGAGCGGACCATTGGATGGGACAGATAGTGATCTGATCGGGAAGGATCTTGGCCGGTGTCTCAATAATTTCATGCTGGTCGTGAATTCTGGAAAGTGCGTCTGCTCGGATATTCTTTGAACCTGGTCGATATGAGATAGAGAACTGAAACCTGGAGAAGAACAATGACCAACGGGCCTGACGAGGACAGAGTCTTTTAGCATCTTTTAGGTATTGGAGATTTTTATGATCTGTGATCACCTGGAACGAATGTTTGGCCCCCTCCAACCAGTGTCGCCACTCCTCCAGGGCGAGCTTGATGGCCAGAAGTTCTCGATTTCCGATGTCATAGTTCCTTTCCGCCGGGCTGAGCTTCCGGGAGAAATAGGCACATGGATGGAGTAATGAAGGAGTACCGTGGTACTGGGACAGGATGGCTCCCACTCCGGTGGTCGATGCATCCACTTCGACCACAAACGGCAAGTCAGGATCAGGATGAGTCAGCAGTGGGGCTTGAGTGAAGGATTCTTTTAGGTTTTGGAAGGCTGCGGCGGCTTCAGGAGGCCAGGGTAGTGCTTTGGGTTTATTTTTCAACAGGTTGGTGAGCGGAGCGGTGATGAGACTGTAATTCTGGATGAAACGTCGGTAGAAATTAGCAAATCCTAGGAAACGTTGGAGCTCCTTTATGGTCTTTGGTTCGGGCCAGGAGATGACGGAAGTGACCTTCCCCTCGTCCATACGAACCCCTCTTTGATCGATGATGTACCCCAAGAACTGAACAGATGTTGAATGGAAGGAGCATTTTTCAGCCTTGAGGTACAGGCGGTGTTTCCTGAGGGTTTTCAGGACCTCCGCAACGTGGTGGCGATGTTCGGCCTCACTCCGGGAGTAAATCAGGATATCATCTATGTATACAATGACGAAGAGATGGAGGAACTCCCGGAGAACTTCGTGGATGAAGTTTTGGAATACGGAGGGGGCGTTAACCAGACCATAGGGCATGACCAGGTACTCGTAGTGTCCAGTAGGGGTCACAAACCCAGTCTTCCACTCGTCCCCCTCACGTATTCTCACCAGATTATAGGCGCTGCGGAGGTCCAACTTGGTGAAAATTTTGGCGGATCTGAGTTGTTCCAGGGCCGCAGGGACGAGAGGAAGGGGATACCGGAACTTGACTGTACCTTGATTTAGGGTTCTGTAATCGATACATGGCCGCAGCCCTCCATCCTTCTTAGCCACAAAGAAGAAACTTGAGGCAGCAGGTGACGTGGATGGACGGATATACCCCTGACTCAGAGCCTCATGGATGTACTCCTCCATTGCCTTGGTCTCCGGAAGGGACAACGGGTAGATCCTACCTCTGGGCATAGGAGCATCTGGAAGCAGGTCTATGGCGCAGTCCCATGGCCGATGTGGAGGTAGCTGGGAAGCTCTCTTGGGGCAAAATACATCCTCGTATGAGGAGTAGATCTTCGGGATCTGAATGGATATTTTCTCGACAGGACTTTCGACAGACGTGACGTAGACGGTAAGGGGTCTTTGAATTTGTAAGGGTAAATCGGGAAAACAGCTGGATCTGCATTCTTCTCCCCATCTCTTAATCTCTCCTGTGCCCCAAGAGAGGATGGGATCGTGCTTCACCAGCCACGGGCGCCCTAAGATGATATCCATTGATGCACCCTCCAGAACCAGAAATTGAATCTCCTCTTTGTGGAGCAGTCCTACTTGGAGATTGACGGGTTCACATTTTCGATGGATACGTGCCTGAGAATGGATATCGTTGGTTATGGGCTGAATCTGGTAGACGTGCGTCGAGGCTTCGGTGTTAAGCTGTAGTCGGCGACAGAGGGCGTGCGAGATGAAATTTCCTGCTGACCCGGAGTCGATGAGGGCTGTGACTGAAACTGAGACAGAAGGGGTAGTTAACTGGACATTAGTGGTGAGAGGATGCATTTTTTCAATGGGAGAACTGAACAAACTCACCCCAGAGCGTGCTGGACGAATGGGACAGTCCAGCCTGACATGTCCTTTGGCACCACAGTACATGCACAGACCCCGGGTCAGCCTCCTCTGTCGCTCGGTGATTGTGAGTCTACCAGATTCTATGATCATGGGTTCTGGTTCTGGAGGGACGGCTGGCTCTGGCGAACGGAGGAGTGCTTGTGATACTGGTGGAGGATCATGCTGGTAGACCCTCAGACGATCGGAACAGCGCAGAGAATGTTGGATAAATTTCTCCAATCCCATCGTATCGTCGAGGGCAGCCAGCTGTAACCGGAGGCTGGGCTCTAGTCCGAGCCGGTAGGTTGTGAGGAGAGATCGCTCATTCCATCCGCTAGCAGCAGCCAGAGTTCGGAACCTGAGAGCATAATCCTGAGTGGACATGGCTCCCTGTTTGAGATGGTATAATTGTTCTCCAGCTGCTACTTCAGCATCCGCGCGACCAAAAACCTCCTTGAAATACTGGGTGAATGACTGAATGGAATTTGTTACCGGCCCAGACTGTTGCCAGATGGTTTCAGCCCCCCGAAGAGCCGACCCAGAGAGAAGGGAGATGATGAATGCGATTTTGGACCGATCTGTAGGATATAACTCGGGTTGCATAGTGAATACCAGAGAACATTGTAGGAGAAATCCATTGCACTCCTCCGCCCCGCCAGAGTAGGGCGCTGGTCGAGCCATGGGACTGGATGAGTGGGTGGACGGTGAAGAAGTGCTCGGTGCTGGTGGTGCTTCGGGAAGTGGAGCAGATGGTAGTAGCACTCTCTTCAATGAATCCACCAACTCCTGAAGGGGATCGTGAGTGCTCATGCTGTTGTTAGTTGAAGGTCCGGTCTTCTGTTACGGAAGCAGACGGACAAACAAGGGGAGTAAGTATAAATGAGGTTTATTACAACAGCAGAGTAATGTGGATAATGATTGAGAGTTGAAATGGAGTTTGGATGATCTGATGATTCTCTTTGCCAGGTGGGATGACAGACACAGAAGGATGACCGAATGCACACACCAGAGGACTTGCTGGGAAGACAGACTGACGAGACACACAACGTTGACAGGACAACTGGAACACTGGACAGACTGGAATGAAAACAGAGATAAGGTAAGTATATTTGCTGAGATCGTAGGGGAGTGAAACCTAGGAAGTGGTTCACTCAGAGTCCGCTTCGTAGGAACGAGACCGGACAATGAGTGAAGTGAGGTGTGTGCTTATATAGTGAATGGGAGTGATTGGGTGCAGCTATGCGTGGTTAATACTCAGGTGAAGGTGCTCGATGCGTGATGTTGGTGGAAGAGCCTGGCCAATCCGTGACAATTATATTATATTATATTATATTATATTATATTTTATTATATTATATTATATTATATTATATTATATTATATTATATTATATTTATTATATTATATTATATTATATTATATTATATTATATTATATTTTATTATATTATATTATATTTTATTTTATTATATTATATTATATTATATTATATTATATTATATTATATTATATTATATTTATTATATTATATTATATTATATTATATTATATTATATTATATTATATTTATTATATTATATTATATTATATTATATTATATTATATTTTATTATATTATATTATATTATATTATATTATATTATATTATATTATATTTTATTATATTATATTATATTATATTATATTATATTATATTATATTATATTATATTATATTATATTATATTTCATTATATTATATTATATTATATTTATTATATTATATTATATTATATTATATTATATTATATATATTATTATATTATATTATATTATATTATATTATATTATATTATATTATATTATATTATATTATATTATATTATATTATATTATATTATATTATATTATATTATATTATATTATATTATATTATATTATATTATATTATATTATATTATATTATATTATATTATATTTTATTATATTATATTATATTATATTATATTATATTATATTATATTATATTTCATTATATTATATTATATTATATTATATTATATTATATTATATTTATTATATTTATTATATTATAATATATTATATTATATTATATTATATTATATTATATTATATTATATTATATTATATTTAATTATATTATATTATATTATATTATATTATATTATATTATATTATATTATATTATATTATATTATATTATTCATTCATTCATTTTTTTTTCGGCTTAGTCCCTTTATTAATCTGGGGAATGAACCACCAACTTATCCAGCATTTGTTTTACGCAGCAGATGCCCTTCCAGCCACAACCCTTTTTCATTTCTTTCATTTCTTAGAATTGAAAGAAATGAAGTCTATAAATGAGCAGTTTTGAGAAGTGAAGTCAGTTTCTTTAAAAAAAGAATCAGAATTTTGAGATATTAACTCAAAAATGTTTATTTTCATTATTATATATATTTTTTCGCACTTTTATGATACACAGAGGCATAAGATCCTTATCCTCTGCTCGCTGTGTAGGAAGCAGTGAACACTGCACAGGGACCCTGTGAATCAAATCATGGCTTATTTGTCGACAAAGTTCCCAGGAAATCTGAATAAAAGGAAACAGGAAGGAAGTGATGGCGATTTACTTTAAAACAGTCTCCCTCTGTCTCTTCACATCAACAGTGACGGAAACTTTTCTGAACAATGCAGCAGCAGGATTTAGTTCAGATGTTGCTTTCCTTGACACTAAATGCATGTTATTGAATGTACATGCAGTGTATATCCCAACTTTTTTACTCCTATATGCACCAAATTGTCACAGTTCAATAAAGTGGCTCTGTTATGCTATTTAAAAGTACCTCCTTTTATTTTGGAGGTCTTCTACAATATGTTTACATCTATCCAAGCTCTAAAAATACTAAAGGATTTTTCTTACATTCCTTACAGTTTCTCAAATGGTTTGTTCAAGGATCTGGTCTCTCTAAACCCCTCCTCTCTAAAAGCCTGTTCTACTCTGATTGGTCAGATCATTGCCTAGTCGTAACTAGTCTACAGTTTACAATTTTTGTCATAAACCAATCGCCAATTAACATATTTAAATTTCAGCTTTACCTCACCACTTACTATGGTTTACTATGGTTATCACCATATCAATTCAAATTCACTGGAGTTGCTTGCAAAGTGTAAGAAAACAGCATTTTCTTGACTTCTAAAGAAAGCTCTCAGCTCTCAGTTTCAACTTTAGTGTCTGGAGATTGTGTCACGGTGGCGTAGTGGGTAGCACGATCGCCTCACAGCAAGAAATTTGCTGGTTCGAGCCCTGGCTGGGTCAGTTGCCATATCTGTGTGGCGTTTGCATGTTCTCCTTGTATTCGTGTGGATTTCCTCCGGGTGCTCCAGTTTCCCCCACTGTCCAAAGATAGTGAATTGAATAAGCTAAATTGTCCGTAGTGTATGTGTGTGAATGTAAGAGTGTATGAGTGTTTCCCATTACTGGGTTGCAGCTGGAGAGACATTCACTGTGTAAAACATATGCCAAATAAGTTGGCGGTTTATTCCGCTGTGGCGACCCCTGATTAATAAAGGGACTAAGTGGAAAAGCAAATGATTGAATGTCCGAGGATCATAGTAGATGTTCGCAGACAGCCAATAATATCTGGTGTTAAAAATTCTTGCTGCCCACAAGTTTTTTAGTTGAATCAAAGAAACTTTTATAATTGACTAAACTTACATCAGTCAAACCTACTAAAAATATTAAGTTAAACTTTGTATAACTAAAAGAGTAGGTGAAACATGATTAACTGATTAATATTAAAGTAACAAAAACATTTGTTTTCAAGACTTCTTGTCATATTATTGTTTACATTAAATCTTGTATAGGTTTGCGCAAAAACTAATACTAGAATTGCTGGTGATTCATTTTAGAGTGTTTAGAATCTACTTTTTGAGAAATAATTCAACAGTAATTCAATTTGTTTTAGTTCTGGCAATTACTAGCTGCGCTCTTCTAAGTGTTTGCTTTTTAATCTGCCTTGAGTTTGTACAGAACCTGGAAAAACTGTGTTTTCTTATTGTGCACCTTCATGGAATAATTAGCAAAAAGATTGAAGTTTTTCTGTGAATTTAAAGGCATTATAAAGAGAGTGGTATTGGAAACATGCGATTGTTTTTGTTGAGAGGATTAATGAAATATTCACTGTGAAAAATGATATGACAAAAAGTCATGACGACAAATGTGTTTATGCTACTTTAAATGATTTCAATAAGTTAAACAGGTTTCATTTCATATTTTTTATCAGTTTAATAAAGTTGAGATGAATAGAAAAGTTAATTAATTTCAACTAAAAATATTTAGCCAGCAATGATTTTCACAGTGTTGTTGTAATGTGGTGTTCTTGTATTTTAAACAACCCAGACTTATTCTAAATACATACCGCTATATACATTTCTGGAGATCGTAAAATAAGTCCCAGGAGCTACGTTTTTTTCTGGTTTTTGTTTTCGCAAATTCACCAGAGGCCGCTGTGTACACTTTTTGAGATCTCAAATTTCTCTCGTGAGTGCCATTCACGCCCGCTGTTCTCACGTAAATCCACCAAAGGCCGCAGTTGACTGACTGACTGACAGACCGACTGACCGATCTACTGACCCACCCTCCTCCTTCCCTAAACCCAGCCGAAAGTGTCTCAAAAGCACCAATTAACCAGCGCCCACCCCCTTCCCTAAACCTAACCGACAGTTTTAAAAAGCAATTCAGAAAAAGAAAAGCCCTCGTAGCAGTCTGATTTTTACCTCGTTTTCAGATTTTACCACATTCTCACCCTGTTATTTACTTGTTTATTTTTTGGCTTCTGTTTTTGTCTTACCTGTTTCTGGAATCTTTCTTCGCCAGACACGAACCCTGTCGTCGCGGTCAACTCCTCTCTACATCTCAAGTCCACCGACATACACAGCGAGCCACTGGACAAACTGGTAACAGCGGGAAAGCCATCCATACAGGTAAGTGGTCAGCTTGTAAGCACGAAAAAGGAACAATCATTTTATAAAGATGAAATGCAGCTACATACTTCAATTCAATCCAACTCACCTTTATTTGTACAGCACTTTTACTATGTAGATTATGTCAAAGGAGCTTTACATAGACGATCATAGTAAATTGAAACAGTGTCAGTCCAGTTTTCAGTGTTTAAGTTCAGTTCAGTTCAGTTTAGTGTGGTTTAATAATCACTACTGAGAGTCCAAACACTGAAGAGCAAATCCATCGATGCACAGCTCTACAGATCTCAACCATGCAAGCCAGTGGAGACGGCGGCTAGGAAAAAACTTTACCAATTGGCAAAAGTGAAGAATTAAAAAACCTTGAGAGAAACCAGGCTCAGTTGGGCACGACCATTTCTCCTATGGCCAAACGTCTTGTGCAGAGGTGCAGTCTAGGCGTTGGAGAATTCTGGAGAATTCGCAATCTCCAGAAATGTATATAGGGCTTCGTTTTCAGAATGAGCCTTTGTTGATTTTAAAATAGTTTTACTGTATGGCTGTTACCAGGTCTCTCTTGTAAAAGAGATATTAAATCTTAATGAGACTTCCTAAAATAATGGAAAAAATAAAAAAAATTTGGACGTGGACGTGCTTTGATCTTAAAAACTTTGCCAATTTTTGCTTTTACATTCTCAAAGATGCATTACACACTATACATTGAAGATAATATCCCCCAAAAAAGCAGTTTAAAAACCGTCTCTGGTTCCAGCTCTATTTTCTTTTCACTCTTCTGGTAAAAAATACTACTATTTTGCAAAAAGTATTTAAAATAATGCAATTTATTACAAAACCTCCAGGAATGCTGGGAATGTGATTAACTTACTGTATTCTTCACCACATCCCTTTCATAGTAACAGACATTCTTGTGAAACTGGAAAAGGGAGTGTGTAAAAGAGAGCAGATATAAGGGGTGTGCATTTGCTTCCCACTCAGTTTCGGGAAAGAGTTTCTGTCAATGAATGACATGGTTGACTGACATTGGTGAGCTGCAGATGTAGTAAGTTCTTCAGCCCTCTCTCATCCTCCCATCTGCTTAGTTGGCTTTTCAGGCTGAGAAGCAGACCATTTTGTTATTATGAAACAACAGCATGTAAAGTCCATCACTCCATTTCATAGAGTGAGTCACTGGAATTTTGCAGAGTAAGGTCTTTTTTTGTTGGTTCTGGAGTTTAAGTCCAGTCAAATAAACACTTCTGACTAGGAGTAATCATTATAATTCTTATTTTAACAATAAGTGTGCTGATGTTGTCACTCACTTTGCCTAAAACAGACGTTAAGAGTACAAATGCATAACATAACACTGAAATTAATTGGATTTACTCATTTTATAAAGGTAAGTGGTTGCATTCAATTTATATGGACTGAATTTAAACTATTTAAATTTGGTAACTTTCAACTTAATGGTTTGCAACTATTTACCTTAAAAAAATGTGTAAATCCAATGAATAATTTTTGTTTAGTGTAATATACATGGATATGACATGTACTTTGAAATATAATTATATTTACTGTAATATATTTGAACATATATGCAGTGGTGTAAAGTAAAAAAATATAAATGCTCAAATTACTGTAATTGAGTAGTTTTTCTCAGGAATTGTAATTTACTAAGTAGTTTTAAAAAGTGTACTTTTACTTTCCTTTGAGTACATTTTTAGTGCAGTATCAGTACTTTTACTCCACTACTTTCCTTCAACCTGCAGTCACTTTATTTTTTCTTGTCTATGGGGATTGGAAAAATCTGTCCTGTGATTCCTGTCCAATCAAATTGCACATAGAGGATAAATCGCATCATAATGAAGTACCTCAAGACATGCGCAATGTCACGATCACCAGCGATCATAACTCCCAGATTGCTGGATTTCACACACAAACACACATGGACTACAATTCCACCATTAATGGACTACATATTCAGTCATGCCACACACATACTTACACCTGCTCCAAGTCTCAACTGATTACACTCGCACCACCTGAGGATTGTCAAGGACTGATTACAAACACCATTTTAACAGCACACACACTCATTCACATGGCCGAGTCTTGTTTTCTGTAAAGTGACATTACAACGCGTTTCTCCTAGTCTTGTTTTCCTGTGTTTTGACCCTAGTCTTGTTTACCTAGTTCTGCTGTCTGCTACCTGTCTGCTACCTGCCTTCTGACCTCTCGCCTGTATTTGATTACGATTCTGGACTGCCTTTATACATCTGTTTGCACCTGTGTTGACCATTGCTTCCCTGATTTTGAATAAACCTGCACGTGGACCCGCACCTCAGTTGTCTGTGTCACTCCTCATGTTATACGCGATTTATAATTGCAGCAAACTGTAGGCATTAAAAGTGTCCATGAAGATTGACCCAGAGACTGTTTAGATGCATGTGTTGATGAGAAGGTGATGGATGTTTACTGTATGAAGACCGAAATGGCCTTAAACGCACAGGCACAGGGCGTCAACATGATGTCAGATTGACGTTGTACCCCAATGTTGTGGGGACATTGCATTTTGTTTAGAAATGAAAATCAGGTTGACGTCAGAACTTAACGTCAGACTGACATCAGGGTCTAATGTCCAACCTAAAATCAACCAAACATCAACACCTATTGATGTTACGGCTTGACGTTGTGTGGACGTTACCACTGTGACTCGGCAGCCGCATGTGGCTCTTTGACGAAAAATATGTGGCTCTCCAGCTGTCTCTCTTCAATAATATTATAAAGTTTAAAAAATTATAACTGTCACTAGAAATCAGATTTCTATTGAAAATACAATTACAATTCCCTTTATGTTGTATTTTACTCAGTTTACTCAGGACTCAGTTTAAAATGAAAGGACATTTCAATCAATGCACATGTGTAGCGCTGTGGTTTAACTCAAATCGTGACACCAATAAAGGGCGAGCAACTTACATTTCTATGGTAACCTCACGCATGTAAATTCAAACAACATTCATGAGTGGCGATGGCAAAAAGAAAAAAATCTATAAATTGTCCTTTCGTAATACATTGTGATGCGTAATATTTGCCTATTTTTGAATTGTGCATGGACATAAATAAAGGTTTTGTTATATGCACAACCCCCCCAATTGCTCTTTAAATAAATGCATTTGATAAAAAAAAACAGAAATGGCTCTTTGCTGAAAAAGGTTCCCGACCCCTGCTTTAAATGTTACTTTTAGCTAAATACTAGTATCTTGAAAATGTCTAGTCAAATATTATTTACTGTCATCATGGCAAAGATAAAAGAAATCAGTTTTTATGAATGAGTTGTTAAAACTACCATGTTTAGAAATGTGCTATAAAAAATCTTTCCGTTAAACAGAAATTAGAGAGAAAATATACAGGGGGGCTAGTAATTCTGATATCAACTGTAAATTCAGATGACTAGAAAATTTCATCTGATTTATCAAAGCAAAATTAAGCTTGAAATTATAATTTTTTATTTACAGTGAACTATTAATTGTTGTTTTGTTGCAGAATCCTCAAAACTAAAAACCCCAAACTCCCAAACTGGCCTTTAATGTGAAGTGTTCCACCAGATTTTTCCATCACACCAACTTTTCACCTACATTGACATGGTTAGCACTCCTACAATCCGCTAGTACATCAAAGAGCTGGAAGTCCCCCATCTGCAGGTTTGTGACTCTTTCAGAAACGTCATTAGATGCTCTCCAATATTAGCAGAGGCACAAACGGCTATTTAGTGTTTTTCCTATTTAATAAGCGCCTTTGTTGGATTTCGTGGCAGTAAATCTGCTTTGGCTCTATGAGTATTGTGAAAAGCTCTGTATACTGAGTGTGTTTGACACATAATGTTCTTGTTTTGGATTTGAGAAATCTATCTACTGATGTTTGTGGGTGTGTGTGGTCTGAGCTTATACACAGTGGTAAATATAAAGTCCTAACATCACGTGTAGTAATATAAACCATTAGTGGGTGGTGGCGGGTGTCTGGACAGGGTTTATTTTTATGTTCTTGCACAGGCCATGACACTGAGCCTTTCCCCTCACACCCCTTTTTTATTATTAGTGTCAGCAAAATACCCTGTACGGAAATATTTGAGTATTATTAGTTTTATTTGTAATGATTTGTAATTATTAATTAAATTTAATTTAATGTAATTTAATAAAAAAATATATTATTTAATTTTTGTTTTTATTTTGATTTTAATATTTTATTTATGTATTTATTTATATATTTTAGTCATCATTTAGTGATATTATTTTAGTCAAGATTTTTGTCTTGATATGTAGTTATGTAGTTATGTATATATATATATATATATATACACATACATACATATATACATATATACATATGTATATATATTTCTAGGGTACATAACGACATATCAAGACAAAAATCTTGACTATATATATATATATTATTGCTGTCAAAATTAGCACGTAAACGCATGCGATTAATTTGAAATATTTAACGCGTTAAAAAAATTATAAAATTTACGCAGTTGCAGTTTTTTTTATTTCCTGTTGTGGTCGACGTATGTTCAACGTGCAAAGAAATATGGATAAGACCAAGGAAGAATTTTAGAGGGAATTTTTTTGTATAAAACAATCAATGTCACATCAACAGGCTATCCAGCGTTTGCTCCAGAGTTTCATGTCATTTTGGAGTGTATGCAAGCAGGTTTTGATTATACTGATACAATTAATCCTTGCCAAAAAGTCATGTTTAGCCAATGTAAACTATATTACAAAACATTTAGTACAGATAAAGATATTATATCATATTTAGTTCTATTATTTTTATTTATAATAATTCGTAATTATTTGTAAGCATAATTAGTCATGCATATATATATATTTTTTTTTCTATTATGCTTTATTTAAATTTTATTTCATGATCATACAGATTAATCCTTCCCACAAAGTTAATTTAGCCAACATAAACTATATCACAAATATGTAATACAGATAAAGATATTATATTACATTAATACCAGATATTATCCAAAATATCTCAAATGGCAGCCAACTCTGAACATTTGTTTATATATTAAGAGTTGCAAAACCTTGTGATCATTATTCTTTTTTTCATAGTTTTATTTTACTTCCTGCTGCTTTATATTAGTTTTTCTCAAATGTCCTATGTCAAATGTCAGCACTGTTTCTTGCCTTTAATTCTGCATATGAGCGAGCAGGTGCCTCCTCTGTAAGCACACACTGACCAAGTGCAGATGAAAAACGAGCCCATGGAGAGAGACTTTCCATCAAATCTCCCAATCTAAGTGTGCAGACTGGAGCGTGTCTTGCCATTCTTCCTGTTTTCCTCTTATTATTCCATTTCCTGCTTAAGTAGAAGGATTAAAATAGCCACAGTGAAACGTACTGCTCTCTGGAGAAACCACTGTGTAAAAAACATTTAAAGTCCCCTTCAAATCAAAATCAATGTTCTTTTCAAGGTAAATGGAATTAATGGCCCGTTTCCACTGAGTGGTACGGTATGGTATGGTTCAGCTTGGTACGCTTTTATGGCCGTTACCACTTTTTCGGCACCCTTTTGAAAGGGTACCAAACACGAGAAAGGGTACCAAAAGGCGGAGCCACACGCGCAGCTGAACGCTATTGGTTTACAGAGATACGTCATTCGCTTACGATCTGGGCTCAAACAAACCTTGTCGTCGTCTGGATGAACAGCCACAAAGCCAAGAAGAAGAGCAGATTTACCCTGTGCCGCGTAGTTTTTTACGAGGCGTGATTGGTTTTACTTTCTTGCTCGTCTAACATTATATCTGAAATAACAAACTTCTTGAGCTGATGATAATTACCTGCGCTTGATTATTGACATGCTTTTGAAACCCGATCCTGTCAGACACTGACAAACGCGAGAGTGAAGCGTGAAGAAACAAAGGAGAAGCCGGAAAAAAAGGAGCACATTATTTTTCAGCATGGAAGACCATGTGGGAAAAACTAGGTTGCTGTTGGAAGTGGTGTTAGTGAGGCCAGCAGGAGGCGCTCAACCTGTGGTCTGAGTGAGTCCTAATGCCCCAGTATAGTGAAGGGGACACTACTGTCAGTGAGCGCCGTCTTTCGGATGAGATGTTAAACTGAAGACCTTACTCTCTGTGGCACTTTTCGTAAAGAGGAGTGTAACCCCAATGTCCTGGCCAAATTCCCTCCATTGGCCCTTACCCATGGCCTCCCAATCATCCCCATCCACCGAATTGACAATATCATTCTCTCTCCACTCCACCAATAGCTGGTGTGTGGTGAGCGCACTGGTGCTGTTGTCCTGTGGCTGCCATCACATCATCCAAGTGGATGCTGCACACTGGTAGTGGTGTGGGGAGACCCCCTCATGATTGTGAAGCACTTTGAGTGTACGGCGATACACAATAAATGCACTATATACTGTAAATACACATTACATTAAAATAGAAATGAAGACGGTGAAGACAAATGTTAATAAAAAAGTGATTTTTGCATAATAGGTCCCCTTTGTGTTTAGAAGACAAACAAAGGTGATGAGGGTGGATAATTAATAACATAATTTACATTTTTGAGTGAACTAACCCTTTGAGACCCAAAGCTGCATTTCTTATCTGAAAGGTCTTGCATTAAAAAATGCATGCGCTGATAATGTTAGGAATTACATATCTATTTGGCTTTTCATCACCGAGTAAAACCTGTCTGTCGCAAACAAATTTATTTAATTTGCTCTAAAGTTGCCTTCAATACATCACTCGTCTTCCTGTGCATCAAACTGTATGTGCCATTACAGTGGTGTCGAGGTTTAGATTGGCCTTTCAACATGGAAAGTTACCTTTTATCGCAACAAGGCACTACATTGCGTGTAGTTAGGACATAGTGTAAGCATTCAAAATTCAAAAACAGTTTTTCATGACATCACTGCACACTTCAGCTTCCAATTAGATCTTCTGACCAATTAAATGCGCTCTAGCATCTAAAGTGTCCCGCCTCCTCCAAGACACGCTTAGAATATGTCATTTATTCACATGTGAGCAGTGTTGGGTGTAATTATTCATTCATTTATTTTATTTTTGGCTTAGTCCCTTTATTAATCAGGGGTCACCACAGTGGAATGAACCGTCAACTTATCCAGCAAATGTTTTACGCAAAGGATGTCCTTCCAGCTGAAACTCATGACTGGGAAACGCCCATACACTCTCATTCACACACATACACTATGGCCAATTTAGCTTACCCAATTCAACTATAGCGCATGTCTTTAGACTGTGGGGGAAACTGGAGCACCCGGAGGAAACCCACGCCAACACGGGGAGAACATGCAAACTCCACATAGATATTGCCAACTAACCTAGCCGAGGCTTGAACCAGCGACCTTCTTGCTCTGAGGCAACAGCGATACCCACCATGCCACCCTTGGGTGTAATTACAGCAATTAAATTACATTTCTGTATAAAAAGTAAAGGATTACTTTTCATTTTTAGATTTCAGAGCTGTGGTAGAAACAAAATGCTATTCGCTATTTTTTGAAAGTGGGAGGGTTTACTTGATATGTTCCGCCATGTTTTGGTGTTTCCCGTTAAATGACGTCACACTAATCAAAGCTATGTGTTTGAGAGCACTTCAGGGGATCTTTAAGATAAGAGCAACTCTTACATTTGCTGGCCATGACAGGAACAGGATGTGTTCGATAAACTCACTGATATATTAAAGAGAGCCACACAATCATGTGTACTTTCGAAATGACAGGATTGTTTGGGGCCCTCAGTAGTGAAAATATATCGATCTGACAGATGGAAAAGACTTGTCTCACACTCGGCTTAAGATAGAGGAAAATCTGTTACCACTCACCTAATTTTCAAAATAATGGAGATTTATTTGCCAAAACATATATTTATTTACTGTTTAAATGTAATTTCTGAATATGCACTAATCTAGAAAAAAAAAGCACCGAATATTTTCATAGGTAAATACTAGTGTCTAGTCTACTAGTGGTAAATTAAATTAAATTAAATTAAATTAAATTAAATTAAATTAAATTAAATTAAATTAAATTAAATTAAATTAAATTAAATTAAATTAAATTAAATTAAATTAAATTAAATTAAATTAAATTATTTTTAATTAAAATAACATTTATTATTATTGTTGTTTTATTTATTTATTTTTGGTTAATTTATTTTTTCTTTTTGGTGTTTAGTTTTTATTTTATTTTTAATTTTTTGTCTGGTTATTTTGTTTTATTTTATTTTATTTATTTTTTAAAGTATGGCGATTATATACTTTAACTATGGATTTGTTTAATTAAAATAATAATAATTATTATTATTATTTTATTTATTTATTTTTGATTAACTTATTTTTATTTTTGGTATTTAGTGTTGGTTATTTTATTTTACTTTATTCAAAATAATTAAAATTTGGTGATTAGATATTTTACCCAATGATTTGTTTAATTAAAATAATAATAACTGCGATTATTATTGTTTTTTATTTTTTTATTTTTTGTTAATGTATTTTTATTTTCGGTTTTTATTTTATTTAAATATTTTGTTTGGTTATTTCATTTTATTTTTGTTTTATTTTGTTTTATTTTATTTTATTTTATTCACAATAATTAAAGCATGGCGATTATGTATTTTAACTATGAATTGTTTAATTAAAATAATAAAAATAATTATTATTATTGTTGTTTTTTTTATTTTTGATTAATTTATTTTTATCTTTGGTATTTAGTTTTTGTTTTATTTTTATTTTTTCTCCAGTGTTTTTATTTTATTTTACTTTATTTTATTTTATTTTATTCACAATAATTAAAGTATAATGATTATATATTTTTAATTAAAATGATAATAATAATAATTATTATTATTGTTTCATTTATTTATTTTTGGTTAATTTATTTTTATTTTTGTTATTTAGTTTTGGTTATTAGTTATTGTGATTTTTGATTTGTTTCTATTATGACATTATTTTATTTTATTTGCAATTTGTGTACTTGCTGTTGTTTTACATTTTAATGTTTTTTTATATTTATTTAATATGTAGTTTGACCAAATATATAGTTTTATATTTGTTTTTGTTATGTTGTTTATTTATTTATTTTATTATTTAGCACATTATTTTTGCATTTATTATTGTTGTGGTATGTTTGTTGTTTCTGCAATGTTTTTTTCTATTTTTATGTGGTGTTTTATGTATTTGTTGTCATTTCTATTGAATCGGTGTGATCAAAATAAATCAATATTATTCTCTGTAATCCAAACATATGCTGTTGGGGTTTACTGTGCTGACATTGCACATTTCAGACCTGCACCAATGCAAATTTTGACACAAAACAGTGGGAAATCCTGTGTGTGTGTCTGTGTGTGTGTGTGTCTGCGAGCTGTTCTTTTCTTAGACAGGTGTAACAGGAGCTGAACCTGTGAGACTGCATGCCTTTACACAACATCATGCATTATTTATATTCAAATAGCTATCAATGGCAACACCAAACTCAGTCTCAGCAGTGATGCAACACAACAAAACCTAATGAAGACTCACAGAAACCCCTTCCAGAGACACATATCTAGATTTTAACATGTGCCTCTTGGCTAATTATGTAGTAATGGCTTCCAATAAGGTGCTTTCTTTAATTCAATTTCATGCATGAGCCATTAAATCAATTAGGCTCCTTTTTTATTAGCGCTCCAGAGACAAAGTTCACCTCAAGATGGATTTTACATTAATGAAAAACTGCTGAGAGTTAACTGTGACTCTGCCAAAAAACTGTTTAAACTTTACTTTTTGTCTAGAGAATTTTGAAAAATGAACAATTTATTAATTTCTCAAAAGGCGATGACGATGTCTTGAACATTTACAAAATCATGCTATTTTTTTCTTTATTTTCTGTTTTTCTGATATCTTTTTTTTATATCTGATACCCCCCTCCCCCCACATGCATTCCTGGGTATGTCCCCTACAGGTGAGTGGGCTTAACAAACCACCTGTAGAGAAGACACCCTCTCATTTCTCTGACTCTTGCATCAGGTTGCACATTTGCACTATATAGACACTTTCTTAATCACTCCATGTTTCTTGGAAACATTGCACATTTCTAATTGTGCTTTATACAAGTGAGCGGGCTTGACAAACCACCTGCAGAAACACTCTTCTTTCTTATGCACCTTTATCTAAACTCCATCTTACAAGGACTCAAGGAGGAAAACGATGTTAAAAGTACCACAATCATGTTGCTCTGCTTGCTTCAACCTTAAATAACTCTTCTGCACAATATTCACCTTAAATACCTCTCTTACACAATATCCTGCACAACATTGTTCAGCCTCATGTAAAAGAACTTGTATAGCCTGTCTTATGTGTATAGTAAAGTATCTAATAGTATATGTTAGTTATGCACAGGTTTTTAAAATAGCTCACATGTCCAGTGTTGTTTGCATTTATGATTAATTTATGTAGCACTGTTGTCCTGCGAGACACAACATTTCATGTCATGTCCACACATGAAGCGGACTGACAATAAAGCTCGACTTGACTTGAAATAGCCTCTTACTATATAGTTAAATAGGTTCTGAATTAATAATCAAATGGGTGAATTAAAATATGCGCTATTAAATATTTTAGTAACCATTACACCTACAGTATATTACAGAAACAACTTTTATTTATTTATATTATATATATTTATATTTTATTTTTATTTTTATTTGTTTAGGATTTTTTTTTATTCTTGTTTGATTATTTTCACTGTAGACATTTCATTTTAATCTGTTTTTAAATTGTTCACAATGTTAGTTTATGTATTATTTGTTTGTAAAGTTCATTCATTTTCCTTCAGCTTAGTCTCTATTTCAGAGGTCGCTACAGTAGAATGAACCGCAAAGTATTCCGGTATTTGTTTAATGCAGCAGCATACCTTCCAACACTCCCGTTTTTCCCTGGAGTCTCCCATATTTCAGACCTTTCTACCGTATTTCAGACCCATCTGCAGTGGATGCTCTTCCAGCTGCAACCCGGTACTGAGAAACATCCATACACTCTTGCATTCACACACACACACTCATACACTACGGCCAATTTAGCTTAATCAATTCACCTATAACGTGTCTTTGGACTGCGGAGGAAACCAGAGCACCCGGAGGAATCACACGCAAACACGTGGAGAACATGCAAACTCCACACAGAAATGCCAACTGACACAGCCGAAGCTCGAACCAGCGACCTTCTTGCTGCCATCGACAGTGCAACCAACTGTGTCACCTTGTTTGGGTATGAATAATATTTAAACATTTATAGGGTATAATAATTTTATTTGATTACAGGTAATAAAGGGCGGTGTGGTGGCACAGTGGGTAGTGTTGCTGATTCCAGCCTCGGCTGGGTCAGTTGACATTTCTGTGTGGAGTTTGTGTGGAATGTTCTCCTCGTGTTGGTGTGGGTTTCCTCTGGATGCTCTGGTTTTCCCCACAGTCCAAAGACATGCGGTATAGAATTGGATGAACTAAATTGGCCATAGTGTATGAATGTGTGTGTGAATGAGTGTGTATGGGTGTTTCCTAGTACTAGGTTGCGGCTGGAAGGGCATCCGCTGCATAAAACATATGCTGGAATAGTTGGTGGTTCATTCTGCTGTGGCGACCCTTGATAAATTAGGGACTAAGCTGAAGGAAAATGAATAAATGAATAAAAGCTTGCCATTGATATTGAATAATGAATATTTAATGAAATAATAATGACTGATGTCTCTGACCCTGATTTTCAATACACAAAAACCACATTCATTTGTTTCTAACGAATATCAGATTGACTCTTGATAATTATAAAAACCCAATTATGCTTATTTCTTAAATAAAGCTCATTTCATAAATGCATCTATGACCTACATCATTTGTGAAGTATGCTGGCCTATATCTGCTAATGCATCTGTAATTAACCGTACGTTATGACAATGAATAAACTCCATGAAGAAGCACCAGCAGAGGCTCAAATGCAATTTTTAAATAGGCTGTCCCATTGATTTGAGGATATGTAGGGTAATTATATCATTTGCAGACTCAAAATGTTATTTTATTTGTTTTGTGTGTTACCATTACTGTGATGTTTTATAGTAAAGGTACTTAGGGTACTGTAAATAGCGATTAGTTTGCTTTACTTTTAAAAAAAGGTGAGTAAACCCATTGCTTTTAAAGTGAATAGTAGACTTTACTTTAAAAAGTGAGTAAACCCATTATTATGGGCATAATTATAAAGATTAAGTTAAGTCAACTTAACCATTCCAAGTTACAATGGATTTACTCACTATATAAAGTAAAGTCAACTCAATGCTTTTAAGGCAATGGGTTTATTCGCTTTTTAGAAATAAAGCAACTAAGCACTACTAAACAGTATAAGTTTGACATTTCAATGTATTTGACTTTATCGGTGATAGTTTGTCTGCCTCTAAAAAAAATATATGTATATCAATACTATATATAATGTCTAATAAGGAAACAGACTAAATATACGCTTAGCGGCCACTTTATTAGGTACACCTGTCCAACTGCTCCATCTACTCCACTACTTCCAGCAGGATAACGCACCATGTCATAAAGTGCGAATAATTTCAGACTGGTTTCTTCAACATGACAATGAGCTCACTGTACTCAAATGGCCTCCACAGTCACCAGATCCTTAATCCAATAGAGCACCTTTAGGATGTGGTGAATCAGGTGATTGGCATCATGGATGTGCAGCCGACAAATCTGCAGCAACTGCGTGATGCTATCATGTCAATATGGAGCAAAATCTCTGAGGAATATTTCCAGTACCTTGTTGAAGGATTAAGGCAGTTCTGAAGGTAAAAGGGGGCCAACCCAGTACTAGTAAGATGTACCTAATAAAGTGGCCAGTGAGTGTATTTCCTAATTAACTTCAGTGACTGTAATTAGTGTGATGATAGTCTAGCACAATAAAGTCTTGTTGATATATAGAATCTGCCTCATAACAGTGCTTAAACTTCTCTTCTCCTGCATTATTTAGACTTGTTTTGCAGTGGCAGGTCTGAAAGGAGCCCTGCGAACATGTACAGTAATAAGGAGCTGCTGGTTTGTGGCACGTTTGCTGTAGGAAGTGGCATCTCTGCCAGCATTATTAACACTCAACACTCGCGCCGCAGGGAATGTGTGGCTCCCCATCAAGTGCCAATGGAAAACGTGCCAACTATTGTCAGATTCCAGAGGGAGCCTAATGTGGAGATGCTGAAAGTACTCTTATGAGGAGCACAGGTAAATGGGATAGCAATTTAAACACTGTACTTTTCAAAATAAAGGTTCTTTATTGGGATTAATTGTTCAACAAAGAGTATTTTTGCAGCGTGGTCACTGAGGAAGCATTTTTGGTTCCCAGAAGAACCTTTCAGATGATTAAACTTCTTAAAATAACAATTTTAATTAATCATTATTTAGTATTTTTCCTCCAGGTTAGTCCCTTTATTCATCAGGATTGATCCGCAAACATATGTTTTATGCAGCAGATGCCCTTCCAGCTGCAACCCAGCACTGGGAAACACTAATACAGTCTCACAATCACACACATACACTTTTGGCCAATTTAGCTTACCCAATTTACCTATAGCACATGTCTTTGGACTCGAACCAGCAACCTTCTTGCTGTGAGGTGACAGTACTAACCACTGCGCATGATGGCATGAAATGGTTCATGGTGAACTTTTAACATTTATATTGGATCTTTTTACAGTGATGACAAACAAGAACTATTCTGGATCCACAAATAATCTTCAAGTGAACTCAAACCTTAGCATCATCTTTTAAAAAGTTAGTCTTGAAGGCAATTACCAACAATTCACTCAGTTTGAGGATTATAACGCTTTAAATTACGCATTGTTTACATCAGTGGTCTCAAACTCAATTCCTGGAGGGCCACAGCTCTGCATAGTTTAGCTCCAACCACCTCCAACTCACACCTGCTTAATAGACCCTTTTCACAAGCCTGTTATGATGCGTTTAACGGTCATTAGCATCTTAAATCCTTGAAAGTTTTAAATATTTAGATTTTTTTTAAAGTATGAACATTTATATGTATTTTATCATCTTTACTTCAAATTACAAAAAATGAATTACCACTTGTGCGAGGTGTTTTTAATGCAGCGTCTATGGGACAGGACAGTAAATTTGCCATTATTCTCTCCTCTGACTGCCGTGATCAGTCTCAAACTATTTTTTTTTTTCATTTTTCTGAATGTCTTTATAACATCATCGTGAAGTTTTTCCAGATTATAAAAATTATTTGTTGTACTTTCCCATTGACTGCGCTCTAAGTTTTCCCAACTATTATGACTTCCGCTACTGAGAAACCCGAAAATGTGAAAAGGGTCTATAGTCTCTAGTCTTGAACACCTTGATTATCGAGATCAGCTGTGTTTGATTAGGGTTGGAGCAAAACTATGCAGAGCTGCAGGCCTCCAGGAATCAAGTTTGAGGCCTACGGTTTACGCAATGCTACTGTTGTGGTTGTTTAATTTCCATGTAAAATAAAGGTAACCGCTGTTTGATAAATATAATCAGAAACAACATTTCATTTTAATGCATTTGAAGCATTGTCAATTAAATGATTTTTGGTTGTTATGGCACTGGGATTAAATATTGCAGTTTGGCAACCCTTTATTTTGCTGATATATTTGACTATTAGTAGACTGTCTGCTTAATATCTGTTGATACTGCTGCTAAGCAGACATTTAACTGACTATAAGAAACTAAGTACATGTCAACTTACACTAACCCCAACCTAACAGTCTACTTATAATCTAATGAGAATAAGTTGGCATGTAGATTTAATGTAACTGAAATTCACCATCAAAATAAAGTGTGACCTGTACTTTTAATGGGTTTCAATTGGGACATTTTTGTCATGAAGGTCCTGAGTGTAACTTTTTTTTGTACCCAGTGAAAATTAAATGAAATTAGGGTGAAATGATAAAATTTCCATTAAAATGCAGCTAAGACTATCATAAATAAAAAAGACAAATAACGTGAATTTTCCAGAAGGACGCATGAGGACTAAAAGAGCAATTGTTTGAGAGAGCATGGTTAAGTACTTTAAAGGTTTTTCTCAGAACTATCAATGCCAGAAAAACTTATTTTTAAGAGCGTATCCATTTTACAAAATGTTCTTTAGTGGAAAATTGTCCTTAGAATTTTTTACATTTATTCTTTGCATGAAGAAAGAATAATTTTTAATAACCTCACTGAATGGTTGTTTAACTGACATAGCAGAAAATGTGTGACGTTAATATATGTTTTACAGTTTTATTGGTGTTCACAGAAACAAACCACATCGTTTTAAAAAATAATGCATCTTGTTTACACATATTTAACATATACATCTCTGTACATCAGGAAAATTGTCTCTTTTGCACAGCAAAGATAAAACGTTTATGTTTGTAAGAACATGTATAGGAAAACAATGTTGCACATAAATAATAATAACATAATACTTGTCTGAATTCCACCACAGTGCAAAATAAAAAAATAAAATAAAACATCCTGAAAAGGAAAGTAGTTTTGTAACTTACTGTTCAGTTAGTTTAGACACTTCTTCTTTCCAAAGAATGAAAGAGAAATAGAAAGAACGAACAAGTTACATATCTCAGGACATTAAAGCAAAATGAACAAAAGAAAAGCATTTCCGTGAGGGAAACTTATTAAGGTAAACAAGATCTCTCCTAAAAACCTCTTACAGCACAGAGAGGTTAAGCAGAGACTTTAAGCGTCTTATTGCGCAGAGTGCTTCCATCCAGACCCCTAATGAGGGATTATTGTGCGAGTGTCTGTTAAATCCACAAACACATCCATGGCTTGTGTCTCAAAAACCTAGCGAGCTGCCTACCTAGACAGCACTATATATAATAAAAAGCTTGCATGTCATGTAACAACAATCAGTTAAGCCACAGAAAATAGTTACAAAAGTGCATTTGTAACTTTGGCACAACTGATTTTACTTAAGGCGGCGATCTTTTTCTTTGTTGTTGTTGTTGTTTTCTAGATAGGCAGCTCACTAGGTTTTCACATTTGTGAACCCTATAACAGCACGCTTTCAAGTCAAGTGGATGAAATGGCACATTCATGCACCCAAAAACTGTCACACTGCTAAACAAAAATGATTTTCTTAGAGGTTTTGTCTTGTTTCTACATCAAATATCTAAACATTTTAAATCAAGAAGCACTTTCTAGAAAAGTAAAACATGTTTCTTCTTAAAATTTCGTTTATGTTATGATTATTTACTTGTTTTAGGGGAACATGTACTTCATTTTGACTTGTTTTGTTCTGTTTTCTTAAAACACTACAATATCTTACTGGTCTAGAAAATACTTCTGGTTTTAAGAATATTTTGATTTTGAACTTTAAACAAGACAAAACCTCTAAGAAAGACAATATTTTCTTTTGCAGTGCATTATCATCGTTATCATTACCATAAAGCATTGCTGAGACAGTCTAGAAGATTCACTCAGTGTCAGGCAACTTCTTGCATTTTCCCATCCGCGATGCCATTAGGCACAGAAACAGTCTCCTGGTTGTTGCTCTCTATGGAGGACTCGCTCCCGGTGCTTTCTCCAGACAGCAGGCGAGTCACCCTCAGGTCGGCTTTCAGCGTCTGCACGTCGTTCCCTATACTCATGGAGCCTAAATCGTTTATAATCTGGCACAGTTCTTGCTTGCCATTTCCCACACAGTCGCTATCAGTGTCCAGAATATCCTCGCACTCAAAATGCATGGCTTTCTCCTCTTCCTCCTCCCCGAGCAGGTCCTCCGTGATGGAGCCCAGTTTAGGTGCGCTCCTGCTGCGCTCCACCGGGGGTTTATAGTAACACTGTCCGTTTAGCAGCTTCCTTAAGGGCACCAATGGGATTGTTTGCTCCCCAATCAGCTGCTGCTGTTGGTGCCGGGCATCATCCCTTCTTTTGAGCCTCTTAAACTCGGCTAGGGCGGTCGCGGAGGTCTGGTAGAGGAGCAGCGCCATCGCCTTCGCCTTCTCCGGCTTGGAGACCAGCACTGCGTGGCAGCGCAGCATCACAGCCTTGTGCTTCATCTCGTGCCGGTAGATCCAAGCGAATATCTTGGGAAGCCGGGGGTCTGCCACGCAATAAGTGATTCTGTGCAACAAATACAGATGTCCCGGTCTCTTTGCCTTTTCGTCGACATGCACCATTCGGATGCCCTGCGAGCTGATGGTTAACTTCATCTTGGTGCCATTTTTGCCCATCTCGCTTTTGCCCCATATCTTACTGACAGCCACATCCGTGCACCCGTCTCCCTTCGACTGGATGGTGGTCGCGTTCCCCAGGTACAAGACAGTATACGTAGGGTCCTCGCTGGTGATTTTCACCTTTTTCCTCTTGGATTTGAACATGCTGCCGACTCGGTTGAGCGCGCTTTCCGGGCAGGATTTGGCGAAGGAGGTGAGCGCGGAGTAGTTGAGGCTCACGGCATAGCCCTTCTGCTTGGACTGCTGCTTGTCTTCCTCGATCAGCTCGAATTTATTCTTCTTCCAAGGCAACATGCTGGTCGTCTTGAGGTGCTAAATCTATTGTAGTGATTCTAATTCGACTAAGTGCTACCCCAAAGCAGGCTTTAGTCATCTATCGGCTTGTTTTAGGACATTTCCGAAGTTGCAGAGCGCTTCGTTGACTGAATGATTATCGCGTGTGTTTCTATGATCGTTGCATCGCTGAATAACACACTGTACAGTCCAAGCGTGAAACACGGACTTATATAGGGGAATGAACCAACGAGAAAACGCGGAGGGGTCGAAAGAAGGAGGACGATACCAAGACAGGTTTTTTTCTGTCATTTCTGAACCAGGCTAGCAAGAAGTAAACACGTGGCTTATGTATTTAGTTTTTGCACATTCAGATGTTTTAATTGTGTAAATATCTTTTTTTTTTCTCAGCAAATACCTTATTGCGAAACACAACACATTTTATTTGTATGCACAAGCAATCATGACGCTATTATAATTACATATATTACAGCCTATAGCCAAAACATTCTTTTACAGTATTTTAGGCAAGTAACCTGATATAGTAAATATACCAATTATTGTTGATCATTTTATTATTTAAAAAATTAGTATAAAAATATACTGTAGTTGTTACAACAACATATTTTACAGTAATGGAAAAATAAATGACAATAAAGATCAAGAATTTAATCTCATACTCATTTAACAAAACATTTTTTAAAAATAATGATTATAATAATAATAATTATTATTATTATTATTATAATTAGGGCTACATTGTGGCGCAGTGGGTAGCACAAACGCCTTAGAGCAAGAAGGTCGCTGGTTCAAGCCTTGGCTGGGTCAGTTGGCATTTCTGTGTGGAGTTTGCATGTTTTTCCTGTGTTCGCGAGGGTTTCCTCCGGGTGATCCGGTTTCCCCCACTGTCCAATGACATGCGCTGTAGGTGAATTGGATAGGCTAAATTGTCCAGAGTGTATGAGTGCGTATGGATGTTTCGCAGTGATGTGTTGCAGCTGGAAGGGCATCCGCTGTGTAAAA
Source organism: Danio aesculapii (assembly GCF_903798145.1). Classification (NCBI taxonomy): domain Eukaryota; kingdom Metazoa; phylum Chordata; class Actinopteri; order Cypriniformes; family Danionidae; genus Danio; species Danio aesculapii. The sequence continues at coordinate 34,592,490 of NC_079445.1, read as the reverse complement.
CATATTCTGGATAAGTTGGTGGTTCATTCCACTGGCGATTCCAGATAATTAAAAAGACTAAGCCAAAAAGAAAATGAATGAAGTATTATTATTATTATTATTATTATTATTATTATTATTATTATTAGTAGTAGTAGTAGTAGTAGTAGTAATAGTAATAGTAGTAGTAGTAGTAATAGAGATTGTAGCAAATGTATTACATTAATTACAATAATATAAAAATAATAATATACTGTAAGTTACAGTAATTGAAAAATTTATTACAATAAAGTTCAAACATTCAATTTAACAGTCATTTAACAAAACATTTAATACATATAATAATAATAATTATAATAATAATAATTATAAAAATTATTATTATTATTAGTAGTAGTAGTAGTAGTAGCAGCAGCAATAGTAGTAGAGATTGTAGTAAATATATTCAATTGATTACAATAATATGACAATAATAATAATAATAATATACTGTAATACTTATTATAACCTTATATTTTAGAAAATAGGGGGAAAGTTCAAGCATGCAATCTGATACACATAAAACAATAATACATATACAGTTGCAATCAGAATTATTAGCCCCGCTGAATTATTAGCCCCACTATTTATTATTTCCCCTAATTTCTGTTTAACGGAGAGAGGATTTTTTTAACACATTATATCTAAACATTTCTAAACATAATAGTTTTAATAACTCACCTCTAATAACTGATTTATTTTATTTTTGCCATGATGACAGTAAATAATATTTGACTAGATATTTTTTTAAGATACTTCTATACAGCTTAAAGTGACATTTAAAGGCTTAACTAGGTTAATTAGGTTAACTAGGCAGGTTAGGGTAATTAGGCAAGTTATTGTATAATGATGGTTTGTTCTGTAGACTATCGAAAAATATATAGCTTAAAGGGGCTAATAATTTTGACCTTAAAATGCCTTTTAAAAAATTAAAAACTGCTTTTATTCTAGCCGAAACAAAACAAATAAGAATTTCTCCAGAATAAAAAATATTATCAGACATACAGTGAAAATTTCCTTGCTGTTTTAAGCATCATTTGGGAAATATTTAAAAAAGAAAAAAAATTCAAAGGGGGGCTAATAACTCTGACTTCAAATGTACATATAATACTGTATAATATATAATAATGTTATAAAAAAAATTCTACAGCATGTACAGCAATAATAATAATAATAATAATAATAATAATAATAATAATAATAATAATTGTTGTTATTATTATTATTATGAATGTATTATTATTATTATTATTATTATTATTATTATTATTATTATTATTATTATTATTATTATTATTATTATTATTATTATTACTATTGGTGTTGGTGGTGGCGTTGCCTCTCTCCTAACATACAGCATCCGCTACGTAAAACATAAGCTGGATAAGTTGGCGGTTCATTCCGCAGATTAATAAAGGGACTAAGCCAAAAAGAAAATTAATGAATGAATGAAGAATTATTATTTTATTTATAAATTCACTTATTTTTTACATTTACGTCAAATACAGTTGCCATTACCATATGTTGCTTTTTTCCTACATTTGTGTCAGCCTATTTTAGTAATTGTATCAATTCATGCTTGTTTATGCATGTAAGGCCTACTTTGTTTGTATATTTCTTTGAAAAAAAATCTTGTATGAAACTGGACAGTTTGGGTTATTCTGAAACTTATTATGTAATGACCTCTACTGGTGTCATGCTAACAGTGCAAGAGAACTGTCTTTGGCTGCAAATCCAAAACTACGCAGTTGGTTTTTGACCGGTCATATTTGAACGCGACACCACCAACAAATCAAAAGTCTGGCTAGGGTGTCACTTTTCGCCCGATTATCAGTCTATTCTACCAATATTTAAATATATATTTACTCGACTAAAGCGACACGAACATAAAAGCTCACAATAAACACTTGTCAACTCTTCTAAACATACGTGAAGGAGTGGTCCCTCTAATAGATTATTCCGTGTCACTTCCTTCCTCTGCCATAACAAACACATCACATGCGTGAAGTCTCATCCGCTCACTGACGCGTTTGTATCGCTGTTTAACCGTGTAGAAGAGTATAAAATGGGGAAGAAGAAGACTCGTGGAGAGGGTTCAGGGCTGGGGAGAGCTTTAATAAAGGAGAGACTGAACGCAGGCCGCGGATACAGGAGAAACGACACATGGGTGAGAAACACTGACAGTCTGATGCGAAAATCGTGTTAATTGTATTGCGCTTTCGGCATTAGCTTTAGTTCAGGGTGTTGTTTTTATTATAACTAATGTATAACATAATCTGAAGTGTTCTATATTGTCATAACAAAAGCGTACGATACATAAAATATAGTAGAGTTATGCGTGTTAGGAGGAAATAAAACATGATATTTACTCACTGTTTTCTCACCCTCAAGTGAGTAAATAGTGAACATAAAAGAAGATATTGTGAAGAAAGCTGGAAACCTGTAACCATTGACTTCTATACTATTTGTTTTTCGTACTATGGGTGGATGTCAATATTTACAGGTTTTCAACTTTCTTCAAAACATCTTCTTTTGTGTTCAACAGAAGATAGGAAACTTATAAAGGTTTGAAACAAGCAAATGATGGCAATATCTATATGGGCTATATGATATTCTTATTTTACAATAAAATAAATATAATAAGAATGGTTATATTTTATAAGAAATAATATTTTTCTTACTTGTATGCCAGAAGGTAGTGTTTTTCAACATATGATGTCTAATATAATAAACAATATGATGTGCAGTAGAAGTCATAATTATTAGCCCCCCTTTGAATTTATATATTTTCTTTTTTTTATGTATTTCCCTAATTATGTTTAACAGAGCAAGGACATTTTCACAGTATGTCTGATAATATTTATACTTCTGTAGAAAGTCTTATTTGTTTTATTTTGTGTTTAAGGTCAATATTATCAGCCCCTTTAAGCTAAATATTTTTTTCGATTTCTTTCTACAGAACAAACCAACGGTATACAATAACTTGCCTAATTACCCTAACCTGCCTAGTTAAACTAATTAACCTAGTTAAGCCTTTAAAAGTCACTGTAAGCTGTATAGAAGTGACTTGAAAAATATTGAGTAAAGTATTATGTGCTGTCATCATGGCAAAGATCAAATAAATCAGTAATAAGAAATGAGTTATAAAAATTAATATGTTTAGAAATGTGTTGAAAAAAATCTCTCCGTTAAACAGAAATTGTGGAAAAAATAAACAGGGGGCTAATAATTCAGACTTTATCTGTATATTAATTGTGTCATGCTTTTAGCTTCACACCAGTGAGCTGAATGATGGATATGATTGGGGTCGACTCAACCTGCAGTCTGTCACCGAGCAGAGCTCTCTGGATGACTTTCTGGCCACAGCCGAACTTGCTGGAACTGAATTTGTTGCAGGTAGGTGTTGATTTGTTTCAAATCTATTATCTGAATAATTTATATTTAAATACATTTATTAAAATATACATTAATGTGTTTAAAGTAAGGGCTGCACGATATTGGAAAATTCTAACATTGCCATATTTTTATTATTTTGCTATATAACTTGCGATATGAATACAATTTTACCAGATGACTTAATATATCTATTTGGAAATAATTTATAAAGTTTGATCGATCGCATCTCCATAAAATATAATAAACAATCTATTAAATTTTTGGGGTCCCCCTCGACAGATCTTCGTTTTGGTCTGTTACTTGCACTGCATTTCTGTATTTGCATGTTTTGTGAGTATTTTCATGCCCATGTTTAGTCATAAATTGATGAATTAATGTTTACTGTTTGCATCTCCATAAAATCTAAAAAACAATCTATAAACTTTTTGGGGTTTCCTGACACATTTTTTGCTGTGGTCTGTGTTACTTGCACTGCATTTCTGTATTTGCATGTGTTTGCATGTGTTTAATGTATAACTATCTTTTATTGAAACTTTTCAGTTAACATTTTTCAATATACTTTTTTTTTCAGAACCACCCCTTCCCCAACTATTTAACCCCTTACAGATGAGGGAATACATAAAAAATATTGATATTATAATGATATTAAAATTGAAAGAAAGTAATAATAAATAAATAAAAGGTACTGCCATCATAATTACTTTTTAGGGGATACATTTGTACATCAAGTTACAATGTATTACATTGTAGTTACCTCAAATAACATTGGTTATAGGTTAAGTAACCTCTATAAATGCAATGAATGCAATAAATATAAATGCAATGTACTTACTGTGTTCGTGTTGTATGGCAGAACACTTCTAGTGTTCTTGAGGTGCAACAGTGATGGTCAACAGTGTAATTACAAATAAATTAATTACAAATGTAATTACATGCAGGTATTTAATCATTCATAACAATGTAAAACATGTATTTATATAATAAGTACATTGTAAAAATGATTAATTTCAGTGTACATGCATAGTAGTTACGGCCACCTTAAAGTGTAAAGTGGGACAAATATAGTGTGGTCATTATAGCCGTTATGATGAATGACACTGTACAATTATTTTCACCCGTATTTTTATGCTTTTATTTTCATAGAAATTAGTTGTGTGTGTGTATCTATTGACACATAAAATAAATTAGGAAAAAACTAAACAAAAAAAATATAAATAAAATGGTGAATTAAAAATAATAAAGTGGTGATTTAAGTAATATTAATTGAAAATTTACCATATAGTTTAGCATTTATTTATGCATAATTTACTTTACTGTTGTAGTAACTACATGTAATATGTAACAAGAACACAAAACTATAGCACTGTCAGGTACAGAACAATATGTATGTTATTGCTTTGCAGAGAAGCTCAACATCAAGTTTGTGCCAGCTGAAGCGAGGGCCGGCTTGCTTTCCTCTGAGGAGTCTAGACGGCTGAGGAAACTCCATGAGGAAAACAAACAGCTTCTACGAATCCCCCGAAGGTATGCTGATGTGTTATGAAATGCATTTTTTCCTTACCTATATTAAAATTCCTCTAGTTTATTGTGGCTGCAAAATAATGCAAAAGCAGATGTTTTCAACATTGTGTTTTGTCTCCTCAGACCTCATTGGGATGAGAGCACAAGTCCAGAAGTTCTACAGCAAACCGAGAAAGACAGCTTCCTCACATGGAGAAGGGATCTGGCTCGGTGAATGTCTGAAATGTTCAGTCCAAAGATTAGCAAATAGAAAAGAAAGAGGAAAGTGTTTGTGACCAATTGCACTTTCTGCTATAGGTTGGAAGAGGAGCAGAAGTTGATTCTCACTCCTTTTGAGAGAAATCTCGATTTTTGGAGGCAACTGTGGAGAGTTATTGAGAGAAGGTGAGCTTTTTTTGCCTTTGCACTGAAGGGGGCATTTAATTTGTACTTTTTACTATCTAGTCCAGGGGTCTCAAACTCAATTTACCTGGGGGCTGCTGGAGGCCGAGTCTGGGTGAGGCTGGGCTCAAAATAAGTTGAAAAAATAAACAAATTAAAAATTAATAAAAATCAGTCAGTAATAAATAGTAATAATAATAATTAGATTTACTGTTATCCACTGTGCTGTTGGTACAGGAAAAGAAGCAACATTGTGTTATTTGAAAATTTTTTTTGACTACTTTTACATCATATAGAAATCTATGTAATTTTTATTGTGTGAGGCAATGCAAATACAATGCAAGTAGCGCAATGCAGTTTACCCTGAAATAACGGTAAAAGCCTATAATTGGTCCGGGTTACCAGGGACTCTTACTGCCGATGGACAGGTGTCGATATGTGACTGTAGACGATTACATTAGGCTGCACTGAGTTCCTTACTTTTCTTTTATACTGCCGTGTACGCATCACTTTGATTTCTTTTCTGCTCTCTGCGCGCTAAACAATAACCACCAACCAATGAGAGTGATTGTGAACGCAAGAAAGATGATTGGTTGAAAATATTGTTCAGGACCAATAGTTGAACGTGAATTTTGCTTTATTTAGCATGCACGCATACAATCCACACAGTATTTTCTGCACTCATTCACTCATTTTCTCTTACACACACATAGGGGCATAGCGGACATTTTAAAAGTGAGAGGGACAGCTGAATGAGATCCAAAAGTTTACGATCATATAATTATTAATCACCTGTTTCTAAATGGTCTGGCTCTTAAAGTAAGGTGGAAAACACCCCCCCACCCCCCGCTTGCTACACCCCTGCACAAACACACACACATGCAGGTACTCACTGTGCACAAGTTAATGCCAAATCAATTAAAATAAATACTGAAAAGAAAAATACAAATATCTACCAGGATCCGGCAAGATCCGGCTCAAATTAAGCACTGATTTATATACTTTTATATATTTATAATGTCCCGCTGAGCAGCAACTTAAACTTTCTTTGAAGTGTTGTGAAGGAAGTGCTCTGGGACAAATGTCGGTGTGTGCCCTATAGAAACAAGGCAGCCAGCAGGAACAGAGGAAAACACTCCATGGCAACGCTGCTGTAACTTTCACTCATTGACCATTGCCTGCATCAAGTCCAGCTAATGTCCTGCCCCCGAGAGCCATATACCCCACCGTGATTGGTGGGTTCATTTAGCTCCACACACAAAACTGTAAAGTGCCATGCATATCAAACTTGCGGGGCACACTGACATTAAACTTTCATATTAAGGTGGGGGCCTGCGGGCCGTGAGTTTGAGACACCTGATGTAGTCTCTAAAGATTGTGTAATGGGCCCTGTTTCTGTCTCGTATTAAGATATTTTTCAGTAAATCACAGTGCATTACTTCTTCACCTGTTATAAATGTTTTTGGTAGTGATGGAAGAAACAATACTTTTTAAAGCTTTGAAACAATTAAACCAATTGCTTTGCAAAATGATGTGTGAATGAAGCGTTTAAAACAGAACATGCTAGGGAAACCTATCAAACATGTCTAAATGCAACATAAACTGAAAAGGGCAAAGCATGGATTAGATTTGACTTTTCAAACATATTGCAAACTTTAAATTGAAAGTATAATCTATAAATGCACTTTGCTTGCATCTAACATAATTAAATATTATGTATATATATATATATATATATATATATATATATATATATATATATATATATATATATATTGTTTGTTCTGTAGTGGTCTCTGCTAAACAGGCCAAAACGTAATAAACTATGAAACCTGTACAATTCGCCACTGGGGTGTCGATCTGAATGAAGCCGAGTCATACATGTGGATTTTATAGTATTTATGGAAATGACCCCCAAGTGGAGAACCATTACGTTTTCTAAACATTTTGAAAACAGTTATGATGTAACAATGCATCATATACTGAAATCATGTGACCTTGCCAATTTGATAGGCACACCTAATTCAAAACCAAAGATTCGTAAAGGTTTTGAAGCTTAATGAAGCTGTGATATAAAAGCAGGCATCACTGGTGTTGGGATGTTCTAGTTTGTTGTGGCTGTTTGAATGCATTTGGCTTCTAGAAGATCAATTAAAGGTGCTTGAGAGTGACAAATTCATTTACACCAATGGCACCTTAAAATATAATTATTTTCGTTTTATCCTCAGTGATGTTGTGGTTCAGATCGTTGATGCCAGAAACCCTCTTCTATTCCGATGTCCAGATCTTGTAAGTAATGAGGACATTAGGCTCAACGCAATTCAATCCATAACTGTTCATATTTGAATTATTTATCCATTTCTGTCTCCATCAGGAAAAATATGTAAAAGAGGTGTCCATTCACAAAGTAAACATGCTTCTGCTAAACAAAGCTGATCTGCTGACTAGAGAACAACGGAGAGCCTGGGCTCGATATTTTCAGAAAGAGGGCATCAGAGCTGTGTTCTGGTCGGCTTTGGCTGAGGCACAACGACTCGAGGCAGAGGAGAAGGTAAAATATGACTCTGTTTTACTTTGATTAAAATCTGAATATGCATGGTAGGATTTCATTAGTATCAGTGTAATTTTTGTCCTTTCTATAAACTTCTGAAGACATTTTTTCCCATAAAAATGTAAAATAAAGATGTTATCATTAGTTGTTTTTGTCTTTTTTAGAATTCTGGACAACACAATACCTTTTTTTATTTAAATAGTTAAAACCTCAATATTTGGTGGAATAACGCTGATATTTTTTTCTAATTGTTTTTTTCTGAAAGTATTTTTATTTTAAATTTGAATTTTAGTGTTTATAATATCCCTTTGACTCTGTTCATTATTTATCTTGTTTGTGTGTGATGACTTAATTCATCTAGCAGTATGGAATTATTAGAATATTTATCTTTAATCAAACTAAAAGATCGTATATGACTCTTTTACGTGTTGTTGCTACATGTATGTTTTTTATTTATTTATTTATTTACAATGTATGTTTGTTAAGAAACTGATATGATTATATATTGTATATTTAGTATACATTTTTGCCATGAATATAGCCAATGCTGCTGATATGGCATTAAAACCTGAATAAACAAATAAATTAATAGTAGTAGGGAATTAATTCCATTTTGTATCAGTATTTGTTTCACCTCCTTGTTTAATGGTTCAGGGAGAAGATGCGATGGACCAGGAAGATCAGAGTGATACAGAAGCCACAGATCATCATGAGGGAAATGGCTCTTCACCAAATGAAGAGAAAGATGAGAGTGAGCAGGATGAAGATGAAGACGGTGAAGACGAAAGAGTCTGTGTTGATGAGAGCGCATGGCAAACATGCTCCGAGGAGTCAGGAGATGAAGATCACACTGAGGAGAACCCAGAATCCACAGCGACTTTATCTTTTTATAACTCCAGCCGCTTGTTACGCAAAAATGAGCTGCTGGAAATGTTTAAGTCTGTGCATTCTGGACCGACATGCAAAGATGGACAAATCACAGTTGGACTGGTGAGTTTAAATTACACTTCTACAATAAGAGCGTGTGATTTGAACAAAACAATATCGTAATACTTTTATTTTAAGAATGCAGAGTGTGTTTTAGTGCTAGTAGCTTGTCTGGCTTAGGGCCTTAATGTCATTTTTTTTTTTTAAACCTATCTGTATTCTATTTTTGTACCCCTACCCCTTCCCTTGAAACAGGGGTAAATTTTGAAGCCCTTGCCCATCACACTCTAAGAAATAGGACACCACTACAACACCCGCAGACGTCATCATATGTCATCGCAATCTTATGAGATCAGATGATCGCGACTGCTGGTTTTATTCCAGTTGCTTTATTTTTTGGTAATTATCTTCAGGAAATTACTGAAGGCATATATTATGTTATCATGGCGATATAATGTGGCACTAAGATTGAAACTATACGGTGTATTTACACAATGGCCATATTTATCTTTGTAAACACACGAAAAACAACATTAGCGTTATACCAGACACCGTAAAAAGGTCATTTCCAGCCACTAGACTTTTCTGACAGGGTATTCGAGTATCACCGAATGTCAGAATGTTGTGGGACTGCTGTAGAGGAGTTATTATTAGGGATTATAGATTGCGAAGTGTAGTGTTTTTTTTATTTTAGCTTTTTTTTTTAAAGCATGACAGTAAAACACGAACGTGGTTAAGAACATATGTATGTTTGTTTGTTGTAAAAATTCGTAATGATGACAAAGACTAATTTGTGCATCTCCTTACTTCCGGGTGCAGCTATACTGCCGTTGAGGCTGGTGTATTCTGGGAAATTTTCTTACCCCTTGGTTTCGAGTGTGGTCCTAAAAAAAATCTCTGTTTGAAGGGCTATCTACCCCTTCTCCTTAGCCCTACGCCTACAAGCTAAAGTGAATTGGGACAGGGGTAAGGGGAAGGGCTAAGGGGTAGAATTGGGATTGGGCCTAAAACGACCAATAGGTATCAAGTCCATGTCCCTGATAGTTTACCTGATGACAGTTTCCTCACCATTTCTTCACACTTCAGTGTGAACTTATAAACTTTTATGAATTTCATTATTCTGAGACACAAAACACAAGAATGATAGGAAAAAGCAGCCACTGACTTTAATAGTATTTTTTGTTCCTACTATGGAAGTCAATGGCTGCTTTTTTTCACATATTCTTCAGTATATTTTCCTTTTGTGTTCAGCAGAAGTAAGAAGGTCAAATAGGTTTGGAACAAGTGAATGATGAGTAAATGATGAGAGAATTGTCATTTTTTTGATGAACTATCCCTTTTATAAGTGCTCCATTGAATTTTTCATTCAAACGACTTGTTCAAAATGACTGTGAATGCAAGGGATCATTTTAATGAATGAATAATTTAATGATTGGCTCATTCTATTCATTGAGGAAAACCAGATCATTCTGGACCGTTGCATTGTTGCAAAGGATTTGTTCTGGCCTTAGAACTGGAAAATCAGACACAACATTGTGTTACTCAAAATTGTGTTACTCAAAATACTCAGGACTGTTTTTTATTGAACTGTTACTGTTGTATAAAATCAGTCACATTTGTGATCTGTAGTTTTGTAAAAAATCATTGTGAAATATTATAAACATCATATCTTATAAATGTAAAAAAATATATATTTTATGCTTTTCTTAACTTTTGATTCTTTTTTTTTTTTTTTTTTTTTTACAAAGCCGGTGACATTCTCAATAATGCTAGTTCACACATCATTAGGATATTATCACAGATGATTCTACAATGTATCAAACATGTTTGCTGTCTTCCATCAGAACTGTTAATATTCCAACTCTAAATTCTCTGTAAGGTTGGTTATCCAAATGTTGGAAAAAGCTCCACCATCAACACCATCTTTAGGAATAAGAAAGTCTCAGTTTCAGCAACACCCGGACACACAAAGCACTTTCAGGTGAGGTTTTTTTTTAATAATTATTATTAAGGAAGTAGAGTTTTAAAAATTAATCCTTAAATTTGTTTGTCCCTTCAGTTTTAGAGGCTATTTATTTTAAAGTAGCCAACTCATTGTATAGGAATAGCTTTCAAAACATAATGACGTGAAGCATGTTATAATTACAAGGTCAGGTTATTCTTTCTGACTTCTGGTGTGCGTGTGCCTATATTTTTCAGACTTTGTTTGTTGAACCTGGTCTTTGCCTGTGTGATTGTCCTGGACTGGTCATGCCTTCATTTGTGTCCACCAAAGCCGAGATGATCTGCAGCGGGATCCTACCCATCGATCAGATGAGAGATCACATCCCAGCCATCTCTTTGATAACCTTTTACGCTGCGTTGATTGTGACAATTACATTTTTAAACTTAATTGCAACACATACACCACCGTAGAGCTGCATGGTTCATTTTACTGACCCTAAGCATTTTGATTGGTAGTATGTAAGAATTTTTGTTATCAATGAATTACCAAAAATCTGAAAAGTTTGGATTTTGTCCTTAGCCCAAATACGTATGTCAGAATATCCCTCGAAATGTCCTGGAGGGGACTTACGGTATCAACATTATCAGACCAAGGGAAGATGAGGACCCGGATCGACCGCCTACCTATGAGGAGCTGCTTATGGCATACGGATGTCAGTTCGCTTTGCACAATGTACACATCCCATAGGTCACAATTGTGTCTTTTTTCTGGAAGCTCCAAAAATGTGTTGGCTTTGGGCAAGAAAATTTTAAATGAAAAAATTGATTGTTTTAAACAGTTTACATACTTTCTGCTTGCACATCTAAAAGATTTGTTGAAGGTTACAGTTGTTACCGGTAGCAACTGGTAACACTTTAGAATAATGCTCTATTAGTTAATGTATTTACTAACATTAAGTATGAATAATCTTGTTGTGCGACATTAACTAATGCATTATTAATATATCCTGAAATAAATGCATTACTTATAATTTGTTCATGTTAGTAAATTTCATTAACTAACATTAAGTGATGAACCATTATTTTAAAGTGTTAGCTAACAATTTTTAACCACTGAAAAAAATGTAAGTGTGCTGCAATTCTGACTATGCTTTGGTAACCAAATATCAAAGCCTTATTTAACCAGCATAGCTTTATCCTAATGTGGATAAGTGTGACATGTCACCCTGTAATTTAAGTCATATGCTATTTTTCTGCCCAGTACTACAAAACCACTGGAATAATTATTTTGAAACTGTCCAAAATTTTCAAAGCTAAATCAGCTGTTTTGTGTCCCCAAGGATTGGACTCGATTTACATGTAAACAATTAGAGGTACTTGCCTTTACCTCTTTATTAGCTAGACATCAGATCTTATTTCTTTGGAAATCTACTAAACCACTAAGTTTTTTAAAGTGGCTTGTGGACACCATGTATCTTTATGGCTCTTTTTATGATAAATGGCAACCCCTCATAACTCGCTTTCAATCGCTTCTAAGTTTGTCCTCTTGATTTTATCTATCTAATTCATCGACATCACCTCCTCCAACCTTTTCCCCCCTTTTTAAATTTTTTTTTTCCTTTTTTAAATCATGTTTTTATTTATTTATTATTATTATTATTATTATTATTATTTACTCCTTTTTATTTACTATTGTTGCTGTTATTATTCATACTATTAAGTTATGCTATTTATCATTATTTCATTATTTTATAAATTTTTTATTGTTACAAAAGTTTAAAAGGGAAAAGTGGAAAGTGTTTCACCATGTCTGTCATATCAAGCATTTGTTCTTTTCACTCAATTAAAAAAACATAACATCAGAGTATGTGTGAGGGAGGTCTAGGTGTAAAATGCATGGTCTCAAATTGCAAGACAAAAATTGTGGGGCAGATTTATTAAATTGGAAATTAAATGAACCAACACAAGTTAGGTTTCAAAAACAGAGTCAATGGTGAGAAGGTGTGAATAATCTACTAACAACACTGATTTCATCTGGTTTTAAAATAATGTTTGGGCATAAAGTAAATGATGCGTGTACGAACATTTTGACTACTGCAAACTTAGATAAAATTTAATTTCCCATGAATTGTTGAATCCCATGAAAGTAGAACTTTTATAAACTCATAACTAGGCCCACACTGAATCTGCATGTGCAGAAATCCACAGATTTTTAGTTCATCTATGTCTATCTATTTACTTGTGTAAATGTGTATAAATGTATATTTAATCAGTTTTTAAATTAATTTTATTAAGATAATTGTATTTAATAATAGTATATTTAAATGTTTATATGATTTATTTACAATACAGGTTGTAAAGTAATATTTTCTGTTGTTTAGTAGATATGTTATACGAGAGACTTGCTTTTTTTATCAAATAAGATACTACTAAAATCATTTTGCACAAATCCACAGATTTTTTTTTTTACAAAATTCTCCGCAGAAATAGCAAAAAATGTCTGTAGATTCTGTCTGGCCCTACTCATAACCAATAATACTAAGCTCAAAAACAGTTTCAGTATGTCTTTTGTAAATCTTGGCAGTATTTTTTTCATTGAAACCCCCAAATGAGGGTTTGTGCCAGCGCAACCTATTAATAAATATGACCACCCAGATATTTCACACCATGCCTAACTTTTGATGAACATCTTTCAATAATTTTGTTCTCTTCATGCAGATATGAGAGGCTTTATGACAGCACACGGACAGCCAGACCAATCAAGATCTGCCCGATATGTTTTGAAAGACTACGTCAGTGTAAGTGCATCTTCACTGTTGGAACTAATAGCTCTGAGGCATTTTTTAATTTAAGATATGGTTTTGTCAATTCACTCACAACTAATCGACACTAAATATGGGTGTAAACATAGTGGGAATTGTTTTGAGCTTGACTGTCTTTGACCCCTTCTAGGGGTATTCAAAAACACATTTGAATGGATTTCTTTCAGTGTACATGCTCATGTGATCTATACTAGTCAACATTTGAAGTGGTTCAAAACTGTTCATCAAAGTTATCATAAAACTACTGTAAACAATCCAACTGCTTTTAACCAGTTACAATTAAGAAACTAATCTTTCCCTCTTGACCTAAATCCTAAACATTGCAGCATGTGTTGTTAAAGCATGCTAGCCACTAGAACTTTGTTGAAGAAACATCCAAGAAATTGATTCAGCATTTATTCTGAGATTTTAAAATACATTGCTATTCATTCTTGAGTCTGTTCTGAGTTTAGGTTTTCCAGCAGATGGCGCTGTATGCTTTACAAACAAACAGCCATACTCTGCTTGCATCCAATTCCTTACAAATACCACTTGAACCTAAAATAATCATTAATAAAAGTAGGAAAATTTTAAGCAAATTATAAGAGTGTTCACAGTCAGCTGTTAACATTAATCTGCTGTTAAAAACTAGTCTAGAGTGCTATCTGTTCAAAACAAAGCTCAAAATCAATTCGAGAGAATATCGATGCATTTAGAAAAATTTTGGCTTAATTTATGGGTGAAGATTTTTTTTTAATAAGCACACCAGTCCTGTTTCTAACACCGCTGTCATATAAAAAGCTTCTGCTCTCTGTATCATGCTCCTTTGTTTCTGCTCAAGCTTATTTAATATAATATAAAATGGAAAGATCAGAAAAGGCTGATAGCAGTATTTTCAAAGTGAACAAAAATGATTGGACAAGGATTAAAACACCAGGTGTGAATAGGGCCTGGATATTATTAATAAAAATAATTTGTTTTTACCTGAATCTTTACAGGGCAAACTCCTTTACTGCCACCCTCCTCCTCACATCAACCCTGAAGACTTCCAGCCTCAGCACGCCAAGTTTGCCATGCGGATAACAGGAGATGAACAGATCGATGGCAGTGGTGGCAAACCATCAAAAGTGAAACGCATAGAAAACACAGTGGATAAACAGTTTTTTCATCAAGTAAGATTCAACCCATCAATGCATTCAGACTTAACTTTGTTATCCCATTTAGGGAAACTAAAATTGCAGCAATGTGCCGTAACACAGGCGAAGTTCCATGTACAAAAAGTTAATGGCGAAGTTCAATTAACAAAATATTACCACACAACATACACTACATCATTTATAGGTGCATCTCCCTCCCCGCTGGACTCATTTAATGACCTAATGGCCACCATTATAAAAGAATTTCTAATTCTGTTTGTCCTGCATATAGGAACTCTAAAACGACTTCCTGATGGCAGCAGCTGAAACACAGAGTACAACGGGTGATCAAGGGGTGCATAGGATACCCTGAGCTCTCTTTAAAACACAAGTATGGTAAATTACCATTGGACCAGTTTAGTTGAAACCGATGATCTTGCCTGCCACCTTTACAAGGCCACTCAACCTTATCTTATTTGACACAGTCAGATTGCCGTACCAAGCTACAATGCAGAAAGATAAAACAGATTCAATAAATTGTTTATAAAACAGTGTCATCATAGAGGTACAAACCTGAAACGATCTGAGTTTCCTCAGAAAAAAACAGTCTTTGTTGGACTTTTTTATAGACAGCCTGGGTGTTAGGTTGAAATGTCAACATATTGTGTAACAACGACCCCTAGATATTTAGGTGTGTCAACAATTTCAATGTCCAAACCTTTAATATTTGTTATGCTAGGTGTAGGAGAAGCATTCCTGTAATCTATCACCATGTCTTTTGTTTTATTTACATTCAACTGGAGAGAAAATCTATCACACCAGGAAGTAAATTCTTTCACAACAGGACCATGCCCCAATGCCCCATGCCCCATTTTGACATTACCTGGCTACCTAAAGGCACAATATGTAAGATTTCTTCATTAAAATATCTCAAAACCACAAGAAAAGTATTGTATATTTTGCTGACTTAATAACTTCTGATCCTGTGTCCTATGTGGCCATGCTATTGATGCCATAAACCCTCGATTTCCGGTTTGCTTTTATATAGACTATATATAGACTGCACAATAAAGCATTATAACAGAATCCTAAAATGTGTTTAGTCTGATAAAACAGCGCTGAGTTTCTCCATGTGATCATGAGCAGAATAACGGGAAGTGATGGACTGTGGCATAATAAAAGCTCTGCTGCTTTCCTGCTGCATCACACAATTGTCATCAGCAATTGGTTCAGCACTCTCTTTTCAGTTCAACAGTTTTAGGCCATATCCCAATTCCCAAACCCCTTAGCCCTTCCACCAGCCCTCGTTTTGCGCATTCACGAGAATGGGTAGGGATGTCCCAATTCTCTTTAGCTTGTAAGTGTAGGGCTAAGGGAAATGGCTAGATAACCCTTGAAACTGAGATTTTCCAGGAACACACTAGAAACAAAGAGGTATGACAATTTCCCAAAATACATCAGCTACAATGGCAACATGGCTGCACATATGAGTCAGGAGATGCACAAATTAATTTTTTTTTCGTCATTATTGAGAATTTTTACAATTAACAAGCACATGTTTTTATAAATTTACAACGGCATTAGTGTTTTACAATCATGCATTAAAAAAAAAAATTAAAACCTGCTAAATTTTGCTGTGTATAATCCACAATAATAACTCCTGTATAGCAGTCCTACAACATACTTTCACATCTGTGACTGGAATACCCTGTCAGAAAAGCCTAGTGGCTGGGAATGAGCTTTTTAAAGTCTCTGGTATAATGTTAACGCTGTTTTCTTGTGTTTACATTGATGAATATGGACTCGGTATAAATAGACCATACAGTCATTAGGTTATTGCTGCATTATATTGTTATGATAATATGATATCATTGCCTTCGCTGATTTCCTGAAGACAATTACCAAAAATAACACAACTGTAATTACTACAGCAGTCACCATCGTCGTATATCTCAGATGAAGTAAGAGCTTTCCGACGACATATGATGACTTGTGTGGGTGTTGTAGTGCTGTGCCATTTCTTAGGGGTAAATTTGAAGCCTTTCCCCTTCACACTATGTTTTAAGAGCCATGGGGTAGGGGTTAAAAATAGAATTACCTTACTCTACTTCATACTACCATGATAATAAGTGTTGAATACTTTACCTCCCATAATTGTCCCATAATATTTAATGAAGCCCACAACTCCCATGATTCCAAACTCAGTCACTGAGTCATCAAAATGCACCTTTATTTGTTGTGAATAATTGACACTTCCTCCCAAAAGGCACACTACGCACTTGTGCACTATGCATAGTATATGTATGTAGTGTCGTCCTAAATAGAACACTTGCGTTTTTTTACGAAGTGGAAATTCAAATTGTTTCCCTGATGATGTTTGATGATTGCCAAATTAGTGAAATAAATGACCAAATTACCAAATAATACCTGCTATAGGTATAACTGCATTCACCATCTGGAGGCGCTATAATCACTCTCATAGGAGAATTTTGCTTTCACAATCCAAAATAAATAAAATAATCCAACATCAGTGTCCGAAAGCTCCGCCCCTTCCGTTATGTGGGCAAAGCAGTTGTCGTTGAGTGCGTGAAGTGTCCAACATCCCACACTTGAATAACAGTTGAATAAGTGCATCATCCGGGTATTTAAAATGCACTTCTTTTTAAAATTTTCAGTGTGAACGCACTACTTACACTATTTATACTACAAAATGGCTTAGAGTAGTGCAGAAGTATGCGATTTGGGACGCACCTTGAGTGTGCTTTCAAACTAGTATGATATATTGATTATGGGTTTGAACTCTGAATCTCTAAATTTAATATTTTGTTGTTGTTTTTTTTTGCATAGGCAAATGTGCGAGCGTTGACCAAGGGTGTGCAGATGGTGATGGGTTACAAACCTGGAAGTGGTCCCGTTGAGGCTGGAAAAGCAAACACAGAACAACAAGCTGGAAAGCCCTGGAAAAAGCATGGGAACCGGAACAAGAAGGAGAAAGTGAGAAGACTCAACAAACATCTGGATGCCTGATTTCTTACATGATCTGTTTACAAGTGCAATTGATGTTAGCAGATGTTTGGATTTGATGAATCCTTCAAGGCAAAGACGTTTCAAATTTCATACCTAGATGTGATTGATAAGTGCTGCTGGACATTCCTCTTTGTATGAAATATCATCACTTGTAATTATAATAAACTCACTCTATTTTATCATTGTACAGGATGATGAGATGAATGGATACATTGGTAAATGCTAATAAATGCAGTTGTCCTCAAAATTGCAATAAAAGTATTTTTTTTTTCTTTACTAAAATTGATTATTTTTGCTTAAACTGACAAGGTAACACTTTATTTTGATGGTCCATTTGAGTATTAGGAGACTGTCAGCTTAATATCTGTTGATTCTGCTCCTTCAACAAACATTTAACTGACTAAAAGAAACTTTGCAAGTACATGTCAACTTACACTTACCCTAACCCCAACCTAACAGTCTACTTATAATCTAATGAGAATTAGTTGGCTTGTAGATGCAATGTAACTCAAATTCACCAAACGGACCATCAAAATAAAGTGTGACCACTGAAAATGATAAAATCTCTCACTGGCCACTTTATTAGGTTCACGTTACAAGTACTGGTTTGGAACCGCTTTTGCCTTCAGAACTGCATTAATCCTTCGTGGCATAGATTCAACAAGGTACTGGAAAATTCCTCAGAGATTTTGGTCCATTGACATGATGGCATCACACAGTTGCTGCAGATTTGTCGGCTGCACATCCATGATGCGAATCTTCCATTCCATCACATCCCAAAGGTGCTCTTGGATTGAGATCTGGAGTACAGTGAACTCACTGTCATGTTCAAAAAACCAGTCTGAGATGATTCGCGCTTTATGACATGGTGTGTTATCCTGCTGGAAGCAGCCTTCAGAAGATGGGTACCATGTGGTCAGCAACAATACTCAGGTACGCTGTGACGTTGACACAATGCTCAATTGGTACTAATGGGACCAAAGTGTGCCAAGAAAATATGCCCCACACAATTACACCAATTACTAGTTTAAAGGCAGGATGGATCCATGCTTTCATGTTGTTGATGCCAAATTCTGACCCTACCATTCGAATGTTGCAGCAGAAATCAAGACTCATCAGACCAGGCAAAGTTTTTCCTATTGAAAAGTTATCTTCTATTGTCCAATTTTGGTGAGCTTCTGTGAATTGTAGCCTCAGTTTCCTGTTTTTGGCTGACAGGAGTGGCACCTGGTGTGGTCTTCTGCTGCTGTAGCCCATCCGTCTCAAGGTTGGATGTGTTGTGTGTTCAGAGATGCTCTTCTGCATACCTTGGTTGTAACGAGTGCTTATGAGAGTTACTGTTGCCTTTTTATCAGCTCGAACAATCTTGCTATTCTTCTCTGGCATCATCAAGGGTAGTAGGACAGGTGTACCTAATAAAGTGGCCGGTGAGTGTAAGTTAAGTGATATTTTTTTAGTATAGCTTCACTCACATTCATCATTGGGATTGTGGTTTGTAATTTACTCAAAGTTCATAATGCTAAGTTAAATACAAAACACCCTGGAAGAAGATTTCCTGTATCTCAATGAGACTAGCCTGGTAAAATAAAGGATAGATAAAGAAATAAAATATTACATTTTAAACCAAGTGTGGTAGTTATAGCTTAGCAAAGGAATGCTTTTTTTGTAGCACCATATGTGTTCATCTGTAATGGATTGAATATATTTTAGATGTTGTGATTAGTAATTAATATCTATTTACTTCTTTTTAGTCCAAATATCTAAAAATTCCTATATCAAGGAGCATTTTCTAGGCAAGCAAAACATTATTTTTATTATATTTTATTTATTTTATTTATCTATTATAAAAGATTATTTTGCTTGTTTTAAAGTAAAACTCACTTAATTTTGGCATATTATTTATTCAAAAAGACAATATGGTTTGCTTGTCTAGAAAATTTTTCTTCATTTAAGAATTTGTATATATTTTTACTACAAACAAGACAAGAAAATCTTTTATTTTACAGTACACTGCTTCTAATAATTATTGATGTGTATTTATTCATCATTTAGTCCAAAGATACGGATGTCTGTATAGATACTTTGACATAAGCATTACAATAAGCATAATTGCAGAAATTAAAATATGACCTCTTACCTGTTAAATACGTAAAGAAGGATTTCTCAGTCGCTTTAAAGCAGCAGCCTAAAAGCCAATCATATTTGTGAACGTGCAAGTACGTCATTAATATTAATGAGCCAGGCTTGTGGGCGTTACTCAAAAGATACAGGTGATTGACTAGCGTTCATTCATCCACATGATACAGCTGGCAGCTAGAGCCGCTTTTCAGCAGAAGTCAAATAAATGGATAAAAGTATATTTTTAGACACGGTCTTTCGGTGGAGCCCGGAGTTTGTTAAAGGTTGTCTTTCGACATATGAAGAACATATTTGCACTTCGGCTGGTTTTTACATCTTGTCTGCCTTAATATTACTGGTTTCCTGTTCACTGTGAGTGTCGTGTGATTACATTGAGCCAAATATTTGTTAGTATGTAAACTCTAATCACGTGTTTCTCATTCTCTCAGGCTTCTTTATCACAGATGCAGCGTTAAAACGCGAAGTAATAGTTGGGGTGATGAAGCGGTCTGCGCCCTGTATTGTTTCGTCGGTAATTTGTGCAGCGCAGTTGGCGCTTTCCTTTCCAACCAGTTTGATTTTCAGGTGAGTAATTAACAAGTGTTTTCTCAAAAGATTATTATTATTAATATTATTATCATAACCACGTTGGACCAGTGATTGTTCGTTTGAAACCTATGTTTGAAACATAAAACAGTGCCAACTACAGGACGGAACAAGTACTGTTCAGAAAAAAAAAACTAAAAACACAGAAGTGTAGTACATTGTTGGCAAATTTATTTAGTTAGATCTTTAATATTGTATTCAAATTATGTTTTTAATACTATGTCTGAAAAGTAACTATTACACTAATTTGTTTACTCAACACTTGCTTACTCAAAACTCGAACACATAAACGCAGTAGCCTACATATAAATCCCAGCACATACAATTTACATTAATGTTTATTATTCCTTAAGTGTTACATTTTTAAATCAAGCTAAATCAAGCTCCTATTTGGCTCAAATTGAAAGGATTAAAAAGTTTATAGATATCAAAATGCAAAACATTTTAAAGCACAATTTTTATTACTGAATACAGTATGTCATACATTGCATATTTTGCCATACATCTCTGACTCAATTAATTTGTTTCTCATACATGCTCAATCTTCTTGATAAATAAAACATTCTTTAATTGAAAAATAGAATTATTAAATACTCTGCATCTCTGAATTAATTAATACAAAATATTTGAATTTATGTACAGTAGTTAGGAAGTATATTAGTATACAAGTATTAAGTCACGGATTGATTTTAAGACCTTGATTTTAACCTTCAAAGCAGTGCATGGGCTAGCATCTGGTTACATCTGTGACCTGGTGACTTACACCACCCCAGCCTGCAGTCTTCGTTTGGCATCGGGATTTACCCTGTATCAGCCACGCTGTAAACTCAAGACCATGGGTGGTAGGGCTTTCTCATACAGTGTGAATAAGATGTTATGAGAAACTTCTTAAGACTCACCTTTTTAGCATTGCTTTTAACTTAGGATGATCAATTTGTTAACTTTATATTCTATCTTATGTTCATATTCTTAATGTTTTATTGCATTGTTGTGCTGTTTCTGCTTTCCTTGTATTGTTAGTATTTTGACTTGTAGCGCTTTGAGTCTAAGAAAAGTGCATTACAAATAAAAAGTATTATTATAAGTAACTGTAATTACCTTAAAATGTAAAGTAATCCCTTATTTTTAATCTAATTACACAGCTAGTTACTTTGCAAGTAATTCCACTCAACACAGTTAGTGAGTAATGTCAAGTGTGGTTCATGCACTACTGTGCCACCTTCAATTCCTGCCAGGAATCAAACCTGCAAGCTTTGAGTTACAACTCCAGTCTAACTCAATAGCCAATAGGCCACAACCGCCCTAGAAAGATATTATTGAGGACAATGGTTTTCAATGCACGGCCCCCAAATATTATCATTCTCATTTAAAGGACCCCATCTTAAAATGTCCAAGGCAACATTATTCATTCATTCATTTTCTTTTTGGCTTAGTCCCTTTATTAATCCGCCACAGCGGAATAAACCGCCAACTTATCCAGCACATGTTTTACGCAGTGGATGCCCTTCCAGCCGCAACCCAGCACTGGGAAACACAAACACTCATACACTCCTGCATTCAAACTCATACACCATGGCCAATTTAGCTTATTCAATTCACCTATACTGCATGTCTTTGGGGGAAACCGGAGCACCTGGAACATGCAAACTCCACACAGAAATGCCAACTGATCCAGCTGAGACTCAAACCAGCGACTTTCTTGCTATAAGGCGATCGTGCGACCCACTGCGCCACCATGACGCCCCAAGGCAACATTATATTGTCTGTAAAGACAGATATTTAGCTTTAGTTGTGTAACACATTTGTTTAACATGAAATTCCTTTTTTATGCAATTAATATGTATTTGTTCTAATCTAAATATTATTTGATTCATCTGAACTATTTTGTGTAATTTATTTGAATCATTTTTTTTAAATTACTTTATAATTAATATAATTTTAATTGAACACTTATTTATGTTTCTTAAACTATTGTGTTTATTTATTTTATTCTAGTTTCTTTTTGCATTTCTTTTATTAAATTTAAAATTTAAAGCACTGCCCAGACTTTCCAAAAAATAATTATATTATGAATGTAATAATGATGATCATAATAATAGTGAAATAGTTACTTTCACTTAATCTAGAAAGCCATGTTAGCGTTCTTGATGAGGTTTTAAATTTAAGTTTATGAAAGTCACATGTTCTGTGCATCTTTTGCAGATTTCTATGGCGTCATATATGGCAATTATAGATATTGTGAATTTCCTGTCAACATCTTTCTCCATGTATTTATGGTTTAAGTCAAGAACAGGTAAGTGTTTGGTTTATTAGGTTTACCTTGTTGGTTGTTTGTTTTGAACTCCAGCATATCTTCTTCACCATGTCCACACAAAATTTCACTGTGTTGCTGCTATGTGATTGACTGAATAGAAATTTGCATTAATGAGCGTCTGAACAGGTTATCTAATAAAGTGGCGGCTAACTTTATATCTATCTCACTCATTGGTGTGATTGTGCTGTCAATCCAATCAAAATAAACGTCTAATCCTTCATCCTCTCAAGGAAGGAAAATGAGAATGATTTCAAAAAGGAGGAGACAGAACTTTCTAGCTGTGTGTCTGCTGTTTATTATGGCTGGCAGTGTTTACTTGGGTTTACCAGTCCGTTCAATTCCAATGGGAGCATCTCCAACCATGAGGAAATTATTTGGCATGTTCCTCAATGTAAGTAAAGTCACTTTCAGAGTAAATATTATAGCATCATATCTGATGATATATGTAAACTTAGTACACTTGCTTTTAAAGAATTTTGCATATGGGCTATGCAAACTTTTTGCATGTGTATTTTGAGAACAGGACCACACTGAAAACCTTGGTTATGTTCTGGGTCTTCTGGCCTTCGCCATCAGCTGGACTGCCAAGTTTCCCTTCATCTTGAAAGCTGTGAGTGGCAATTCTTAGCACTTTTTTTGAGCTGTTCTCGTTTTTTTAAAATAGTTGCACAATTTAGGCCTCACTGTGAAATTAATAGCAATATTGTTGTTGTTGTTGTTGTTGTTAATAATATTATTTTTATTTTATTATTATTATTAACAACAATGATGATGATAATAATAATAATAATAATAATAATAATAATTATTATTATTATTATTATTATTATTTAACTTTGTTATTTGTACAATTCTTAAACAGTTCCAATTATAATCGATACTATATAATTAGTAATAATAATACTATGTTTTATTAATAATTTAAGTAATAATTTAGTAATAATTATTAATATATACACAGACTATAAATCCAATTATTAATGATGATGATGATGATGTTAATGATGATGATGATGATAATAACAATAGTTATAATAATAATAATAATAATAATAATAATAATAATTATTATTATTATTATTATTATTGCCACATTTTATAATTAGATATAATTTGTAATTGGGTCAACAAATAATTCTTATAATTGTAAGATAATCTTATCTTTTTCAGAACAGAGGAGAGCAGGGATCTGCCGTGCTAGTGTCTTCCAGACTGCTGTCTTCTGTATCTGGAGCTCTTTATGGATCTGCCATTCTCCTCTACGACACACAGCTAAAATCAGTTATCAAGACAATGCCGTGGATACTCTCTGCGATCTGCTGTGCCGTTCTGGATCTTTCTGTATCCTTTGAAATGAACTGAATCTAGGTCTGCATTATCAGAAAGATTAATAAACCCTGTTTGTTTATTATGCCTGTTGTATTTTATACCCCGTTTCAGAGACAAGTCTTAAGGCTAGTTCTAGACTAAATTTCACGTATGAGCTGTCTTAACTAAAAACAACTTGCAGTAACTTAAACACATTACTGGTGTAAAAACTATTCGATGGCACTGACAGATTTCTTTGTTTTAGTAATAAAATACTTATTTTAAAATTATTATTATTATAAAAGCTGCTTAATTTGGTGAAGATACAGTCCTGACTTAAGCTAAGCCCTGTTTGTGAATGTTTTGTCCAATCACAATGCACTGGGGCAGCTGGCCAATCAGAGGGCTTTTCAGATGGCGGGGCTTTTAGAAAACTGATAGGGATGCTGTAATGTGAAAAATCATGTTTTAACAATGATCTTTAAAAATGCATGATGTGCCTCCTTAATTGGTGAACAACACTGAATAATGAGCAGTCTTTAACTTTGATATTTCAGATCGTGGTCCTCGTCTGTTACAGATCCAGCCACAAGCGTCCTTCTGTGCGCTCTTTAGACTCGGACACTGAGTCTTTACTGGGTGAATCTTCAGTCACAGGTCAGCTGTGCAACAACAATGTTGAATGTTGCAGGAAAAAGCACCGCCTTTCCTCCGCAAGAAGCATCTCTTCCAAAGGGACAGACATGGGACTCTACATGGATGTCAACATACAGCCAATGAGAAAGGTTTGAACTTGCTTAATTTCAGTGAAGCAATACACTGTCCATAAGGCCTTGTTAAAAGCTGCTATTAAAATGCAGTTTGTCAGTTTGATCACAAGTGATAGTGTTTGGACACACCTCACCATTTTCAGAAGGATTTGAAATATGACCAGATTGCTATTGTAATGTAAACGCTCATGTGGTCAAATGTGTTCAAATTATAGGTGGGCATAGATTGATTTTTTTTAAATCTAGATTAATCTCACTGTAATCTTAGAATTAAAATGGCTCATTTGGATTCTGCCGAAGGCATTCAGAATAGGTGTGCTACCCAAATAATGACTAAAAGTAAGTCTTTGAGAATAGTTTCTCAAGCCAGGTGGCGCATTAACCAGGTGCTTATCTCATGTTTCCAAAATGTATCACAAACTGCTTGAGAAACTGTTCTCCTTGGAAAATTGGTGATGAAAATAAATCATGTTCAATAAGATGTACTTGTGTTTACTAACTGTTTATTCAGTTAAACATGAATTTTGAACTGTAGGCCTACATAAGCTCGAAACAGCGATTTTCTGATTACCTTAGTCCGACTAGTCATAACTGAACTAAACAGAAATGGTATTAAGATGTGGAGTATGCATATATTAGTGGCATTATTGAAGTAAACACCATCATTACAGTCATGGAAGACTTTTCGCTATATTTTCCGACAAGATCCACACACACTGCTATCAGTAAAGGACCGCACACACTCACACATCGCGAAATGTGGAAGTTTTTTTCTTTCCATTGGGCGTGCGTTATTAAATTTCATAACACTCTCACCAGTCCTTACTCCTTATTTGCGTCTAATACCCCAGTTTTTTTCGGGGGCATGAATGAAATGTTCATAAGTGAAGGTGAAGCTGCCGAACTGTAGTTAAAGTCACCCAAAATTCAGGAAACTCTTACATGAAGGCACGTAAACACCTTAATTATATTATTGTCTATTAAGGCAAATAACTAGATTACACATGTTCATGTATGCGTAGTCAGTAGTGTCTTCGAAGTAAGTGAAAAATCCAGAAGGGCATTTTTATTTTATTTTTTTTTGTCAGACGGCCCACTGGTTTGACTTTGATTCACTGTCATTCATTTTAAAAAGCACCCAGTCCATTTTATTTGTATACGTTTTACTCGAACGCATAAACTCTACAGTTGCCTGATAGTTAGATGTGTAGCTAACATTAATCAGATTCACTCTAGTGAACTGCATCCATGTTAGCACATCACGTTTGATGTGGTAATTTCACAGTAGGAATACACACAGGTTCGAAGTCTCGTTCTCGCCTCCAAGTCATCATAGCTTCCGTAGAATAGACCCAGCTCCCAACTCAACTTCGAGAATAGATTAACGGTGATATATATATATATATATTATATTTTATTTATTTATTTATTTATCTCCAGATAAGTCTCTCGCGTTAACGCCGCTAACCACTAGTTCAAATAGACATAAAAGCCTACTGAACTCATTCTTAAACATTACAGAAGGTTTTGTTGAAGCACGTTAGCCAAACAGGGTTTACACTTTTTTTTGAAGGTAAAAAGCAAATGATCTCTTTCTTGAGTTCTGGTGTAGTTTTGCCTCTATAAGAGAGCACATGAAAGCTGCTGCTGTCTGATTTTTCTGTTCTCTCCCTTTTGAGTTTATAAACGTTAAAAAGATAATTCAGTGGCTTTATAAATACTAAAATAATGAAGTATATGTTACTTTCATGAAATTTCTGAATATCACCTACAGTACATGATTTGTGGGGGGCAAAAAATATTTGATTTTGTCTAAAATTTACAGCTATAGTTAAGTTTTTATTTTGCCAAAATAAATGGGTATTTGGCAACAAAGTAGAGTTTTAGTCATTGGTGCATTTTGTTCATGAAGTACAGGACTAGGAATATTTTATTACATTATAATGCATTATAACATTGAAGTGCTGTAAATCACTTTATTTGTACAAAGCAACATACAAATATGCAAATTTATGTCACAAAAAAATTTAAATATTTTTTTTTTTAGGTTAAATTTTATAAATATTTAAGACATTTAATATAATACTTTCAGCATAGACAAAATATGTTATACATTTATATGTAAACAATGTATACAGTGTAACGATATAAATGTAATAAACTCTTAAAAATAAAAGGTGAAAAAAAGTTTGTTACATTTTCTTTTTCACAACTTTTACTAAGTATTTTTAACTATTGAAATGTACTTTAAAGAAACTGTACAGTATGTAAATGTTAGAAAAGGCATATGCATACATCAGAGAAAATAAGTATTGAACAAGTCAGCTTTTTTTTTAGAAAACATATTCCTAGGTGCTTTTTTTTTTTTTAGTAACAACCAAAGAGAGAACCCCCTCTCATGATTGTGAGAGTTCATACTCTTTGGGTGTATGGCCATACACAATACATGCACTATGTAAATACACATTACATTACATAAAGAAATCTAAATATGCAAAGAAAACAAATCTAATTAGTTTACAAATTAAAATGAAATGATGCTGGGAAAAAGTTTTAAACACCTGAAGAAAGGGAGATGTAGAAAGGCAGTGAAATCCCAGACAGCAGCTGAAATCTCTTAGTACTTCTTCAGCAATCCGCATTCATTGTAAATTAATATTTGCTGCTTCGGTTCAACATCTACATTATCAGGAAGATAAAGATGAAACCAGGGTGGAGATTTTAGCAAGACAACAGCTAAGTAAACAGCTAAGTAAACTCTCAAATGCTTTCAGAGAAAGAAAATCAAGCTGTAGAATGGCCCAGCCAATCACCTGACTTGAATCCAATAGAAAATACAAAATAAAGATCAGATTTGATAGACGAGACCCACAAAACCATCAAGATTTTTATAGTCTGTTGAGGTCTGTGGAAAAACTCACACCTGAGCAATTCATGTGACTTCATTCTCCATAGGAGAGGTGTCTTTAAGCTGCTATCACCAAAAAAGCCTTTTATATAAAGTATTAAATGCATTTCATACAGTTCAGTACTTTCTCCTTGTGTCATTCTATTGTTATTACACAGAACTAATTTTTTTTGTTTTATTTTTGTCTGTATTGTTTGGGTTTTTACTAAAATCTGGTCCAATTTCATGTCGGCAGCTCCTTTAGAAATATTATTCTCAGGCAAAAACATGACGTGTTCAGTCTTCTTTTTCTCGCTGTATACACCTGCCCACCTTCAGAAAAGTGCAAGAAAAAAAGTTTTACTTTTTCTGCTTGCAGTTCAATCCTCAAAACTCAGTATTACCTAGTATAAATGGGCTCTGAGTTCTTCTGATATCTTGTTTCTCCTCCAGGTGTGTCTGAAGGAGGTGACCATCTCGCGGGACGGCTCCTCAGAAAGTCTCCCTCTGAAGAGGACTGTCAGGGTGGTGCGGGTTGATGAACACTGTTCCTGCGGCAGCTCCACTGACTCGTCCTCTCTCGACTCTGAACTAGAGGTTAGACTGCCATTTGGGTTTTTCAGATGTAGTTGCACATACACAATGACCCAGTGTATGTCAGCTGATTGCACACACATAAACAATCGCATTTAAAATACAAATAATACATTAAAGAAAATAAAATTTAAGCAATTTTTAAAATTAAAATATGCTTAAATATTTGTAAAAACATTTTGTGTTATTGCATTACAGTATATGAATAATATAGATATATTGTCAAGGGTGCCCAAACTTTTTCATATAAAGGGCCAAAAAGGAAACATTATTGAGAGCCGTGGGCCGAAAGATATAGTCATGGACTGAAATATTGGCACCCTTTTATAAAATATACACATTTATCATATAGATATATACATAACAGAATACTTACTTCCAGGGCCATTTATAATGACGCTGATATTTAGCCGCACAATATTGGTGCTTCATAACATCTATTTTTATGAGATGGGTTGTTAACCCAACGCTCAACCCCCAACCTGGAGCACCAGGACATACACACATATACTACGGCCAATTTAGCTTATTTAATTCACCTAAAGCGCATGTCTTTGGACTGTGGGGGAAACCGAAGCACCCAGAGGAAACCCACACCAACAAGGGGAGAACATGCAAACTCCACACAGAAATGCCAACTGACCCAGCCGGGGCTTGAACCAGCGACCATCTTGCTGTGAGGCAGAATAACAGTATTTAAACATTACAGAATTACGGTATTAAAAAAACAAAACATTGAACCCTCAATGAAGTAGTTTAGGCTGCAGTACTGTTTTCTGGGGGCAGGTGGTAGCAGAGTTTTAAAGGAGGAGACTGGAAACAAATTGCATATAAAATGTGAGTTTCTTTATACTTTTCCAAAGTTTGCAATATTGTTTATACACTTACAACTGAAAGAAAATAGTTTTTGTATAATACAATTACTCCAAATAACATATCAGTATAAACTGAACGTTAAACGTTATCCCTCAAAATTGTGTTATTGGCTGGTCCTTTTTTTTTTTGGCTCCCTAAACAGGCTTTTGAGAATGCCAAGTGATTGAGGATGTCATTTAATCTAACACAAAGGCGAATCGCCCTGCGTGAAAACAATTGAACTTTGTTTTATTCACTAAACAGGAAAATACTAAGCATGTGAACCTCCGCAGACACCGCATGCGATAAAGCCCAGAGTTCAGACCATCACATCTTTCTGGATGTCAAGCACACCCTTGCAATGACAAATGTATGATTTCCAACAGCTCATATTCATAGTTTAATTTCTGAGAGTCTAAAATCAGTTACTATATATATGTAATATTACAATGCTAGCTGCCAAAGTTAAAGGGATTGTTCACTCAAATCTGAAAATTGCCGTCGTTTACTCAAGCTTGTTTCAAACAGTTTTGTTTCTATTTGTTGAACACAAAGAAAGCTATTTGATATTTGAAGAAACCTGGAAACCAGCATCCCTTGACTTAAGGCTTTTGTTTTTAGTATTTGTTTTTCCTGTGGAGGTCAATGCTTGCAGATTTTCAGCTTTCTTTACAATATCATCTTTTATGTTTAGAAACACTTGAGGATGAATAAATAGGGAGTAGGAATGCTCAGATTCCTTGTCATGGTGATCGGTCGATATAGAGTACCGATTCTGATGCTTTTTTTTTAATGCATAAAGCTAATTTTCCCTCTAAGCATGATACTTAAGTGGAGATCTGGAGATAAATTACGTATGCTGCATATAATCCCTTAAAAACATCTCTTATAACTATTTAGTGTGGACATGTCATGGCAAGAAAGCAGCTTTACAGAAAATAATAGAAAGCACAGATAAAAAAAAAAAACTGGTAAGAAAAATGACTGACAATGCAATTTGGAAACATTGCAAATGATGAAAGAAGATTTTAACATGTCTCAATCAAGAAAAAGTTTGGAGCACATATTTGATGCATAAGAAGTTAAAATGCACATGTATAAATCCATTACTACTTTACTAAAATGAAATAAACCTATAAACTACTGTTTATTGCAATAAGTAAAGTGAACTTGCAATATTAGCAAAAACACAGAACTTTCAGTTCTTAAATGTAAAAAGGCCTAAATACATGCAAGGTCATTTGAATATTTTGCTCATCTCCAACTAACACAAACACTTGCGATTGGTTCATGAAATCGGTGAGTACCGATTGAGTCATTAAATGTGATTATCGGCCAATACCGATCACCAGAGCATCCCTAATTGTATTTTTTTTGGGGGGTGAACTATCCCTTCAAATGGAATTATAGATTATTAATTTCCCTTTTATATGTCAAATAAATGTGTGTGCCCCTTTAAATGCAAATGAGCTGAATGAGCTTTCCAGAGCTGGACTGAGCATTCACATGTTATTCTGACAGAAACAACAAAACAAGCAAATCTCATTTAGCCAAAATGACCAGTAATGGTTAAAACTGTAATCGGACCAGATGGAGGAGAAGAGGTTACTACTTCTAGACTGAACCAGGACGTTTCTGAATGTTTAGTGAATATTTAGTGCTTTTTCTTATTTTCTTCGTTGGTAGATGCACCAACGACACATTTATAGCACTTCAACAACAAAACGACCAAACAAAACGAAACAAATCATTATGGATATGGAAAAAAATGGTTAATGGGCCTTTATCAAAATAGAGATTCTTGCAATTCCTTTCGATTGTGTGGCTTACAGTAAAGCAGCAGTGAAAGGGAAAGCTGGGCTTGGTGTTCCAGAAATTCCTGATTGTTCTGCTGTTAAAGATCTGTAATAAAGGAACAGGGCAGGACCTTTCTGCATCGGAAGTGGTACAAAATGCTTGTTCAGTCTACAGGAGATTTGGCCCTCTGCTATTTTAGGAGCGGGTCTGTCGCCCGCCCCGATGCATGGAGAGCAGAGGACAAGCCGAGGGGTTTTCTTAACCCTGCACACTGAGGAGGGGCTGTTTGGGGCTGTGCGAATGAGCAATGAAACTCTGTGCCTTGGATCAAAATAAAAATGGTTTTACTTTCCTAATTTGCTCGCCTTCAGCTCTTTCTAAACCCATTATAGTTTGTTGCAAAAAAAGGATAGCATATATTTGTTTTTAGTAAGTGTTTTGTTAAATGATCTGTAAATTTATCGAATTAAGTTTTTATTAATTTATCAATCATAATTTATAATTTTTTTTTTATAAACTGACTTTTGAGTTACCTATGAATTTATAATCAAATGTATTCATTTTGCCAATACTATTTGACTATGTATTATGTAGGTTTATATATTGTACTTATTAAAATATTGTTAATTCAATTTTTATTACATGAGCATTCTTTTAAAAGCAATTTTTTTGTTTTGTTTATGAAGTGGGACTTTGGAGAAACGAAATCGCAGTGGACGCCAGTAGAAGAAGCTCCTGAAGATCTGCAGAAAGCTTTGCCTCTTCAGGATTGGTCGGTGGGTTCGAGCGGCAGACTAGGATCTCACGTCTGCTTCTGCAACCGTGCACAGCTGGCGGAGAAATTGGCCTCCAAATAGACAGGTGCCACTAAATCCGGTGCCGTTTAAAGATTAGTGCATCTGAGTGTATTTGAAGTCAAATAAAGCAGTGTCTTTCACATTCATATACTGAGTTTAACGCTACTGATGTCGCCATTCTGATCAGGCGCATTTTTTTTTTAGTTCCTCAAGAAAAGACATCAGGTAAAAGCATTTTTTTTCATGCACCTGTCAATTTTGAGATTTTGGACTTTAAAATGTTTTTGTTTATTATTATTATTAACTATTCTGGAGGCTTTATGTTGATTTATAGGATTTGGCTGATTATTTAAAACAATTTATTGTACTAAAACTTTCTTTAGGCTGTTTACGGTATCTTCTGAATTATGCAGTGATAAAGATTCTTCTCAGGATAAGGCAAGTTTGTTTATATAGCACATTTCATACACAATGGTAATTTTAAAGTGCTTTACATGAACAGGAACAAAAGAAACAAGTATAAAAATTATTCAAAACAGCAAAAAACAGATTAAAAGGTGTTTAAAAACAGGCTTTAAAGGAATAAAAAGAAAAGAAAGACATAATAGTGCGATCTGTCGGACGTAGCGCAGTGCTCATTCAGTAAAGGCACAGCTAAACCGATGTGTTTTCAGTCTTGATTTGAATGTGCCTAATGTTGGAGCACATCTGATCATTTCTGGAAGCTGGAAGTAGGCGTGGCACCCAACCCCACCCCTAAACTCAACCGTCATTGGGTGATGAGCAAGTCGTACTAAATTGTACAAATTAGATTGTACGAATTGATATGAATTGGCCACTAAATCAAAAGTTACGAATTGCCGTGAGATTGTCAGGATAATTAGGATGTGTTGATTTTGTTCTCTTTGGCTTGTTGTATGGAAGCACAGCTTTATTGGATTTATCTTTTATGGGATAATCCAGTTTTTGCAACTAAAGTTCATTCGCATTTTTGGATGGAAACCTAGCTAGTGACAGGCACGTGGGTAAAAGTCTAGATCGGATATGCGGCCAGCCAGAAGTGTGATATGCACATCAATCTAACAGCATTTTTATATGACCTTGTATAACAATAATCAATATTTTTACAGTACTATGACCGTTGGGTTTAGGGTTGGGGTGGGGGTAAGCGTTAAAAAATACAATTTATTGGGTAATTTAATAGATAGCATAAATATTACTCGGTACAACTACTGTTTTTACGTTACTGTGGCAGTTAGGTTTAGGGTTGGGGTGCGGGTAGACTTCAATAAGATACAATAAATGGGAAATTTAATAAATAATAGAAATAATTCTCGTTAACTTCCAACCGCAAATGTATCCGATCTAGCAACAACCAAACACGTGGGAATTGTGGGCAGGGAGAACTAGCATTAAAGGCACAGGCAACAAAAACTTCTACATTGTGTTAGGAGCAGAAAATTCCATGATTCTGAAAGGTATAATAAATAATCTGAGGGATGTTTCGAGCTGAAACTTTACAGACACATTCTGGAGACACAAAAGACTTATCTTAAATCTTGAAAAAGGGGTAAAATAGGTGGGCTTTAAACAGTGAAGTGGACGATATGACTATTGTTAGCAGCTTTAGAAAGCTGATCTACTCTTGTATCCTTCCCTGTTGGCGACTAAGTCTCTGGGCACTTCCCTGTCATTCACGCCGGCAGCTCTTTCCATTGTCGTCCCTTTTCCTTTCCAGAGCCGCATCTCTGATTAATGGGATGGCTCTGAAAACCTTATCAGACCTGTCGTTTGCATAGACGATACAAAACACTGACAATTGTTGGGAGGTGTCACATTAACTGCCCTAATAAAAACAATATCACCCTTTCACAGGCTCGCCAGGTCATGAGGTCACTTCCTTTATTTTGATAGTTTGTGCCGGTTTATTTGAGCTTGACTGGACTCGGCCCAGCGGCGGGAGATAAGATTCAGACAAGACCACGAGCGTTTTCAGCATTTTTGCCGTGGCTCCAGACTCTGATTGCCTTGGCTTGTGACTTTGCCTCCCATGCTCTTTGTAACTCAGTCATTTGAGTTTAACAAAGAGGTTTTTAGGAGACTTCCGCAATGCCTGATAGCAAAGGCAGTGTGTTGATCAGTGTATGTCAAGCGCATGAGGACATTTCTTGTCCTTGCAGCTTTGTGTTGAGGATGGAAATTATGCGAAGGCCCACACAGAATCAGCAGAGATTATCACAGAAATCAAACGCCTGCGATTCACAAAGTTCTGCACATTCTGTGTGTTTTGAGTTATCGGAGTGTATAATATCGGAGTAGAAACAACTGCTGTGTTACCTTTGCATTTTTGGTACTGTATCTCTCAAGACTTTAAACATTTTTTTCAATATAGTGAAGGTAAAAATTAGAGAATAACGCGCAATTCCTAAATCCCACAGTTGAAGTAACTGTAATATGCTTAAAACACCCTTATTTACTTACCTTTTGAAAATGAATGTTTTTATTTGATAGATTATTTCTCAGGGAATATAGAGTGTATATTTTGGTGCATTTAAAGTGTTCTAGTTATTACATTGAGTGTGGTCGCCTCTTATTTTGACATATACTCACCGGCCACTTTATTAGGTGCACCTTACTAGTACCGGGTTGGACCCCCTTTTGCCTTTAGAACTGCCTTAATCCTTTGTGGCATAGATTCAACAAGGTACTGTAAATATTCCTCAGAGATTTTGGTCCATATTGACATGATAGCATCACTTAGTTGCTGCAGATTTGTCAGCTGCACATCCATGATGCGAATCTCCCGTTCCACCGCATCCCAAAGATGCTCTATTGGATTGAGTTCTGGTGACTGTGGAAGCCATTTGAGTACAGTGAACTCATTGTCATGTTCAAAAAACCAGTCTGAGATGATTTGCGCTTTATAACATGGTGCATTATACTGCTGGAAGTAGCCATCAGAAGATGGGTACACTGTGGTCATAAAGCGATGGACATGGTCAGCAACAATACTTAGGCTGTGGTGTTGACACGATGCTCACGGACACCACACTAGACTGTGTGTGCATGATTAACTCCTCAGACTGGCTCTGGTTTGCTCTTTGACACAGATGCGCGCTCAGACTGTGCTGAGGCATCATTTCTCTGAGTCTCTTACGTGAGTCTCTTGAATTTAATTATGTTTTTATACAGTAAAGCTAAAATTTGGAGAATAACCTGTTAGAAATACTTTAAAAAGGACTAAAAAGTCATCTCAGTTTGGAACTGCAGTGAAAGAGCAGTGTTTTAACCTTATTTGCTATTGTCTGAAGCACAGTATAAAAACGTAAATGAAATACAATATTCTTAAAGAACACTGATCGATATTCAGGAGTTGTGTAATAATATTGTGCTGGCTGCAGCCATGGTTGAGCAGCAAAGTTCCTTGATAATTACTCTGGAATGATAGTTCCTATAACCATATCAACCTAGAAAATATCAACTTTTAATTTTTGATGGGTTTTAGTGCACTGTGACTACACAAAAGTAGCACTTGAAATTATCAACTTGGTCATTTTGAATAACATGCTAATGGTCTAATCTGATTCAGTGATCTATGCTAAGCTAAGCTAAAAGTGCCCCCGCCAGACCCGAAGTTCATCTGATTGGATTCAAAAACGGTAATACTCAACTGTTTAACTATAGGGGAATTTAAAATGAGCCCATTTGCTAAAAAAGGGAAAGTATTCCTTTAAAGTACACTGTAAAAAATTCTTGTTGCCTATTTTTTTCTTAGTTGAATCAAATTTCTATTAATCTCAATTTACATCATTCATTTACTGACTAAAAATATAAAATGAAAGTTTCTATAGCTAAAAAATCAACTTATTAATATTAAAGTATCATGTAATGTACAAAAAAACAACTGAAAACAATGTACTTTTCATTCTTTTTGCTATTTAGGAGCCATGTGCCACTCACAGACACCACACTAGGCTGTGTGTGTGCATGATTAACTCCTCAGACTGGCTCTGGTTTGCTCTTTGACACAGATGCGCGCCTAGACTGTGCTGAGGCATCATTTCTCCGAGTCTCTGACGTAAGCTGCCGCTCATGATGTCCTCTCTGATGTCACTGAACTCCATCTGTCCGTCAGCGAGCGCTCGGCCTGTACGGGGCCTGAGTTTTTACTTAATCCTCTGCCTCCCCTTGAACTTGGAGAAATAAAAGCAAACTGGACGCCTTGTTTAAATAGGTGGAATTCTGTTTGCACATCTGACTTGAAGCGTGGATTAAAGCATCTGAAGCGGCAGTTTTTCTTGTTTTTCTTGCGGACGGGCTTGAGCGTCATCTTGAGCTTGCAATGAGGGGGGCAGAACGAGATGGTGTGAGTTTAAAGTTAAATTCAGGCATTTTCTGATACTCCATTGTAGCTTGGAAAGAGGGAACATGGTTATGTTATATTACAAGATGCTCTGTTACTAATAGAAGTTGATTACATCATAAGTCATTGTGACGTTATCATTTCAAGTCACATAATACACAATTCTGATTTCATCTCGGATTTTGAGTTCGCGTCTACTAGTTGTAAGATATTAAGATATTTGTGAGAATTGAGGCCAAAAATAGATTTATTGACAACTGAAAAAGAGAAAATGATAGTTCACCCATGCAGAAATGAAGATTTACTCACCCTCAAGTGGTTAAAAACCTCGGAGTTTCTTTCTGCTGTTGAACACATGGAAGTTTCTTTGAAGAATACCTGTAACCATTGACGTCCATAGGATAACAAAAAATATGGAATTCAACGGGTAAAGGTCTTCAGATTTCTTCAAGAACAAAACTTGCTTTGTGTTTAAAAGAAACAAGATACTCAAACATATGAAGAAAGAGTAAATTATGACAATGTTCAGTTTTGGGTGAACTATCCCTTTAAGAGATCAGATACGGTCTCTTAATTCTTTTTCAATTCTCAAATAGCAGTATGTATCTGTATGTATAGTGTGTCCACTGTTATATTGAAGTGATATAAACCCAACAAGTCTTTTTTTTAATTTCCAGACGTTAAAATATTTTGAGGCCCACTGTAACATGACGTAAGAAACCAAGGCTTTTTCTGAAAACGTACCTCCACGGACGTTTCTGGAGACCGCGAAATACATCCCGGCGGCACGTTTTTCTGCAGTTTTTGTTTTCGCGAATCCGCCAGAGGTCACCGTGTACGCTTTTCGAGATCTCAAATTTCCCTCGCAAGTGCCATTCGCGCCTGCTGTTCTCACAAAAACCCACCAGAGGCCGTTGTCGACTCACTTTTTGACAGACTTTCTGACTGACTGAGCAAACGATCGGCTGACCAACCCTCTCCCTTCCCTAAACCCAACCAATTTTATCGATTGACCTCCAGAAACGTCCGCAGGGCTACATTTTCACAATGAGCCTGTGTTGGACGTAAGAGTGGGTTTTTTAGCTCTATCCGGATTGATTGATAGGTGCCATGTTTCAATAATAACAGGTAAACGCATGTCCACAGAACTTTTTTTTGCAAATAAAATGGGATTCAAATATTTGTTCCAACTCTGTGATTTTTTTTTTTTCATAAGTTTATGAGCTTAAAATGTATTTAAAACAGCATGTTTGTAATAAAGATCGTAAAATCGTTATGTAATTCTTAACCGCTATAATCACCACGGCTGCATGGTGTCAGTAAACGTGCATATCTGTGGGTGTGTGTACTGCAAACGGCATTTGTGTGAGACTCCTCATTTCAGAAAGGCTTGAATAAACTCCACCAAAAATACATCAAATAAACTTACTTGGTATTTTTGACTAATGAGTTGTATTTCAGCTTCATCCGAGTCTGTCTCTGTCACTGACTGCTGTTTATCTGATGTAACGCAGGAAAGCAGACATGCATGTGGGAATGGTGGGCGAGGAGAAGCAGCTCATTTGCATTTAAAGCCACAGGCTACAAAAACAGCTACAATGCACTCAGACACCAAAATGGGCAGATTCTGGAGGCTATAATAAATTATCTGATGGGTATTTTTTGCTGAAACTTTACAGACACATTCTGGAGATACCAAAGGCTTATCTTGCATCTTGTAAAAGGGGTAAAATAGGTGTCGTTTTAGACAAAGGTTTACATTTTTAAAACTGAATAGAAATACAAAAAGTATACAAATATACAACATAAATTCAAGTTAACTATAATCTAATCTATGTTAAACATTAATGCTTTCATAAAAGTGTGGTTTATTTATAAACTAATTTTGTGAGGATTACATGCTTATGATTGATCACGGCTGGTCCCGCATCAGCTCCGCATATTGCGCCAATCAGATGAATACTGCCTCACTATTAATAACCAGAGTTTTTCAGTTCAGTCATCTTTGTCTTGAAGAATCCCCCCTTCCACCCCTACTCCTCCCCTTCTCCTGATAGAGTGGCACAGCAGCCCAGTGGTTGGCACTGTTGCCTCACAGCAAGAACGTCACTGGCTCAACCCTTCACCGGGCCGGTTGGTGTTTCTGTGCAGAGTTTGCATGTTCTCCCAGTGCTCATGTGGGTTTTCCTCAGGCTCCCCAGTTTCCTCCCACCATCCAAAGACATACATCATAAGTAAATTGACTACTCCAAAGTAGCATCTTAAGACAAACTCGTAGCCAGCTATATCTCAGCTATTCCTAACACGTTCACAAGCAGGGGAATTTTCAAGACCTACCTGAGCTCAAACTCTCCTCTCGCCTTTAAAACGGGAACCCCAGGCTCGAGGATATTCTGAGCTCAGGGCTCTCTCCGGGGACATTATGCCAAACATGCTTTATAATCAGTCATAAGCTAAGTGTGGACTCTTAAAAGAGTCACCGTCTAGGCTCTTAAAAAATCATGAAACACATTCCAGATTGACCACAGTACACTCTCAAAAATAAAGGTACACGAGCGGTTACTGGGGTGGTACCTTTTCAAAAGGTAGACGTTTGTACTTAAAGGGTTCATATTGGTAACTGAAAAGTATATACTAGTAACTAAAAATTTTAAGAGGAACACTTTTGTACTTTTTAGGTACTAATATGTACCCTTGAGGTATTATTATGGACCTTTTAGATACAAATTGGTAACTTTTGAAAAGGTACCACCCCAGTGACAGCTTGAGTACCTTTATTTCTGAGAGTGTAGATTACAAATTTTTTTTTTCATTAACAGAAAACTTTTATAAATTTAGACTTTTTAGTTTATTGTGGGAAAGTCCGTTCTGAGGAAAGACACCCCCCCACCCCCCACCCAGTTAAGTGTTCATTTATATCCCATAATTCTGACTTTTCCATAGAACTACAGGGGGAAATGTTGCAATTGCTTTGTTAAATGGAAATGGGCTTTTAATCAGATGTACAATACCTTCTATGCTTGATTTATTCATTTACTTACAGTATAAAAGGCTGTCACATTACTTCCTACTATAAAAAAATGACTACAAACTGATGAAACATCATTTTATCTTTCAAAACAGGGCTGAAATGTTAGATTTGACCTTTGAACGGACAAATAGATGAAACATGGACAAATAGCTGGACAGTTCATTATGAAATTCAGCCACTCAGTATAACAATACAGCTGCTAAAATCCATCCCTTGATTTTCTATTCTTTTGCTCACCTTTCACTTATCAGATCTTGCTTTTCAATAGATGTGTAACTATTGTAACTCAACTGGATCAAAAATTTGGCTTAAAGTCAGTAACCTAGGGAGTTGATATGAAGTCATGCAGCATAGACGTTTGTCAATCAATATCTGAACATAATAAAGGTCTATTAATGTTTATCAGTATGTAATGTGTGTTAATGCAAATGTAGCCTGTGCGATTAGATAAATCTATCAGCTCCAATGGGAGTTAGTTCAGGCAGTCACATGACTCTGGTGATGTCATATCCTAAACGTCACTGATGAACCCACTGAAGAGTTCTTGCAACATTTCTCAGGATGAGGTTTGAAGTCATGCTTTCAGATCAGCTCTAAATAGGGACAGTGCAGTGCATTGGGACAATAAGTAAATAAATAAACAAACAAATAAATAAATAAATAAAGCAATACAAATGTAGTAGGGGAGACTGGAGTAAGTCCTCACACAATTTAATCCTTAATATTCTGATCTCAATAAATATTTTTATATTTAAAAAGATTATTTATGCTTAAATGTTGTACATTTATACTAAATAAATTGATTCCTAAATATTTCAAATCTTGGATTAAATATGTAAACAAACAACAATCTGTGAAATGAGAAACTAATTCTATAAAGCTCTGATAACATTTCTGCACATTTCATAAAAATAAAAAAAATTATTTAGAGCATTTTGGTCTGATAAATGTCTGAAAACATACAGTTAAGACCAACGCTCCTAAATTTATTTATTCCCAAGTGATATTTAACAAAGCAAGGAAATTATTTCACTATTTCTCCTATTATTTTCCTTTTGGAGCAGTGTGTCTGCGGAGTATTAATCTTAAAATGTCTTAAATTTCAAAAGCAAAAAAAGGCCTTAAAGTCTTAAAATCACTGAAATATTGTGTTGTATGTCTTAAACCATTTTAAACAATTGTAAAAATTATTTCAAATGTTCCTCTGTACAGGAAAAGATAACAATTACACAATTCCTTGTGATAATAACGGTGCAGTATATCCATTTACATGATCTTCCGTTCAAAAACTATTTACTGAACAGGAGTGGATCTAACATTTATGCATAAAACTTAAGGTTTTAGTCTCCACTTTCCTTCATAATCTGCAACTGCCTCTCTGGCTATACCACTAACTGTACTCTCTCTCTCAAAAAAACAAACAAACAAAAAAAACATTACTAATGCTTTGCTTCTTTACACACCTGAAACTTGCCTATAGCACTTATTCACTGTTGCTCTTATAGTTGTGTAAATAGTTGTGCTCTTGTAGTTGCTCTTATATTTGTGTAAGTCGCTTTGGATAAAAGCGTCTGCTAAATGACTAAATTTAAATGTATAACAGAAGTGCATTTGGTAAAAAAAGAAACATTGTTGAAAAAAATTAAATATGTGGCTAAAATATAAACTATTTACGCTTAAATATTGTACATTTATACAACAACATTTATTTATTTTTTTTTTATATTTTTTTGTGGCCCCGTTTTGGCGTAGGTTTTCTCCGGGTGCTCTGGTTTCCCCAACAGTCTAAAGACGCTATTGGAGAATTGGGTAAGCTAAATTGTCCGAAGTGTATGTGTATGAATAAGTGTGTATGGATGCTTCCCAGTGATGGGTTGCAGGTGGAAGGGCATCCTCAGCGAAAATCATATGCTGGATAAGTTGGCGGTTCATTCCGCTGTGGCGACCCCTGATTAATAAAGAGACCAAACTGAAAAGAAAATGGATGAATGCATGAATGTTGTTGGGCATGTTTAGCTCTGTATGAGTCTAAAATTCTATTCATAATGGTTTTAAAAAAGGGTCTTAAAAACTCTTAAATTTGACTTGATGAAACCTGCAGAAATGCTGTGGAAAAACTCATTTCTTTTATTTTGCCTGGAATAAAAAATAAATTAAAGAAAAAAATGCTACGGTCAATATTTTGCTGAATGTATACTGATATTTATTGCTACACCAAAAGATAGAAATATCTGACTGAATATTAACATAAATAAATATACTTTTATTTATTTATAGAGAAAATAGTAGTGCTGTATTTCCCCCACAAGTCCAATGACATCTATGGAGTCAATAACTGGGGTGTGTACGGCATGTCCGGACCTGCCTCCAATGAAGCAAAATGTATCTAAATTATTATATATTTAATATATATGTATTAAAATTGCAAATCGTTTAGGTTTTCTGCACTGCCTGATTTTTATTTGCTAAATTCCTTTTTATTTCACAAAACCTAATTTTCCCTTTGTGATTGTTTTAAAATTTGCATTATTTTTATTCATTTCTTTTCTCAATAATTTAGTTTTGTTTGCAAATCTTTATTTTATGCTGCAAGTAAATAAGGCCCTGTATCCCACTGTTTCCCAGTGATGGGTTGCAGCTGGAAGGGCATCCGCTGCGTAAAACATATCCTGGATAAGTTGGCGGTTCATTCCGCTGTAGTGACCCCTGATTAATAAAGGGACTAAGCCGAAAAGAAAATTAATGAATGAATAGTTGTGCTCTAAGACTTTTGCACAGTACATCATGCTGTTTTAATGGTGTTTTGGCCAGCCTGTCTGCCACATTGTTCCCTCTACTCCTACATGAGCAGGTATCCATAAAAATGTAGCTTGTTTTTCTTTATTCATTTTGTACAATACTTGTTTATATACACTATGAACAGCAGCTACGCTAATTATTTTCTTTATTTTCCATTTCCACCTGGGGATACTCTTCCCGAGGCCCTCAGACTATGCAGAGTCACTGATTCGATCCAAGATCAACGACGAGATGATCCCAAGGTTTCCATATCCTGGACCAGGCCGTATCCTGAGCAGCTACTGTGGGGTCATGGAGGAGTGGAGAACATGAGACTGATTCCTGTGACGCTCCAGAGACAGACGAGTCTTCGCTGAGGCCAGCTTCCAGCCTCCGCCACTGAGACTGCAGCTCTGCACGAGACGTTTGGCCAGCGGAGAAATTAAAATGGTCGTGCCCAACTGAGTCTGGTTTCTCTCAAGGTTTTTTTCTTCACTTTCGCCATTTAGTGAAGTTTTCTTTTTTCCCTCTCCGCTGTCGCCACTAGCTTGCATGGTTCGGGATCTGTAGAGCTGCGCATCGTTGGATTTGCTCTTCAGTGTTTGGACTCTCAGTAGTGATTATTAAACCACACTGAACTGAACTAAACTGAACTGAACTTAAACACTACAAACTGAACTACACTGTTCCTATTTACTGTGACCTTTTATGTGAAGCTGCTTTGACACAATCTACATTGTATAAGCACTATACAAATAAAGGTGAATTGAATTGAATTGAACTTGTAATGTTTCACACAGAATGTCCTGTCTTTTTAAACTATTTAATGCAGATGATGATTCAGAGCACACTTCTACATCTGATTGGGGCAAAGTGTGTTTAAATTCATGCATTTGGACTTCCTCCATAGTAATATAATTTCAGAAGTATTCCTTGCAAATCCTAAATTGGGAAATCATATTATTAAATCAAAGTACAGTACCACATTGTTCACAGTCAGTTTAATATAGTGCTAATATTGTTTTACTTGCATGCAATTTCAGACTGAATAACCAAAGTAGTGTGATGAAATATATAAGGACAAGTTGTCACTATTTAAGTGTGTGAATGTGCAACAAATGTGTGAATATAAGACCAACTTTACCTGATTCTACATCTGCTGCTAGTGTTTTCATTGCAAGGCCAGTAAAATCACTGGCCTCAATCATCTCTGTTGTGAAAACTGAAATATTAGTCAACAGTTTTATGTATGTTTGAGTTGTATTAAAAGGTTTTTTGTTTCATATATTGTGTTATCTTTGGGCATACACCTTTCCTTTTCATTTATTATACAGTGAAGCTTGAAACTGGCATTTGGAACGGCCAATGATGTGTTCACTATAAGACTTCAATTGAATTTCATCTTACTTGCTATAGACCTTTTTGAGGGTCGTGAACAATAACAATGGTCCTAACGCATTTCCTGTTTTACATTTTTAATTTTCATAGCTTCCGAGAATCCACAACAGTCCATATATTGATAAATGATCCTATGGCAGGTGTTTTAATTTAAAGTTATCATTAAATTGCCTTGTTACAGTTAGGAAATAGTTTGACAACAAGCAGAAAATGGTCATGGGGCACTGACATCAACACATTGAAATGGTCTACACTCCCATGATTTTTAGCACTTCTTTATATGGATGAGTGAACACCAGTACGTCATCTGTAATTGTCGGCTTCTGCCATTTCCACTTGCAGTCCTGAGATCTTCTAAAGCAGTGGTCTCAAACTCAATTCCTGGAGGCCCACAGATCTGCGCAGTTTTGCTTCAACCAACTCCAACTCACACCTGCTTAACAGTCTCTAGTAGTCTTGAACACCTTGGAATGGCTCATCCCTAAGCCCGAATCCCTTCGAAAGGTCCTTCTATAGGAATTAGAGCAAAGATGCCGAAATTTGGCCCATTGTAACCCTTATTTAGACCCACCACCCTATCTGATGAACTGCTCACACAGATGGAGT
Organism: Danio aesculapii; assembly: GCF_903798145.1. Taxonomy (NCBI): domain Eukaryota; kingdom Metazoa; phylum Chordata; class Actinopteri; order Cypriniformes; family Danionidae; genus Danio; species Danio aesculapii. The sequence continues at coordinate 34,548,566 of NC_079445.1, read as the reverse complement.
GCTGAGGAAGGCACACCAACGCTTCATCTTTCTCAGGTGTCTCATGAGGTTTGGAATAAGCCCCAAAATCCTCGGCTCGTTCTACACCTGCACTGTGGAGAGCATCCTGACTGGCTGCATCACCACCTGGTATGGAAACAGCAGCAATTGCAATAGGATTGTGTGAACTGCTGGCCGCGTGAGCTTCCCTCCCTCCAGGATATCTACACCAGGCGATGCATGAGGAAAGCCAAGAGAATCTTTTCTCTCTGCTACCCTCAGGCAGACGGTTCCACAGCATCTGGTCACACACCAGCTGACTGAAGGAAAGCTTTCGCCCACAGACTATCAGGCTGATGAACACTTAACACACCTCACACAAACTCTTTCTCTTACCCCGCACTGCATGAGCCCTTCCAAATTGAATGCAGTGTGTGACACCAAACAACTTCCCTGTTATAAGGATCATGGGGGGCTGAAGTGTCCATCAGTTGTATTCTTCAAAATTCTTCATTCCAAAGGGCCTTCGAAATGCCAATTTTTGAGCACTTCAGTTTGGAACAATCCTTCAATATGGCGGCCATAATTGTGTTCACTTCGTCCTTCAGAGTGTGATGTGTCCTGTTTGGAACGCACTGTAAATAGCGAGTACATATTTTGTGTGTGAACTACCCCTTTAAGGCAAGCTATATAGGCACCAATGAGAGACCCAATTTTTATGATGTCATAAGGTTGACTTCTGACAAAGTAGCTATTTTACAGTAAACTACCAAAATACAAGACAATGATGCAAATATGAAGCCACTTTCAGCAGTCCTATAAAATACAAACGTCAAAATACAATTTTATATCTGAAACATGTATTTAAAACTGGCCACGTGTATCATAGATTTGACTAAAACGGAAAATACTGGCTCGTGGTTATATAGACCACTTCTCTCGCGCGCGCGCTCACTCACACGCACCTGACGCAGTTGCACGGTGACCTCATATCCTCTGCATCACTTCCTGTACATGCTGAGAGGCAGATCTGGGCTGTATTCTGGCACATTTACACACACACGTTCATCTGCTGTCAGCAGCGCGCACGACTGGAGTCTCGAGTCTCTTTGTCCGCGATCAGAGCGCCTTCATCATGACCCAGAGGTGATCCTCGCCGCGGTGGTTCTGGGTGAGTGCGATTTAAAACATATACACACACACATACATATATTCACACACAAGACCGCGCGCGCGCTCCCGCGCACAAACACACGCTCGCTTCATTGATGTGTCAGTATGAAGTCATGGCTGCCTGTATTCTTTCTTCCTCGTGTGTGTTCGAGCAGTTTCTGCGTTTAATTTCAGGATTAAATGAGTTAAAGCGCTGTATTGATGAATATGTCGATTTATTTTGATTTATATGGATGATATTTGTCAGTATAGCTGTTCTGCGTGTAGTGGAGTAACGTTATGTGTACTTTGAGTGTTACTCCGCTTTGGGGTTTCCATCAAGCGGAGTGATTTAAAGGTAAAGTGCATCTGAAAATTAATTTGTTATCAACAATTATTTATTGAGTCTCGTTTTTGTAAGCTTGTGTGACATAAATTTGAAAGATGAACACAAACTGAGACATAGACTCACAGCCTCACTCGACATTCACTTTAATTATGTTGTTTTTCTATACAGGGACTGAGAATGTCATTTTGACACCTTTTTATGTAAACAAAAGTCATTCATGAGTATATCTTAAAACAACACACACGAGATACAGATATAAATATAGATATGGTGCATTCTTTGATTTTTGAAATGAGGTCACTCTCTTGAACCTGGAGGAACCAGAATGACAAAATAGCAAACCGCTGACACGACATTTAATAAAAAATGTTCAATTAATGACAAACGTCAAGTTGTGACTTCTAAATGTGTGTGTGTGTATGTATGTTATTTGACTAATATATATTTTTATATTTAAACATTCATTTATATGCAACCAATATAGAGGTAAAGTTGGTTTTATATTTGCACATTCGTTCATTTAACAGTCTTTATATTGTTTACCATGTTACTTTGAATATTCGATCAGAATTAGCATGCAAGTATGACTTCAAAACAACAACACTATCTAATTCACTGTAAACAATGTTGTACTTTAATAGTCATTTGCTGCTAATATGATTTCCCTATTTAGAATTTGCAAAGAATACTTTTCTGAAAATATATTTTTAAGGAGAATGTCTGAATATCCGAATATAAAACCAACTTTACCTCTGTGCAACCAATTAGTACATTAGAATTTTATCTGAAACATTTGGATAGAAGTAATCAGTCAATTTTAAATACGGTAGTATTTCGCAGTGTTACTGCTTTACTCTGTCCATCAAATACATGCATACTTGAACATAAGAAACTTTCAATATATATATATATTTAAATTTGTGTGTGTGGCATATAAAATGTTGTTTTATTTATTTGTTGTACAATTTCTATTTGATTTTTATTTAATTTTTATTATTATTATTATTTTTTGTATTGGGTATGTAGGGTGTTTTGTATTGAATTCAAGCTTGCTTGTATGTTATTCACAGAGATTCTGCATTGTTGATATTCATTGGTTATTGTTTTCCTAAATATGCAGTGATGGTCAGGAGACAGAAACGTAACATTTAATAACACTTTGTCCACGTATTGATAGAGAGCAGGGTTGCTTGTTTACATGCTATATGCTTTAAAAAAGTAAATTATATTGACTGATGCCAAACTTCAAAACTGTAGTCTGTGCATGTGTATTTAAATAATGTAGTTGAACTTGATTAGGTTCAGTTTCTTTCTCAGCTGCACTGTTTTGCATCTGAATTTTAATCATTCAAAGTTTTACTTCTCCGTTTTTTTTTTTTTTTTTTTTTGTACTTTGGCTCAAAGGGCAGTTGTGTCATCATCAGTCGTCTCATTTTACACCATTTCCTAAAGCTTCTCATGATGTCTTATTAATGATTGGCTAATGACTAGTTTGTTTTCTTTAGTTCACGTCTTCTAATGTTGATATTTGTATAATCCAGTTGCAAGTGGTCAGTGTTTGTGCATATCACTATTGACTTAGAATCCAAATATGTTCTCAGACCAACCAAGGTTTAGGTGTCTTTTTTTTTTCCTTCAAAAGCTCTTTTAAATAATATTTTTAGCTGAAATTGTGGTCTAAGGTGATCCATAAAATGTATGTTTCATTATGTGATTTACTGTCAAACAATCTGTGCCTGTTGTAGTTGGGATGTTGTTACCAGTGTTGGTTAAGTTACATAAAAAGTAATTACTGATTACTAGTTACATCATTAAAATTGTATTTAAATAACTTTTCTAGTTACTGTGTCTGAAAAGTTATTTGTAATTTGACTGAGAAGTTAAAATTACTTGAATACTTCTCAACAAACAATATAAATTAAACTTTTAATTATTTAAATGAGTCAAATAGCGCTCTTAAGCTTTATTAAAAACGTAAAACGAAATGTTAAACATCTTATGCATCAAAAAAGCACAAAAACCTTCAAAGTAATGACACTGTTTTTCAACCATACTGTAGATAGTCATTATTTTCTGATTTTATTGTTTAAGCATGTTCATAATCTTGGTTAATTTAACTAGGGCTGCACAATATATCATTTCAGCAGTGAAATTTAAACCACTGAACCAAACTGAACTCTGAAAACTGGACTTCAGCAGTTTTCGTTTACTATGTTAAGCTACTTTGACACAATCTACATTGTAAAAGCGCTATAGAAATAAAGATCAATTGAATTGAATTTATCTACTCTTGTAATTTCTTTATTACATTTCATGCATCATTCACTCCCCTACGGAATTTTGCCAATATAAAATTAATAAATAATTTTCGAATAGAGCTATTCAAGTCGTCTGGTGAATTTGTATAGATATTGCCATGTAAAACGCAGAAATACAAAATATGGCAGTCTTTTTTTTTTCCAATATCGTAAATTGAACCTTCTTTGGTTGAAAATTGTAATTATTCTTCAAAATATATCTGTAAAACAAAATATAATAACTCTGCTTCTCTCAATTTATTCAAAACTGTTGAATTTATTTACAGTATTTCATGCAAGTCCATTATAACTAACCATGCTTAAATTACCTAAAAACCGTGAAGTAATCCTTTAAATTTACTTGATCAGTGGGTAAAGTAGTTACAATAATGTTAAATGTTATAATGTAAAGTTGTTACATTAATGTGCATGATGATGTTAGAGAACGGCCGGCATTAAAAATATCATGCATCCCTGTTTTTAAAATCCATAGTATTCTCTTATGTTGATGGATTGGACAAGTCAATATCAGACACTGTGACTATTGTTTTCCTACTTGCTGAATATCATACACACTGCTGTAAGTGGAAAGATTGTGCCCCATGCTTTAAACATTTCCGAAACAAACTTAAACTCTATTACTCCTCACTGAAATTACTTAATTGTGAAATTACTTATGTATATTTATTTATTTATTTTAATTAATTTATTTATTTAATTTTTATTTATGTATTTATTTTATTTTTATGTATTTCTTTTTTATGTATTTTTTATTTTATTTGTTTTAATTAATTAATTTATTTAATTTTATGTATTTATTTTATTTATTTTATTTTTATGTATTTCTTTTTTATGTATTTTTTATTTTATTTATTTTAATTAATTTATTTATTTAAGTTTATGTATATATTTTATTTATTTTTTTATTTATTTATTTTTATTTGTGTTTATTTATTTATTGTCTTGCCTGTATTATGAGCTCACCTAGGTTTAATGCTGAATGTTTTGTACTTGATTAGTTACCTCTACGATATTTTGTATTCAATGTTTAATAATAATAAAAAGTAATGTGTATGATGTTCTCAAAGGGTTAAGTGTAAAGTCTTGTTAAAATTGGTGCGATTTTATGCTTAGTCTGGTCTGAAGATATCGGTGTTTTGGGGACAAAGTGAATTTGTGGTACAGTACACTTGTATTTAAAACACATGGTGTCTGTTTTGAGGAAAGAATGGAATGGTTGAAATCAGCAGGAATATGTTAAACTCATTTAAAGTGTCAGTGAAAAAACAATTTATTTTTCCTATTAGTCAAGTATCTTGAAAAAAAAAATCTATCAGTGTTTCTACAAAAAATATAACCCACCACAATTCAGTTGTTTCCAATATTGATAATGATCAGAAATATTTCTGTAGGAGATAGAAATGTGGTTTTATAACTTTCGTTTACTTTGATCAATATGAAAAGAAAGTAATCATCACATTCATTTCACCAGAGACTTTGCAAAATAGGTCAGGGAGGTCTGTTTTTGTGTGCCGGCGGAGGTCAAGTGTAGGGCGCCGCTGGTCAGACATTGATGAATGCAGTTAAGATGAGGTTTTTTAAGGGGCAGGAGGGTCACTGCGCCTCTCAAACATTGCAACACTTTTGTGGAGTGTCAATATTATGAGTTGCACGACTGGAAAGCAGTTAACCTCTAAAGTGAATTTTTAGCATAGAGATGCAGTCTGAAGGAAGTAAATAACTGCGCTGTTCTGTTGTCGTTTTACATGCATTTACATCAGATTGGTTTGAGGGATTGTTTCACTCAAATATTCAAATTTACCATGTGTACGCAACCTCAGTTGGATTCAGATATGTGAAAGTTTGTTCTTACACACAGAAAAAATTGGAATTGACAAAAATCTGTAATAGCAGGTACAGAAAAATAGGAAATTAGAATCTGCCAGGAAAATTGTAATCTATGCATTTTTATATTTAAATGGTATTCAGAGTTCATAATAATAATAATAATAATACCATTAATGATAAAACGTTGGAGATTATAAAAGTAATATTCTTTGATGACTGCAATATATTATACATTATATGTACATTCTTCTGTAGCATTTAAAATACACAACACTAATGTATTTACTAGCACAAACAATACATTTAAGTATTTATTAATGTTTGTTAATGTAGTTAATGAAAATACAGTATATTAACTAATGTTATTACATGGCTGTCTGAAATACTTGATTCTGATTGGTCTGTTGCTACATTCCAAGGTATGTTATTGTGAGATAACAACCGCTAAATAATGCAGGCTCATCCGAGAACTTCGAGTCCATGAATACGTTCAAATCCTTACACTTGTATCCACATTCATATGTATCTGCTTGTCTGTCACGCTGTGGTTTATAACTGTTTTTGACAATCCGTAAGAGAGAATATGCTTTATCCAGCCAATTTTGTTTCTGTCAGCTTTGCATTTTTGACTGTTTGGCACCATGTGGTGATTGAGTAATGTGCAAGTTGGTGTATACTCCGGCTGTTTTAGTTTCTGTCAGCTTGACTGAATAATGCGCAGGTTAGTGTATAGTAAATCAGCTGTTTTCGTTTCTGTCAGCTTTGCGTTTTTGACTGTTGGCTCCATCTTGTGATTGAATAATGCGCAGGTTAGTGTATTCTTTATCAGCTGTTTTTGTTTCTGTCAGCGGCGCCATCTTTTGACTGAATAATGCGCAGGTTAGTGTATACTCCATCAACTGTTGGCATTTCTGTCAGCTTTGCAATTTTAACTATTTGGCACTATCTTGTGACTGAATAGTACGCAGGTTAATGTATACTCCGTCAGCTGTTTTGGTTTCTGTCAGCTTTGCGTTTTTTTTGACTGTTTGGTGTCATCTTGTGACTGAATAATTCTCAAGTTAGGGTATATTACATCAGCTCTTTTCGTTTCTGTCAGCTTTGCGTTTTTGACTGTTTAGCACAGGCTTGTGACTGAATAATGTGCAGGTTAATGAATACTCCATCAGCTGTTTTTGTTTCTGTCAGCTTTGCGTTTTTGACTGTTTGGCGCCATCTTGTGACTAAATAATGCACAGGTTAGTGTATACTCCATCCCCTGTTTTCAGTTGATGGCATCAAACAGTCAAAAACGCCTGACTTGTAACTAAATAGGGCGCAGGTTAGTGTTAGCTTTGCATTTTTGACAGTTTGGTGGCATCTTGTGACTGAATAATTCTGAAGTTAGTGTAGATTAAATCAGCTGTTTTCGTTTCTGTAAGCTTTGCGTTTTTGACTGTTGGCGCCATCTTATGATTGAATAATGTGCAGGTTAGTGTATACTTTATCAGCTGTTTTCGTTTCTGTCAGCTTTGCATTTTTAACTGTTTGGCGCCATCTTGTGACTGAATAGTTTGCAGGTTAATGTATACTCCATCAGCTGTTTTTCGTTTCTACCAGCTTTGTGTTTTTGACTGTTTGGCACAGTCTTGTGACTGAATAATGCGCAGGTTAGTGTATACTCCATCAGCTGTTTTCATTTCTGTCAGCTTTGTGTTTAATTAAAGAATTAATAAACTAAGGCTCAGAACACTGTCTCATTTTTATGTTTTGTGGCAAGTATTCGTGTAATAAACTTGATTAAAATACATCCAGGATGGTTGTTTTGGCAGAATAAATCCCTTCAGGCTTATACAACCTTATCCACTTAGTGTCAAGCTAAATTCAGCGATAACAACCTCCTGGATGTACTTTATCCCTAACTTAACAAGCGCAGTGTTTGAATTTTAATAATGTGTTTGTAAATTGATAAATGTTGTACAAGTATTGTTCAATATTTCGTTGTTAGTAAATACATTAACGGCATGTCCTGTGTTGTAATATCTTCTTTTAAAAACATAAACATTTTATACCAGAAAATGTTATAATACGGGTAGCCATTGATTCAGTAGTATGGTAAAATGACAATCAACCTAATTAGGATTTGGACAATCTTCAACACATGTTCTCATGTTTATTAACAGAAGAAAGAAGCTCAAACATATTTGTAATTAACAGATGGTCAGTAAATAATGACAGAATTTTCATTTTTGAGTGAATTGTCCATTTTTTGCACTATAATTCTTACATGGGTTGAACTGGAATCTAGAATTTTATCTGTGTGGTTTTGTTCTCAAGTCCTGAAGAGCTTTGAGGCGATGCCGATATTACTCTGAGAATATTTTATCAGACGAGCTCTAAAACAGCAGCGTATGACAGAAAGTCTGCCAGTGTTGAATCAGAGTCCACGTGTGAAATATGGTGACATGGTGCAAGTCTCTAGTGCAGCTTTCCCACTGTTTGCTCTCTGAATCTTCGACGGCAGAGGAATGAACCAAACCTTTTAAGTCTTCCCTACACCGTTTACTTACAACAATCCCAGAAAACCCACTCGGTTCATGGGAGGCGTGATGAAAGACACAGGATTAAAATAGTAACTAATGTAAAATTTCAAACCTAGGCGTGAACCAAAAACAACAGATTGCAGTCAAAGGATTGAGCTAAAAATATGAAGATTTATTTTGAGTTAGCATTCTGGCTTTTTTATTATTATAAGTCTTAATGTATAATTTATAGGATTTACATTACATTAACATTACTCAAATATGTCTTTGTGTGCCCATTTTTCTCGTTCTCTTGTCAGTGTGCAAATACTTTTTTCTTTTTTAATAATATATTCATTCCTCTCTTTAATAATATATTTATTTATTTATTTATTTTTTTACTTATTTAAAGGTGCTGTATGTAAGTTTTTGACTCTTGTAAACCATAAAAATACCATAATATGTTTGCAGATTTATAAGAAACATGACAAGTGAACATACTACTTTATCTGAAAAACAATGCAGATATTCTGCTTTGAAAATGTCTGTTACGTGTTGGAACGTCTGTCTTTGTGTTGGTTCTTTTAACCCGCCCACTGCCACTTTAGCTAATTGTATTTCAGCACCCCAGGTTGTCTTGTTTAAAAACAGCGTATTTCATTCATTAATTCAGAAAACCTCTAAAAGCATGCGTCCGTGATCGAAATGTGACCACATGAGGTTATTTAGCAAATAATATAAATATTGCTAACGTAAACGTTAAGTGAGCAGGCTACATTGTAACATTACGCTAAATTTGCAGTTATAAGCAATTTGGCTGTTTGTATCAGATGAAACATGACAGAAATTTAAATACAGCCGCATTCAGAAGCACAGAATATGCACTCACTCACGAAATGGTAAGTTTTATAATCTAATTAATACAAATTAAACCTCTTTAACATTAGTAAATGTAGATCCTGAATCACTGATATGTGTTGGTTTTGAGTCTAAAGTTAAATTTCAAACGGTTTATTTTATTTTCAAGATCTGACGTAAACTATCCCCTGCTGCTTTCAGTAGTATGACAATAAATGTTATGTAAAATTGCATTCAAACTCACATTGTTAGCTTTTAACACTGAAAGCACGTCAATCGTCAGACTCGCTCCTGTTGGTCCTCAATCTGACAACCTGCGCTTGAGTTTCTTTTGATCCTGATATGCAATACCTAGTTCATCCACTGGGTGTCAAACTTGCATACCTTTTAAAAGTATTTTTTATAATCTCCAACAATCTTAGAATTTTTTTTTATACGCTTTGTTTTAGTTCGTTCACTAATACTTCATTTAATTCATTAATTTTAATTTCTTATTCCCTTATCTGATAATTGTTATATTCGTGTATACATTTTTAATTTGTATTTCATCGCATCATTTTATGGGCTTTCCAGTCAATGTGGCAAATCCTTGACTTGATTTTTGTGTTAATATTATATATTTTATTTTATTTATTCCAATAGCTGATCTGAGTAATGACTGATCTTTCATGAGTGAACTAATTCTTGTTTTTTTAAATATATTTTATTTATTGTAATGTAAATAATGTAAAAGTATTTTAAGTAATTTATTTTATAGTTTAGTTCATTCCATAATACAGTGGTCTCTCATTATTCGTGGGAGATACCTTCTAAAAATAACCCGCAATAGGCAAAATCTGCTAAGTAGTCTACTTTATTTTTTCATTTATTTATTTGTATTATTTTTTTAGGGGTTTTTCCCCTTTAATTTGGATAGGACAATGGGGGTTATAGACATGAAAGTATTGGAAGCAGAGAGAGTGGAAGGGTCAGCAAAAGACCTCGAGCCAAGAATCGAACTCAGGTCGCCGTGAGCACCATGGTGCTGTATGTTGGCACATTTAACCACTAGGCTATTGGCGACGCGCTTTATTTTTTACAATTTTTATAGAAGTATAAGGCTGTAAAACCCCTCACTACACACTTTATACACTTTTCACAAACAGGCATTAACATTTTAACACTTTTCTCTTTTGTTTAAACGCTCTCAAAGTTCAAACCTTTGTAGAAAAATAAGTCCAGTATTATAGAATGAATCCAAAGATCAAAACCATTTGATCTTCATTTACTTATTCCGTAATAGCGCCCTACCGCTGAAACTTCAACCTTCCTTAAGGATGTCTAAAAGTTCAACTTTTTGTGCAATGGTTAGCATCTTCCTCTGCCTCTTGGATGCTACTGTGTGTGCCTTTGACGGTGCATAACGTTTCGTCGACAGTGTGGCGAAAAAACTTGCGAACATACAGTTAAGCTCTTCAGAATCACACTGCTAGCGATCAAAGAGTTCTGTACTGTACAGGGGACACAGCACGGATGAGATTGATTGACAGCGGTCTACAGCCAATCAGGACACAGAACGCAATGCACTAATCAGGATGCAGAACACAATGCGCCATAGAAAAAAAAGCATGTAAAATTTCACGAAAAAAATCGGTGAAACTGCGAGGCCGCGAAAAGTGAACCGCGTTTTAGCGAGGGACCACTGTACTTTTTATTTTTAAAAATATATTGTAATTATTTCATTTTATTTAATAAAAAATTTGTTTTATATTTTAGGTCATTCACTAATACTTATTTAAATTTTAAATATGTTAATATATTTTCTAATTGTTAAGTTTTTACTTGTATATCTATAAATATATCTATATTTTATCTTAATTTTAAATTCATATTCAAATGCTTATCAGCAAACTCCATTTTATTTTATTTATTATCTACATTTTTATTTCTGAGTTGATAAAGGTTGTTTACTGGCCCTCAAATCAACCGGAAGACTCTTTTATGAAGGGTAATTCACTGTAGGTTGTAGTACTTTGAAACGATCAGCATTACAAATGAAATCGTCATGTAATCTCTCAAAATCCCACAGTGTTTTCCTTCCCAGGCTGCAGCATTGACAATGAGAGCTGCTAATCCAAAACCACGTGGACAGACTCTGGTCCCCTTTTCTGTTTGATCTTTTTTTTTTTTTTGATTGGTACACCTCTGTAGTCCATCTTTTTTCCCTTTTCTCCAGTCTTGCTGAATGGGCAGTACCATTGTTTTCAGCTATAAGTCAACCGTAGTGTAATAAAAAAAAGACTGCATTTCTTTGAAAAGGTCTTGAATTAATGAGGAAAACTTGGATATTTTTTCAGGTATGCTTGGATTTATTTATTCTAGCTTTAAGTTGAGACACTGCTGGCAATTTTCATATACATCTCAATTCAGATTTTTTTTTGGCTTTCCCTGACTTTCATTTGTAAAGAAACCCTCTAACACGTGCTGTATGCTTTTGTGTCTGTAGAGTTCAAGTATGATACTTATTGTAAAGGCTGTATATGAGTTAATATGAGTTTCTGCCTCAGCCATAAATCTGTGCTTTAGCAGCTCTTACATAAACCAAACTTTACTGCTGTATTTATATAAGTGACCCTGGAACATAAGTCTTATGGTGCACCAGTATATTGTTGGCAATAACCAAAAAAATGCATTGTATGGGTCAAAATGATTGATCAAAATCATACATTTGCATATTAAGATAATGTCCTGTGATGATGTTTTGCACATGTTATACTGTAAATATGTAAACTCAATCGATTGATTTTTGATTATTGATAGCACTTCATTTAGACAGTTTTAAAGGCTTTTTAAATTTTATTTTTATTTATTTATTTTATTTATTTATTTTTTTTACATTTATTATTATTTTTTTTTAAATATTTAGATTTTTTTTAACCCTCAGGTTATAAATATTGAAATTGGAGCATCTCAACCAAATTTTGTTCTATTTTAACAAAGTATAAATCAATAGACTTTGTAGACATCAACAAACTTATTTATGCAGCATTCAGATGATGTGTATTTATTAGATCTATACAAAACAAATTCATAGTCAAGCCCAACATTATTTAAATATGACGTAATTATTCAAATAATCAGCACAATTTAAATTATTTATATATATATATATATATATATCTAGATATATATATATATATATATATATATATATATATATATAGATATATAGATATAGATATATATATATATATATATATATATATATATATATATATATATATATATATAGATATAGATATAGATATAGATATAGATATAGATATATATAGATATAGATATAGATAGTTTTGGACTGGACATGACATGTTTTTCCAAAGGATAATAATTTGATGTACAAGAGGCATCATTAGCTATGTTTCCATACAAAAATGTGAATTAACTTTATGCGCAAAACTGGATTATCGCATAAAAGACGTGCAAATAAAGCACAGTTTTCATCCAACGAGTCAAAGAGAACAAAACTGTCACTTCCTGAATAACTGGCGCCAAATATCAACAGTAAAAATGGAATTTTCTGCGGAAGGAGAAGCTGCGTGAATTTTTTTTAAATTTAATATATGACTTGTGGCTCAGAAGGCAATCCTGAAATGCAGAGCCCAGACGCTCTTGATTCTTAAGGTCATTAATAATGAATTAATAACACTAATACTGAAACGATTAAGGCGTTTTAGAATGACCAAAACAACAATACAGATGTTTTATAATGTGCTCATCCTGCTGGTTTATCAATTCACACACATTTTTATCATCACATGATCTCTTAGAACAAAATCACATGAAAATCATCATACTGGAATTTGTTCGGTAAAAGTGTTTCCATCGTAGTTCATGCGCATCTTTTCTTACCGAATAAAAAGTTTATCTTACTTAGTTATGTGTTTTTTATGCACATTTTCAACATTTAAGCGCATCTTGGTGTTTCCATCAACCTATTTTATGCACATCAAAAATGCGCATAAAAATAGGTGGATGGAAATGTAGCTATTGTGGGCATTACAAATAAATAAAAAATGTTTATCGGCTGTAATTTATGCTTGAACAACAAATGTAAGTCAGAATTTGTCAGGTGTAGGGCTGCACGACACTGGAAAAATCTGAAATGGCGATATTTTACTTTTCTGCTGTAAATATTTTCTGCGATATAAATACAGTTTTACAAGATGAGTAGAACAACACTATTTGATGGTTTTCTGTGGAGTCTAACAGTATTCAGGTACAGAAATTGAATAATCACAATGCGCAAAATGCTTTTCTTGCTTTGCTTTGTCTCATTTCTAGTCCAAATATTTAAAAAATAAAAACTTAGATCAAGTAATAATATTGTTTGTTTTAAAATACAGATAAAACAAGGCAAAATTAAGAGTTTTCCTTTAAAAAGAGTAAAATTATCTGCCAGTTGGAGTAAGTTAAATCTTGTTTTCACTTGGAAATGTAGATATTTGAACTAGAAACAAAGACAAACATCCTAGTCATAAAAACTTTTAGATTTTGTTCCATAATTTGTATGAATTCTGTATAAATACAGTGATTAAATACAACTCTGTAGTTCCTGCTCAACTATGATCCAAAATTAACATTGCATATCTTTGCAGTGTGACTATTGCTGATGTGCACATCACGATATCGATGCTGAAACGATATATTGTGCAGCCCTAGCCAGGGGTATGAATAATTTCAGTCTTCACTGCATCTGAATCTGAAGATTTTGCTGAGAGACGTCCATACGTAATTTTGCCTCATGCCTATTGTATATTTTATTTAATTTAATTTGGGCTAGCATTATTTATTTATTTATTTATTTATTTATTTATTTATGTATTTATTTATTTATATTCTTAATCATGGAGTGATTTTAAAGGATTGCCAAAAACCTTCATCTCTAATTGATCAAACAAAACAATCTAAGCTTCAGACGTTTGTGCTAGAAGTCTATGCATATTAGCATATATTTTTATTTAAGGAAATAATGCCTTGTTTGCATATGTGAACATAACATTTACAAAAATTACTTCCAAAAACTTTTCTTGTTCTTGCAATTCGTAATTTGACTCTTTTAAAATTATATTCTCCCATATATTTAGTTCACCTGCAGTGTCTTGCCTTATATACAATGTGAATGCTGCTTTTTAATGGGGCTGGGCGATAAAATCGATATCTGTATTTATTGACTGAACGCCATCGTCAATATCGATAATTAAAGTTATGACGTTTCGGTGTGAAGCGCTGTAGTTTATTAAAACATGGCTGCCGAATGCTCGCCTTGGAAGCAATGCCAATAAGCTTAGGGTGTCAGTTTGTAATTTTCAATGGAGGCGCGCGTTATTTTCCAGGTACACCTAGTTGAAAAACATCTGAAGTTTTCCGGAAGCCCTGAGTGCTAGAACGAACCAATCTGCTTCACACTTTGTCGGGAATATAAACATTTCAGTGATAACGGCAGACTAATTACCTCAGACAAACACAAAGCACGTGCTTGGGCTTGTCACTTCAGGTCAGAATAACAACTCATGCAAAAATGAGTGTCGTATAGCAGCAGTGAGGAGATTGTAAATAAAAAAGCATGCTAGGATGTCGCCAGAGTGGCTTGTTGGTTTCTTGTGCATCGCAGCCACTAGCTGCCCATCTAAATGATTTTTTTTAGCATAGGGATAATGTAGTCATTCAACTTCCCAATTTGTAATGTTGCAGTATGTATTTGTATAATGATGGTTAGTTCCTTTACTTGTGAGGTCAAATCTGATTATAATAATTTGTTTTGTTTACAGTGTTTGAGGTTTACTGTATTGTTATTATTGACACCTTACAGATTGATCCAGTTGATCTTACCATTGCACACACTTTGTAACATTTTATGTATCAAGTTTAAGAGTCTCTTTAACAGTTATGTTTATTTGATTCTAAAGAGATCAGATATTTTGTTTAAATGGTTTTGTTTTTGACTATTAAAACTATTTGCCTTTAGTAATGTTGGTAAATTTAAAATAAGGTGGTTAAATAAAAAAAAATTCTAATATTCCTAAATGTGTTGTTAGAAATATTCAATAATTATTGATATCGAATGATATGAAACATGATACTGTGATGATTTTTTTTTTTGAAATATCGCCCAGCCCTACATTTGAATAATTTTTTTTCCCAGTTTACACCAAACCTGCATTTAAAACCCAGTGCACTTGTCGAATCTAACCATTACTGTAGGATGTTTTAAACCCTTCTGTGAGTATTTCTCATGGTCCAGAGCTTTGAAATATAAGCAGGTCGTCCTTTTTTTCCTTTCTCCGCTTTGATCATACTTTCTTGACCTCAGTTATTGAGTGCAATCGGATTAGAGGATTTTTTTTTGTCCATGCTGTCCTGGACTACAGTAGTATCACATCAGAAATGCATGAGAAAAGCACACATTTGTTGTTCTCTGAAACCTGAATGAAGGCAAGAAATGTGTGTGTGAATTCAAGAAGTGCTCATCCAGCTGAGAGTCAGAAAAGCTGTGCACTGTTGGTGTTTGACATTCAGATGGGTTTTTAGAAGCTTTTATGTTCAATATTAAAGTGAACATTTAATGTTGGTCCAAAAGTAAATTGAGGGTCTGAAAGAAACACTCCTGAAACGAAAATATTCAGTCAAACGAATCAAGTATTTTCAGCCAAAATGTCACTCACTGTGATTTTAATTGATATTTTGTACATGTTATGGTTAATGTAGACTCTCCAATCTTGTAAAATAGTTTGTCCTGACTTTTTAAGTCTTATTTTTGGCAGTTTACACTAGAGCTGCACGATTCTGGTTAAAATGAGAATAACTTTTTTTTTTTTTTGCTTGATATCAAGATCAAGATTTTCTCATGATTCTGTAGATGTAAAATAAAGATTAATATGAGTAGACTATTATTATTCTCAAAAAAATGTTGGTAAAACAACAAGAAAAATATTAGGCCTATGTATGTTTAAAAGCCTACCTTTTTTATAGACTTTGAATGGAGCGCTTGACTAGACTTTAAACTCGTCCTGGATGTTAAGTCACAGTAAAGTGATGGCATCATAATTAGGAAGTTGACTTATGTTTGAGACACATCGTCACCTTGGAGTTATAAGGTTCTATCTCCATTCTAAATGATTACTGAATAATGTTTAGATAATGAGCTTTAAAGTTTTTGCATTCCATAGCAAACAGTATGTGTGTAACATTTGTTTTTTAAATAAAAAGACCTAAAATGTAAACAGCTTATAAAAACATGTCATAATGTAAATAAGTTGTCAATTAATAAGAATGTCAAATTCAATTTTGACAATGTCAGGTAGAACCTTATAATTCTAAGGTGACGATATGCTTGCAATCTGTCATTGACAACATTATTAGACCATTTTTTCACTGGTAAAATGAGACATTTGTCATTATCAGATTCCTTCTTGCATTATATTCAACATTATGTAGTTAAACTGACATTAAACATTTATTTTCATGCACAACACTATTTGTTCATTATGAAAGGACGAACGCGGCGCTCCCAAACGATCACTCTGTGCAACAAGCTGAATGCTGTTTACAACTTTATTACCTGTTATTCACAGCCTATGCAGGCTCTGTTCACTTCAGTAGACATCATTTACGGGTCCTCTCAGTAGTAAACAAACAGTGCGTCAGCTCTTGTGTGATTTTGCAGCCGCAAATACATCATTACATAAAGACCTAAATGACATTTTTTTGGGTGAATTATACCTTATGAATATAGTATGTGACTTTTTCAACACCATTGGGTGGTGTCCATGTTGCTGTGCTACGTATATAAAACAATGTGAAGACTTGTGCGACCGCCTTTATTCTTCTCCCGAACTTACAACAAATATAATTGGCTGAATCATCGAGATGCTGGATTAAGATCGTGTGGGGGTTCTAATCGAGATCGTGATCTTTTGTCGGTTAATCGTGCAGCCCTAGTTTACGGCACTATTTCCAAATAAACACACTGGGAAACGTGCATGTTTAAAGATTACATTTCTACCATGGCTACTTGACATGTCCAATTTTGTTATTTATAGGTTGATTTGGCAGCATTTTTTCTTTATTGCTCAAGTTGAATCATTTATTTGTTTTTATCATTTATTTTTAAGATTTAATTGTTACTTTTCTGCATTGTTTACTGCTGTTAGAATGAGAAATGTTTATTTTTGATGTACATTTTTACAATTTTAGACTTCAATCTCTTAAACTGAAAAGATTTGGGTAGCTTTTTTAATTTTTAAAATGTATAAATTTTTCTGGTTTTATAAAGCCTATTTTGGATTAATCATGTTTGTCTTTGAGCTCAATATGTGGTTTTCATATTGCATTTTGTTTTTGTTCGTTATCCTCTTATCTTTTAGGATGCCGGGCAAAATCATTAAGTTCAGATTGCGGGATCTGCTGTACATTTTTAATTAATATAGCCTCTTAGCAACCTGTCCTGTTTCATAAAGTCTAATATGGGTTTATTGGGTTTATCTGAAAGCTTTAATATGTTGTTCTCATATTTCCTCGCCTTTATCCCCTTCGTTTTATCTTTATGATCAGAGTCTAAATCATATAACATAATACACCTTTATTGTGACACATTAACTCAGCGGTTAGTGCCATTTTTAAGCCCATCTAATAATTAAACCCTTCCTGCTTGTCAGCAGATATGCCATGTGACAAGTGACAGTGCTCTGTCATTAGGGAGTTTTCCCTATAAATCCAATAAAATAAAAAAAATAAATAAAAAGAGTAGGGTTAAAGGTCCTGTGAAGTGTGATGTATTGTGTGCAACATGAAAACAGGGCGGAGCTTTTCAAGTACCCCCTCCCCTTTTTAAAATAGGCAATATTTATTAAAGGTTTATTTAATCTTAGCGTGTTGCATGTCCATATTGCACCAAAATTGGTGTTGGAAAAAAAAAAGGTCTGCAGCAACATGCACGGCACACGTAAAGTCGATTAGTTGAACGGTTTTTGACATAATAAAAATGTAGTCCCTCATAGATATTTATTTTTTATTAGATAGTAGAGCTGTCACGATACTGGAATTTGATACTAATCGATACTAAAATTTAAAAACATCGAATTCCAGCAAACGTTTGAGCACGTTCTTAAACAGCGCTGATTTGTTGTTGTATTCACGTGCTCAGCAGAAGTGACTGTGATTGGCCATGAAGGTCATCAATTCACCAACTTCACCACTGTTTACTGAAGTTTTCTGAAGAATGTAGTCGATTAAATGTTGTCGAATGAAGTCGATACATTTGACAACC
The DNA here is from genome assembly GCF_903798145.1 of Danio aesculapii. Classification (NCBI taxonomy): domain Eukaryota; kingdom Metazoa; phylum Chordata; class Actinopteri; order Cypriniformes; family Danionidae; genus Danio; species Danio aesculapii. The sequence goes on along the minus strand of NC_079445.1, from coordinate 34,530,278 downwards.
CTAGTTTTTACTATGTATTAGTGCTGCTTGATGAATTGCATGTAGTTTTTGTACACATTTGTCCGTGAAGCTGGTTCAGTAATCAGCAGTAAATCTCCAGAACTTGTGTTCAGATGGGAAATCGACGCTTTTAAAATTTCAGTACCAATTGCTACTGAAGTCGATACTTCTGACAACCCTTGTAGGAACAGACAATACAATGTAGTTCAATGGCTGTTTTTTCCCCATGATTTTTGAGTAGTTCTTCCTTTGTGTTTAACAGAAGAAAGAAACTCAAACAGGTTTCATTTTTGGGTGAACTATTTCTTTAAGGGTCTAAAAAATGAAGACCAAACGCAACGAGAAACCAGACCGACTTTGTAAGGACAGCTGAAAACTTTTGTGTACTTCTGAATACTGCTGCTAAATACTTTTGTGAGCTATCATGTAGGCTGTCATTAGGTAGTTGCATATTGTTAGCTGATGTTTTTACTCTTTGTGTCTGGCTGCTGAAAGGGCTTGTTTTGTTGCACAGTATTGGTGTGAAAGTGCCTGGAAACGGAGCTGCCGGCAGAAATGTGACTCAGCAGATGCAGATCCTCTGAAAACTCTGAGATTCGGACAGCTGGAGAAAGATAGACATGTCGGACCAGCTTGTCTGACAGGGCTTGTAAAATCTAGCTGTCCGTCTCATACCTGAGGCATTCTGCTTGTTATTGTTGTTGTGGGTTTTTTGGTATAAATTGGTATTGACAGTTGTTTCTTTAAAAAAATATTAAAAGTAAGTCTGATTGTGGAGAAAAAGCTACATCGTTGCATGAGCAATACATCTTAATTTGTGAAATGGCCCAGTAGTTCGGTACGGTTCTGTTCGGTGCAGATCATCTTTATCAGACTTGCATTTCCACTGCCAAAAGGGTACCAATGGTAATATATACTATTATATAATGCGATTTATATAAAATAAATAAATAAATGCAACGTATATGAACACATACAGGCCCTTACAATCTCTGATATGTTACCAATTACAGAAAAGCTACACACAACATGCATTTAGTCCTTACTTGGGTCAAAAACAACATGCAACATGTAGCCTACAGTCAGTTCAAACCTCTCATCTGTATCTTTAATCTTCACCAGCACATGGAACCTCTTTTAGAAAGTAATTCCGTCATTCTGAGTCCAAAAGGTGATGATAATAGTTAAACATGGTTTTGTTTGTTGATGGTTTCGGTTTCTGAAAGAATCATTTGCTCCTTTGTTTTTTCGCACTTCACTCTCGCGCTTGTCCGCTTTCTGAAAGGATGTCAGAAGCACTTCAATGATCACGCATGTTATTATCATCAGCTCAAGAAGTTTGTTATTTCAAATAAAGACACACATGTGAGCCTTGACATGATAGCATCACGCAGTTGCTACAGATTTGTCAAAATGATAGATAGATAGATAGATAGATAGATAGATAGATAGATAGATAGATAGATAGATAGATAGATAGATAGATAGATAGATAGATAGATAGATAGATAGATAGATAGATAGATAGATAGATAGATAGATAGATAGATAGATAGATAGATAGATAGATAGATAGATAGATAGATAGATAGATTGATTGATTGATTGATTGATTGATTGATTGATTGATCAGTAAATGTGATGACTGTCAAACCACTCAGGTGAACTTTACCCATTAAAACTCCATTGACTGCAGTGCAGGATGGCATGGAAACCTCTTCCAGGGTTGATTTATTTCTTTTTTTTTCAGTCTTTGTGTGAATCCAGAGTCAGATGTTTTAAATAACGCACTCATGATATAAATTTCCTGTGGGCTTTATGCTGCCCTGTCGGCGGTGTTGTGACTTGTCTTGTTTATATGTTTCAAGTTCCCAGCAATAGAGCAGCCAGACGCTACTGGCTTTATTAATGCACAGTACAGTGCTCTTTTTTTTTCCCTCCACCCCATTTCATGTTTTTAGTGTCTTTGATGTGACATTTCAGTGTGTGAATAAAACTTTGAACCACTGGTTACCTAATGTTTTCTCTCACCACGAGCTTCTTTTAAAGACTGAGTAAATCTCTGACAGTGACACACATTCACATTTCTCAGTTGAGAGAGAGCCTGTGTGATTCATAGAGTTTAATTAAGATTTGCTCTTTTGTTTCCTCTCAGGAGTCCAGGTCTGCGGTGAGAGAGTTGAAGAGAGAGGTCTCTTTATAGGTGTAAGGATTGCCCAGGGCCACAGCGCCCACAATCTCAAGGTAAGATTTAAATCATTTCACTTTATATATCTGCAGTTTCTTTACAAAAAGCCTTCCTTTTAGTACTTTTACTTTTTTGCTGCTCTTTTCTAATTTAATGACTGTCTGGGTCCAATAAAGCCTCTAAAGAAACACTTTTGTTTATTAATGATTACATTTTTTTGGAAGTAAACTCATTTTTCTCAAGTCCTCTTGAGTGGCTCGTAGGTGACCATCAACCGTTTTCTCAGAGGATGACAAGCTGAAGAAACATTCCTTTAACTCTGATTTTAGTTTTATTTATTGAGAAAATTACGAAGCACTGCAATGTTCATCTTCAGATCATTAGTAGACCAAAATGTGTATATTCCATACAAGCTGAAGCTGATCGGTCATCGTGTCACATGACTTGTGGTATGCTTGCAGGATTCATTCAACTGGGTGCGTCTGAAAGGCGCAAGCGTATCACGCAGCTTGCGCACACAAGCCGTGCACCTATAACAAATAAGAAACTTGCGAAAACTCTAGAAAAGACGTTATATGCTAAAAATGTCACTGTCATTTGAGATCCCCAGCAGTTGATCTTTTTGCACAGACAAGGTGTATTCATCTGATTTGTTGACAAATGTGTTGTGGAACCATCTCTTGACAGTTCGAGGGTGCTTTACTGGGCCTTTTGCTCTTAGCAAAGAAACTTTCCAAAGACGTCTGTTTCTTACTCATTTTGCTGCCTGTGGGTTAAATTTGGGTGCTCAAGTTACCGAGATGTAATCGAGAGAATACGGTCATTTTTCAAAATGAAAGATTTTTCAAAAATAATACTTGTTCAGACTCGGATAATAAATAAAATGCCAATAATTAAGGATTTCTTGTGCTGCCTGGTACTAATTGACCTACGGACCGGTACTAATCCACAGCCCGGAGGTTGAGGACCACTGCCCTAGAGTTTAACAGTTGAGTTTTACCATTTTTGAATCCATTCTGCTGATCTCTCTGAGTCTGGCTGAAGCATTTTTATCTTAGCATAGATTATTGTATCAAATTAGACCATTAGTATCTATCTTAAATTCAGAAACTGCCATGATTGCTGCCATGATAGCAACAGGCGCCATGATGTTATGTAGCACTGTTATCTAGCATAACCAAATAAATTGGTCTTTTTTTTTTTTTTTTTTTTTTCTTTCTTTGAGTGCAAATTAAAGGGACAGTTCACCCACATATATAACATTGCTCTTTATTTGCTAATCCTCAAGCCATTAAATATCAATTTTTTTATTTTTTTAGCAGAACATTAAAGAGCACCTATGGTGAAAAATAAACTTTTTAAGCTGTTTGGGTAGACATATGTGTAGGTATAGTGTATTGACCGTCATATCAGGGTGATATACAGACATCCAGTTCTTTTTTTCAATGGAACAACATAAAAACGGTGGACCAATTGGAGCGGTTTTGAGATCGACTGCAACTTGACATAGTAGTGCGGTCCCCCCGACCACCAATTTTGATTGAAAGGCTCGCATTACCATATCCTCAGTTTGTTTTTTCACGTCCGCCATTTTCAGCGTGTGAGTCAAAGCGATGTCACCAAAGAAACACCCTTGCTTGATTTTAGACGTAAGGCTCATTGAGCTCAACACAAGATCAACATTCACCACATGACCGCTCTCATCGGCGCCATTGTTTGTAACTTTAGGTGGGTTTGCAAACATGTGTACTTCATTGCGTCTTCCTTAAACATCAGCCGTTTGCATTTCACGTGGTCACAGAAGCTCCCTGTCATTTTACCTAGGTGCAGATGGTTTAAGCTGTTTTTTTCAGTAGGGATATGCATACTCCACGTCTTAATTCTATTTCTGTTTAGTTCAGTTATGACTTTAGTCCAATTAACGGAATCACAAATCGGTTTTGAGCTTATTTAATTCAATTCATCTTTATTTGTATAGCGCTTTTACAATGCAGATTGTGTCAAAGCAGCTTCACATAAAAGGTCATAGTAAATTGGAACGGTGTAGTTCAGTTTGTAGTGTTTAAGTTCAGTTTAGCTCAGTTCAGTGTGGTTTAAAAATCACTACTGAGAGTCAGTAGTGCTTATGTAGGCCTAGAGTTCAAAATTCATGTTTAACTGAATAAACAGTTAGCAAACACAAGTACATCTTATTGAACATAATTTATTTTCATCACCAAATTTCATAGTAAAACAGTTTCCCAAGCAGTTTGTGATGCATTTTGGAAACAGGAGATGAGTCCCTGTTCTAATGCGCCACCTGGCTTGAGAAACCCATTCTCAAAGACTTATTTAGTCATTATTTGGGTAGCACATATATTTTGAATGCTTTCAGCAGCATTCAAATGAGCCATTTTAATCTAGATTAATCTAGAGTAAATCCAAGATTTGCAGTGGGATTAATCTAGATTTAAAAAAAAAAATCTATGCCCA
>NC_079445.1:34400618-34520618 GCF_903798145.1 Danio aesculapii | reverse complement strand
GCAGTGGCCTGGTATCAACGGATTAGGCTGGTGGAGGTGGTGGTGGTGTAATGGTGTGGGGGATATATTTACTTGGAACACTTTGGGCCCATTAGTACCAACTGAGCATCGTGTCAACGCCGCAGCCTACCTGAGTATTGTTGCTGATCATGTCCATCCCTTTATGACCACAGTGCACCCATCTTCAAGAAGGCTACTTCCAGCAAGATAATGCCACGTCATAAAGCGCGAATCATCTCAGACTGGTTTCTTGAACATGACAATGAATTCTCTGAACTCAAATGGCCTCCACAGTCACCAGTTCTCAATCTAAGAGATTCGCATTATGGATGTGCAGCCAACAAATCTGCAGCAACTGTGTGATGCTATCGTCAGTATGGAGCAAAATCTCTGAGGAATATTTTCAGTACCTTGTTGAATCTATTGCCTCGAAGGATTAGGCAGTTCTTAAGGCAAAAGGGGGTCCAACCCGGTACTAGTAAGGTGTACCTAATAAAGTGGCTGGACAGTATAGATATGATGGATGAATGGATTGATAGACTGATATGTTTGTGTATATAGACACACACATGCACATACATGCACACGGTAGTCAATGTTTGTAGTGGATCAAAACATTTAATTAAAGATGACGATGATTATTATTATTATTATTATTATTGTTATTGTTATTCATTCATTCATTCATTCATTTTCTTTTCGGCTCGGTCCCTTTATTTATTATTATTATTATTATTATTATTATTATTATTATTATTATTATTATTATTATTATTATTCATTCATTTTCTCTTCGGATTAGTCCCTTTATTTATTATTATTATTATTATTATTATTATTATTATTATTCATTTTCTCTTCGGCTTAGTCCCATTATTATTACTATTATTATTATTATTATTATTATTATTATTATTCATTTTCTCTTCGGCTTAGTCCCTTTATTAATTAATTAATTATTATTATTAATAATAATAATAATATTATTATTATTATTATTATTATTATTATTATTAATTTTCTCTTCGGCTTAGTCCCTTTTATTAATTATTATTATTATTATTCATTTTCTTTTCGGCTTAGTCCCTTTATTATTATTATTATTATTATTATTATTATTATTATTATTATTATTATTATTATTATTCATTTTCTCTTCGGCTTAGTCCCTTTATTAATTATTATTATTATTATTATTATTATTATTATTATTAATATTCATTTTCTATTCGGCTTAGTCCCTTTATTAATTATTATTATTATTATTATTATTATTCATTTTCTCTTCGGCTTAGTCCCTTTATTAATTTATTATTATTATTATTATTAATAATAATAATAATAATAATAATATTATTATTATTATTATTAATTTTCTCTTTGGCTTAGTCCCTTTTATTAATTATTATTATTATTATTATTATTATTATTATTATTATTATTATTATTATTATTCATTTTCTCTTCGGCTTAGTCCCTTTATTAATTTATTATTATTATTATTATTAATAATAATATTATGATTATTATTATTATTATTATTATTATTATTATTATTATTATTATTAATTTTCTCTTTGGCTTAGTCCCTTTTATTAATTATTATTATTATTATTATTATTATTATTATTATTATTATTATTATTATTATTGCTGCATTTAATTTTTATTCCAATTTTTATTTTATTATATAATTCCATTTTTATTCCAAAACTCTGGCCATGTGGGTAAATTGTCCCATTGGACCTAAAGAAATTAGTCTGATAATCATCCCAATGTTTTTATTTTTATTTAAGTTGTTTTATATCTTATATTGCCATAGAATATTTCAAAAATATTTTCAAAAATCTTCATAGTTCTCAAATAATTCTCATTCAGTCATTTTTACTTAATAAAAACCAATAAGGTAAGAATATGAAAGTAATAATGCATCTCTTTTTTTTTATCTTTGAGTTTGATTTTGGCCCTCTGGATTGACATCTGTGTGTGAGTGGAGGCTCTCAGCGTGGCGTTCAGCTGCAGTGCTCAGAGTGACTCACAGGAAGTGTTTGTGTTTATATGTGCACATGATTGTGTGTCATCTCAGGTCAGCTGGATTTCAATACAACCCAATGCTATAACAGCTGTTGTTGGGCCTCACACAATTCTTACTGTACAACTCACACACACACACACACACACACACACACACACACACTCCTAGCGTGTGATCTCTGCATGTGTCTATGTGTGTTTGCAGGAGCGCAGCACTTTTCAGCCAGGACTGAAGATCAGGATGGAGAAGGAAGATCTCAAGATTGTCAACCGGGGTTTGGAGGATGAGATGGTATGTGTTTATATTGGTTTAAAAATAAAAATCTCTTAAAGTACATTAGCTCATTCATGATCTGTCTCTCTGAAGGAGTTGAGAGGATTTCGTCTGTGCCGGTGGAAGCTGGTTCTGGTGTGTTGTGGTGGTTTCTGTACCGGTGGTTTTCTTTTCCTGCTGCTCTACTGGATGCCTGAGTGGTGTGTGAAGGCCACGTGCACACGGACCACTGTCAGAGACGCAGAAGTCGCTCTGTTACGCAGCACTGTATGTATTAGACCTCAGTGAATACACTTTTATATTTAACATGTGCTTTGTACTGGAATAGTGTCTGGGTAAGTTCTGGATTGCGCACTGTAAAAATAAATAAATAAATAAATAAATAAATAAATAAATAAATAAATAAATAAATAAATTCTCAACTTTGAAGGTAACAAGCTTCAGGATTTTTTGAGTTGACTCAACTTAAATCGAGTCAATAGCAGTTCTTGAAAGTTGAGTCAACTCAAAAATGCTCTGCATCAAGTTGTCTTTTTTTAATCAATTTTGAGTTGTCAACTTTTTTCTTACAGTGCATGGATATTTTACTATATATTTTGCCGCAGATTGTGACATGCAACAATAGCATTTCACTGCTGTACAAATGCTCACAAAAATGAAGAGTTTAAGAATTAAACGTGTCAAATGAAGCATTCCAAACATTAGCATTTTAATAAAAATATAATTAATATACTTTGCAATAGCATTTCACTGCTGTAGAAACACTCACAAATATGAAGTGTTGAAGAATTAAACGTGTCAAATGAAGCATTCCAAACATTAGCATTTTAATAAAAATTAAATGAACATACTCTGCAATAGCATTTCACTGCTGTAGAAACACTCACAAATATGAAGTGTTGAAGAATTAAATGTCAAATTAAGCATTCCAAATGTTAGTGGAAAAAATAAAATGTATGAACGCGACACAAGCATTTCACTGCTTTTGGAACTCGCACAAAAATAAAGCGTTTAAGAACTAAACGTGTCAAATTAAGCGTTCCAAACATTTAGAGTTTTAATAAAAAAACAAAATTAATATAGGCGACACTAAAACTTCACTGCTGTAAAAACTCACACAAAACTCACTTCCGGGAGTTTTCTGCGAGACGGAACAATACGGGGGATAGGTCTGAAATACGGGAGACTCCCAGGAAAAACTGGAGTGTTGGCAGATATGCCTTAGTGTGAAATACTGTTTCCGGGTCCAAGTCACTACCCATTTGAATTGATAAAATATTCCTTTATGACCACTTTTTAGTCCTAACATCACACATTAAAGTGAATCTCATATAAAGTCATGGTGTACACTGCAGTCTCTGGACTTGCTGCATCACTGACACCAACATTTAAACAATTTATAATTAATTAACCTCTTTGTGGCCATCTGATATTAGACATGTATGTACTATATATATATATATATATATATATATATATATATATATATATATATATATATATATATATATATATATATATATATTGCGATCGTGATTTTTGAAATTATTACAGTGCTTTGTAAACGTTTATTGTTATCGTCTGTTGAGCCTCCCCATACAGTTTTATATAGCGTTTGGACCTGCAAGCCGCTTCACATGACACACTTAACAAGCGAATACCAAAGAGATGCCAAAATAAGGCTCCAGATCCATTTTTTTCATCATACAAACGACATGACATCATGAAACTATGCCTTTGTTTGTTGTGATTACACACCCTCTAGTGGCGAATATTACATACTGTCCTTAATTGGTGTGCATGTTCTTGGCATGATATAAAAATCTATCAAGCCAGTCTCATAATAATAATAATAAGAAATTACCAAAAACCTGTTAGCTTTTTTTTTTATTTATCTCATTTTTGACCACAAGTTAGGACTGACCAAGAATACTAAGTTTTGTTCATAAAAATAGGGTTTAAGCAACATTCAAAGTGGCTGACATGACATAATCAGCTTTAAACTACAAATAAGCACTAATTAATAATAATTTAATAATAAAACTAGAGGCATTTTGAAAAAGTAACCATTTTGAATCATCATGTTAATTCAGTAACACTGTTCATGTCTTATCATGCCTTTGCGTACAATTTGATAACTTCTGCTTTATCTGAGCACACGCCTCTACTTGACTTCATATAGGGAAGAATAAATACTTCACATACCTCATCTTCACAGTATTTAAGATAACAGTGTACAGTTAATGCTGCAGACGTCATGTTTTTATGAATGGCTGCCGGTCATAATTATAGTGCAGTGGTAAGCTGGAAATCAGTTTGTGGGCATGTTGCTTGTTAAAGTGATGCAATCATATATTTTGTAACCAAGTGTAACCTTGGATTTCTGTAAAGTTGTACTGGGTGAATTTGACTGAATTTGTTTTATAAACTTTTGCAATATGTAAGCCTTGACAGCAAATTCAAAGTAATTAATTGTCTGTAACATTTTTAGTGTTCTCTTAATGTTGAATGGAGATTTTTGTGTTTTTTTTTATTGCATCTTTTTCTGATAGTTTTGTCTGTTAATGCATTTTTAAAAAAAAAAATATTTAATTTGTCATGTTTTTAAATGTTATTATTTTTTCACCCTCATTTCTTTTCATAAATCTGGTTTACACAGTACAAAAATAATTACTATCAGGATCTCAGGACAAAAAGTCCCCCCAAAAATAAAATCAACCCAGGCTCATTCCGAGAACGTAGTCCCGGGGACGTTTCTGGAGACCGCGAGATACGTCCCGGGAGGTACGTATTTTTGCAGTTTTTGTTTTCGCGAATCCGCGAGAGGCCGCTGTGCGCGCTTTCTCCCACGCCGTCCCCGCGTAAACCCGCTAGAGGCCGCTGTCGAACGACCTTCAGCCTGTCTGCCTGGACGACAGAATGATTGACCGTGCGACCGGCCAATCGGCTGACCCACCCTCCTCCTCCGTCCCTAAACCCAACCGTTGACGATTCACAAAAGCCGTCCAGAAAAAGAAAAGCCCTTGTCTGATTTTTACCACGTTTTCAGATTTTGAGTACATCCTCACCCTGTGACGAACCTGTTCGCTTCATTTTTTGGATTTTGTTTTCTTACCTGATTTCTGGAACCGCTCTTCCCCGGACTCGAACCCGGTCGTCGTCGTGGTCAGCCCCTCCCTGCGCCTCGAGTCCGCCAAAGTACACGAAGAGCTAACCGGACAAACTGGTTGCAGCGGGAAAGCCCTCCACACGGAGGCGAGCGGCCGGCCGGCCGGCAAGCGCCGAAAGGAACGGCATCACACCGCCCCGCAGCGTTCGCTTAAAAAAAATGAAATGCAGCCGGACGTACCCCCGGCTACGTATCTCGCGGTCTCCAGAAACGTCCCCGGGACTACGTTCTCAGAATGAGCCTGGGTTGAATAAAATGTATATACGAAATAATTAAATTTGATACAAACATACACACACCCTTAATGTAAATGTAAAATTAATTGTGCTTCTGTTTATTGACTTATTCTAAATTCTAAGCAGATTATTTGGTTTATTATGGTCTTGGATATTAAAAAATTAAAGATAAAGATACTTAAATTCATAACAGTGGCATTATGTAAACCAGTGTTTCTCAACCACGTTCCTGGAGGACCACCAGTTCTGCATGTTTTCTATACCTCCTTAAACACCTGATTCAGATCATCAGTTCATTATAGAGACTGAAAGACCTGCAATGGGTGTGACAGACAAAGGAGACATCCAAAACATGCAGTGTTGGTGGGCATCCAGGAACGTGCTTGAGAAACACCGATGTAAACAAACTCTAATTTATACCTTTAGTTGTCACTTTCTTTCTTTCTTATTATTTTTTAACTGCAGCTCTATTGTTAAGATTAGAACTTTGTTTTAGTTAGTAATATATGAAACGGTTAATGCCTCTCTGTGTGCGTGCGTGCGTGTGTGTGTGTGTGTGTGTGTGTTGGTCTGCAGGATGAATTTAAGCGCTGGTTTCGGGCGAAGGTTCGGATAATGTTGGCTCCTGGGAAGAACCCCTATGACACCTTGAATTCCCAGACCGCCTCCCCTCAGGCCAATGACCACGCCCACAACATGACTGACTCCGCCCACAACAAAATCAGCAGGAGTGTAGAGAGCCAGCAAGTGCAGGTCCATCTCAACCCTCCCTTTAAGCTGAATTCTGCTTTCTTCATCAAGCTAAAAGAGAGAGAGTTCACCCAAGAATGAACATTTACTCACACTCAATTGGTTCTAAACTTTTATGATTTTTTATATAAACTCAAAACAAGATATTTTGAAGAATGTTGGAAAAAGCAGCCATTGGCATCCATATTAAGAATAAAAATTATAGAAGTTAATGGCTGCTTTTTTCCAAAATCTTTCAGTATGTACCAGATCAGTATACTGTATAACTAAAAGGTTTGGAACGGTGGAGGATGAGTAAATGATGACAAATTTTTCACTGTCTATACTATACTAATTATGTATACAAATAGTGAATAGATGAATGTTGTAAAAAAAATTCAATCGTTTTAATTTGATTATATTAAGAATGGCATTTTTGTATAATAAGTTTTCTAAAATGTTGTTTAAATATGTAAATGAGGAATTGAGTTATATAAGTGATAACATTTACATACATTTTAGCACAAAAATCTGAATATTGGATGAAGTTTCATTCAAAAAGTCTTGTTTCATTTCAAGTTTTGCTAAGGAGATTTTGGGATCTCTTTATCACTCCATAATGCAGAAAATACAATGAACAGCCAAAAAAGCTTTATTAGATTAAATATTAATAAACTTGTAAAGTTTTCTGTATGTAAGATCTGCAGAAGTTGAGATTTATTATTTATTGTAGGACAAAAAAAATTTGAAAATCCCCTTAAAAAATATGTATTTTAATTAAATTCTCAGGGCTTAAAGTATTCCGGTACCGTGCCGGATGTCCGGTGTGTGGCCATGAGGGGAAAAAATTATATTATTTTGGAGCCTGCGCATGCAGTTTAATTAGGGATGCTCAAAATAACCGATTAACCGAAAGGATGCATTTGTAACCGGTCAATGGTATCAGTTAAACAATTATTTTATAAAGTTTGGCTGCATAAGGGGCCGATCACAGCGACCACGCTTTTTGCGTTGAGAGGTGCATCTTTTAAATGGTTTACTAACGGCCGTGAGTGTTTTACGCGCTGCTTATGCTCCCTGGGCGCCTCACGTTTTGAAGTTGCGCGCTGTGTGCTCGAGCAGGAAAAGTGTGTTACGTCAGTCGCGTCTTTTTCATTCTTCAATCAAATGAAAGCACTGCAGGGTTTCTGTTGAGGTGACAGCAGTGTTTGTGTTGTCAAGGTGACTACAGCGAACTTTTAATGATGGAGGAGAGACTCGTGGTCGCTGTTTCAAGTTATCCAGAGCTGTATTACTTTACAGATCTTGAATATTATAAAAAAATACAATTATAACATCGACAACAACACTACTTGCGATACGGCTCAGCTGATTCAGTCATTTCCTAGTGACATACAAAAGAGCATCGCGCTTCTTTTTTCTTGTCAACATAAAAGGCGGTAAGGTGCGCCTCGCGTTTTTGGAACGGAAAAGCGAGATCGGTGTGATCGGCCCCTAAATGTGCAACTAATAATTTTTAACTCACTGGACAGTAACACGTGCAAACACACATGTCTACAGACGTATTTTGCCAAAGAAGCAAAATGGAAGAAGGATATTTCTGGTCACAGTTTGACAGATGAGTTGACATAAACCAGCGCTGATGCTGATCGCCTCTGTGCTGCATGGAGCTACGTCATAAACTTAACAAATCGGCTATTGATGATTTAGTGTACAACCAACAAACCAACCTTTTTTCCAGTTGGAAAATTACAGTTATATATAGTTTTTATATAATATCAGTTTTTAAAATAGCCTACATAATCTACGAATCAAACAAATCCAAAAGATTTTCTTGATTTTTGTGTAATGATAACTCCGCACCAAACTGAGGCTTTCATTTTACAGTTTATTAAACATGTATGCATATTAATGCAATACCATATGTAAACAACAAAATTGTTATGCAAAAAGTCAACAAATGAGCCTTGATGTTCATTGTCATTTTCTTTCATCACATAAGTCATAATCATAAGACATAATCTTTAATCTATTGAATTTTATTTAAAATGTTGACAGAGGTTTTATGAAATAATAATAACAGAGGAGCATTAATTAAGTTCATGTTTCCTGTGGAGCGATCGATTTGAGGTAGCCTGATATTTTTGTTTGACGGAAGAAAAAATCATGATTGGACAAACAGCAGACCCTCAGACACCTCCTCCAGCTCCATCTTCTAGTCCAAATGTCTTAAAAGGAAAGAGTTTGCAGGACTTTACTTACAACCCAGAAAAAAAGAAAAAATAAGTGAGAATGGCCTTGATTTTAATTTTAATCTTCAGTTTAGCAGTTCAGTGCTTTAGCACTTTGAGCACCTGTTATTTAAGCAATTTAAGCACTTGTTATTGTTTAGAAGAAAACACTTTATTTGACATAGTACTTTTAAATAAATGGTGCAAAGCATAATCATTGAAGAGAGTCTATCTCAATCTCAGTTTACCAGTTTTTTTAAGCTCTTATTACTTTATTTTTGTTATTATTGTCAATATTTGAAGTAAGTCGCCCTTCTGTGCAGTTTCTCTCCAAACCCCTCCCCCAAAAACGTTCAGGCTCAGGATTTTTTTTACTTTAACCCCTGAATTCTACAGACACAAATTGAAAAAGTGCGACATCAAACTTGTATGCATTTTGGATGTTGTTTTATTTATTTTTATTTTCCTTTTCTTGATGTTATAAGTAAAAAAAAAATCATTTGACAAGCCAAAAAAAATTTCTTGCCTTAAACATCGTTGGTTCTGAAATAAATAACTTATTATTGATATTATTATTGTTTTGTTTTTATAGATCCGCTATTTCACCCTCCACAGCACAAAGTACTTTTGGAACGACACCATCCAGAACTTTGAAGTATTGAAGTAAGTGTGTGTGTGTGAGTATGTTACTCTGAGATGATAATGATGATGATGATGTTAAAGCAGTTTTCTCCTGTGTTGTGCAGAGGCCTAGAGGATCGGAACATCAGCTGCTCATCCATTCATTTAAAGCACAGCGCCGGACTCAACAAGAACCAGCAGGAGTACAGGTCAGGCCTTTCCTTCATACACACCTTCATACACACCTTCATTTCTTATTCATTCATTCATTTTCTTTTCGACTTAGTCTCTTTATTAAACTGGGGTCGCCACAGCGGAATGAACCACCAATTTATCCAGCATATGTTTTTTACGCAGCGGATGCCCTTCCAGCTGCAACTTATTTTTCAATCGAAATAATGATTTCAGATTTTTTTTTGCTCTTTATTTTTATTTATGTGTGTGTGTGTGTGCGCGTGTGTGCGTGTGTACTTGTTTTTATATCCCGGTGTGGACTTAAACCTGAATGCACACAGGCTCATAAGAGACACGTCACTCACCTTAGGGACCAAAATTGAGGTCTTCATGGGTAAACGTGCTTATCACTCAGAACGTAGTATTTTAAAAATGTAAAAATGCTGATTGTTTCCTGTGAGGGTTTCGGGGGAAGGTTGGTGTATGGCGATTAGAATATACAGTTTGTAAAGTAGAAATATTATTATGTCTATGAGAGTCCCCACCTGGATACAGGAAGAAGTCCATGCATGTTTGTTAATAAAATAAATAAGTAAATTAATAGAATAAACATTAAGAATATTTAGAAAAATGTTTAGAATATATGTAATATTTATAGCAAGATTATTTATTTTAAAGTTGTGCCTTTAACCAATTAAACAATTTTAACCTTTAAACAATTCTATACAATTAATGCATGCTATATTGTACTCTTTTAGATATAATATCAATTAATATTCAGCATTGCTTTATTAAGAAGACATCAATAGCCCTAATTATGTGATTTAAAGACCATGTTAAGTATTATTGAAATAATATTTAAAGAGACTTTTTATAACCATTATTAAACATTTAGGATATTGCTATTTTTATTAATTTGATCCTTCCATCTATATGTGCATTTATATTATATTATATTATATTATATTATATTATATTATATTATATTATATTATATTATTCAGGCCTTAATTTGTGCCAGAACACTCCAGATCCGGCACCCCAAAATCTGATCCAGCACTCCATTTTACCAATCCCCCTCCTCACCCGTCCTCCTCCCCTCGTCCGCAGTTCACTTTCACTTTTTTCTGCGACTCCCCAACCTTCTTTTATTTCGTCCTTGACAACCAACCCCGCCCCAGCTCTTAACTTACGTCCGCGACACCCCTCCACTATCCAAGGTCCCATTATCAACCCCCCCCCCCCCCCCCCCACCACCACCACCCACTATCGTGCGCGACACCTTTACATCTTCGGGTAGCATGCCGTATTCTTTACCCCGATCTGTTCCGGGACATAACGATTCACTAATTATGCACTGATCATATTATATTATATTGTATTGTATTGTTGAACTGATTGTCCAAATCTCACATTGTCTTTTTCTCTTTATTTTAGGAGATTTTTTTTCGGTCTGAATGAAATCGATGTGAAAGTGCCTTCTCTTTTCAAGCTGCTAATTAAAGAGGTACGAGTGCAATGTGAATCTGCTGACTCCACTCTTGTGGAAAAAAAAAAAATGTCTGGTCAGGAAGATGAAATGAAGGAACTGAAACTCGTCTCTTTTTCTCTTTCTCAGGTCCTCAATCCTTTCTACATCTTCCAGCTCTTCAGTGTTGTTCTGTGGTGTACAGATGAATACTATTACTACGCAATGGCCATAGTCGTCATGTCCTTCATATCAATAGCTACCTCTCTCTACACTATTAAGAAGGTAAGCATGGTAAAACGGTTGAATCTGTGTTTTAATTCTGTAATGATGCTTTTTAGTGGAAAGGAGTTGTAAATATGCATTTTGTGACATGTTTCCCAATCGCTGTTAACTGGAAAATGTCTAATTAAATTCTGTGCTATTTTAAATTGAACACAATATTTATTTTGCAGTATGTGTAGCGTATTGGACATTGTGCATACAATTGAAATATATACATTTTAATTATTAAAATATTTTAAAGATATAAATAAATTTTAAATACAGATCAAATAAAAATGTTTGAAAATTTGACCTTTATTCATTAATAAACCAAGTTTGTAATATATTTATTATATATAATACATACAAAACATTTTGTATTCTAAAGTTTTTTAATGAAATATTTAAATATTAATTTATTTTTAAAAAGTACTTTAGTTTATATTTAAATATTACTTTATTTTATTTTCTAATGCAGTAGTCAACATTTGAAGTTGTTCAAAAAGTGTTTTCAAATTATCCTAATACAAGAATGGGTGTTCAGTAGTTTTAGAACAACTTTGATTTAAAGGTTTTGATCCACTTCAAATATTGACTAAACTAACTAACTAACTTTATTCATTTATTTATTTACATTTGCATTTATATTTAATTGTATCTATTTTTATTTTTAATTTATTTTAATTTATATTTATTTATCATTTATTTTTATGTATTGCTATTTATATTTATTTATTTATTTATTTTTTTATAAAGTAATCAATAGTTTTAGGACAACTTTGATTTTAAAAGTTTTGATCCACTTCAAATATTGAATAAATTTAATATATACATTTTTGTATACATTTTTTTATATTATTATTATTATTATTATTATTATTTATTAAATTTTTTTTATTCTAATTAATTTTTTTATATTAATTAAATTTTATATATTTATTACATATTTTTTAATACAGTTGTCAAATTTTTTTTTAATGGATCAAAAAGGTTTTTCAAAATTATCATAAAACAAGAATGTGTGTTCAGTAGTTTCAGGAAAACTTTTAATCCACTTCAAAAATTGTTTTGAAGGTATTTATTTATATTTATACTTGTATTTATTTTTATTTATGTAATTTATTTTATTAATTTAAGTATTTATTTATTTTTATTTGTTTAATACAGTTGTCCATTTTTGAAGTGGATCAACTTTTTTTTATTTATATTTTATTTTGTCTATTTGTATTTTTATTTATATGTATTTATTAGTTATAATTTTATTTGTTGTTTATTGTTATTTATATTTATTGTTATTTATATATTTATTGTTATTTATTTATTTATTTAATAAAGTAGTCACAACTTTGGACATCTTACATTTTACAACTTTGATTTAAGTTTTTTGATCCACTTCAAATATTGATTTAATTTTAACTAATTTATTTATTTATATTTAAATTTAATTGTATTTATATTTATTATTATTTATTTATTGTAATTAATTTAATATAATTTATTTATATAATTTTATTTATTTATTTATTTATTTATTTATTTAATACAGTAATCAAATTCTGAAGTGGATCAAAACGGTTTTTTAATATTATCCTAAAACAAGAATGAGTATTTAATTTTATCTATTTTTATTTGTATTTATTTGTAGTTTTATTTATTTATTATTAATATATATTTTGTGTTTATTTAACAAGGTAGTCAATAGTTTTAGGACAACTTTGATTTAAAGGTTTTGATCCACTTTAAATATTGACTAAACTAACTAACATTTTATTTATTTATTTATTTATTTATTTATATTTTGTTTTATTTTCATTTGTTTATTTATTGAATACAGTAGTCAAAGTTCTTTTTTTTGTGTGTGTATCAAAAAGGGTTTTATCCTAAAACAAGAATGGGTGTTCAGTAGTTTTAGGACAACTTTGATTTAAAGATTTTGATCCAATTCAAATATTGACTAAAATAAACAAATAAAGATTTGTTTGTTTGAATAATTTTTTAAAGATAAAAACTGAAATTCGACATTATTTTGTTTAACCTGCAACATATTTATTGTATAATGTGTCCCATAAAGAGAAATTTTCTTTTAAAGACAAAATCACCTAAATGAATAAACGAAAACGCATCATTTTACAATCAACAACAGTTATTTCACAAATCAAAACATGTACTTACAACTGAAATGTTTTATTTATATAATGTAATGCTGAATCATAATAAAACAGACATATTTTGTAGTGTAACGATTTTGCTTGCGTGTTGTCTATAGGTGTTGATAATCAAGCATATTTGCTTGGGGCTTATATGCAAACATATAAGCCCCTTGAGACGAATCGTCTAGTTTTCAAGGTGATCCTCAATATTCTCAAATATGTACACAATTGGCTGATACAGCAGTGCAGTAATACAAGTGCAACAATGCAGTAAACCATGAAAAACAATCAAGTAAATACAAAAACAAGATGACACAATAATTCACCACCACACACACATACACACACACTCCAAAATATCCAGCATTACAGTTGATACTAATGTTTAAATTGCATAGCTATGTCTCTGTTTGGCCAGAAGAATGTTTATCTGTTCTTCACACTTTATTTGTGTTTTCCAGCAATATGTAATGCTACACGACATGGTGGCAACACACAGTACTGTTCGAGTCACAGTCTGCAGAGGAGAAAGCGGTGTGTAATTTAAGTGCAGTCTGTCATGGTGAATCAGCACTCTGCCTCCTGTGCAGGGAATCAGGGGTAATGATGAGTGATGTCGTTTCTGTTTTTACCTGTTTCAGAAACAGAGGAAGCTCTGTCCACGGACCTGGTGCCCGGTGATGTCATCGTCATTCCTAGCAATGGGACCATCATGCCTTGCGACGCCGTGCTCATCTGTGGAACCTGCATCGTTAACGAGAGCATGCTGACAGGTGATTGCTTGATTCATGGTGTGATGTCACTAAGACTGATCATGAGAACACTGGAGCAGGGCAATTATGGATTAAATTAAGGATTGATATTTAATGCTAATGCATTATAATCCAGATGTTTAAGGCCGATCCTAATGCTACCCCTTAGCCCTTCACCTTACCCCTACCCCTCTTTTTGCACGTTCACGTGAAGGGTTAGGGGTGTCTCAATTCTCTTTAGCTTGAAGGCATAGGGCTAAGGGGATGTAGTAGATAGCCCTTCGAACCGAGATTTTTCAGGACTACACTCAAAACCAAGGGGTAAGAAAATTTCCCAGAATACACCAGCCTCAACGACAGCATAGCTGCACCCAGAAGTAAGGAGATACACAAATTAGTATTTTTTTTGTCATTATTATGAATTTTTACAACAAACAAGAATATGTTTAATACAGTCATAACCCAGGGTTTCCGCGGGGTCTTAAAATCCAAATTTTAGGCCTTAAAAAGTCTTAAATTTGCTCTTCTGGGTCTTAAATATTTCTGCACAGGTCTTATTTTTCCGATGTCCATGTAACGCTACATCTAATGCTCATTTAAATTCTTTTTTGTTGTTGTTGCTTGGTTTTCGTGTTTTTTTTATTTCACCAGTCCTAATGTAATTTGTGGTATTACAACTACAAATGAGACCAACATACAATAGCCAATCAGCTTTCTGTTATTGATAGGCGAATGTGACGTCATCGCTGTGTTTGCGGAGGTTTGCTTTGGGTACGCGCGACATGATTTCAGCTGGCGGAGCTCACAAAATTTTTGAGACTCGGGTGAACAGTTCGCACAGAGATTTTGTCTGAAACTGTCCATGAGTGATCATAGGGAGAACCAGATGACCAATAATTCTTGGCTAGAAATTGCAACAGCCGTGGAAAAGGAGGAAAATTTTGGTAAAAGTTTGGAAAAACTTGAGGGATAAGTTTGTTAAAACAAAAAAGTTAGGCCATGTAAAAGTGGAGACCCGGATGGTTTTAATATTACAGAATCTGTTTTTCCACCATTCATAGGTTTCACACTGATGTGTATATATTACAATTTTCAATTTAAAACCATTTACAAGTTACAAACTAAAATTAAGTAACAAATTATGTCTTTGATAACTGGAAAGGAATATATGAACCTATCAGTTTATAATATACTGATGCCCAGTTTTTAGGCTTTATTGGTGATAATGGTCAGGAATGTTGGACCATTATTGCCTTAGCTTATAAGTAGAGGAAGTAGAAACTAGCTAAACAGTAATGTGTAAATTGTGTGGTGCAGAAACCCTATTTTACAAATGTCTTGTTTTTGTGTTTATTATTTATGGTCACTATTATAATGTTTAATGCATCTTTCTGACTGAGGCGTGTTGTAAATAAAATGTCTTTGTAAATAAAATAAGGATGAGTGAGTATATTGACATGTCCTGGTCTCTGCTGTCAGGTGAGAGTGTTCCGGTCACCAAGACGGATCTCCCGAACCCCGAGCGGGACAAGAAGGGTTCAGACGGAGACCAGATTTACAGCACAGAGGAGCACAAGAGACACACACTCTTCTGCGGCACAAACGTCATCCAGACCCGCTACTACACTGGAGAAATGGTTAAAGCTGTGGTCGTCCGCACAGGTCAGCTCACACTTCATCTGACAGCTAACATCACCTTGTATTGTGGCGTATTATGGGATGTTTTATTGTTGGTCAGAAAGGAACATTAGTCGGTGTCTGATTTGTTAATATTTTGCTTTTTCCTCACATACAGTTGCAGTAATATTCTCTTTATTACTTTTTGGCTTGAAACTCTTAAGGTTACATCTCACAATTTTGACTTGCTTTTCTTTTTTGTCACACAATTTGTGACACTTTTTCCTCCAGAAATTATCTTTATTTTTATTTTATTTATATGTTGATTATTATTATTATTATTATTATTATTATTATTATTATTATTATATTTTTTATTTATTTAATTTTATTATTGTTATTATTGCTATATAATTATTTTGTTTTATTTTGGACCATTTTTTTGTCAATTCTGTTCAGATCTTATTATTATTATTAATATTATATTTTATTATGCCAAAAAGTTTGACTTTTTTCCTCCAGAGTTTGCATTTTGGACTTTTTACTTAAATAAATATCACACGATCTTAACAGAATTATTTATTATTATTTATTTATTTATTTTTTATTATTATTATATTTATTATTATTATTTTTATTAATTTTATTATTATTATGTAATTTATTTTACCAAAAAATGACATCTTTTTTTTCTCCAAGAATTAAAAAATTCTGTTCCCATCATGTTATTTATTTAATTTAATTAAAATAATTTAATAATTTTTTTTATTTTTTATTTTATCGTATTTGGGGCTTTTGCCTACCAAATTTTGCATCTCACCATTTTGTTTTATATTTTTATTCTGAATCGAGTTTGCATTTTGCAGTTAATTGTAGGGATGGTATACAGTTTAACCCAAAGAATGACCAGTCTGTCAGATGAAGAAGAGCCAGAGTCAGAGATTCAAATAAATAAATAAAGTTTACTGAAGATAGTTTGCAGTTTCATCACTTCAACACTCGCCATGAGTTCCTATGCCGCTCTGCTTACAATAACAAATCAAAAACAATTATACTCTCTCATAACGTCATTAACTGCGTCACACTTATAGGTGTTCTAACCTGATCGGTTAAAACACAGATAGACTAGGAAAATTTCCACGTGGGATGTGTGCGTACAATTCTGAACAACATCTTAAGCATATAAACGTCAGACATCCACTAGACTGTTTAGAGCTGCAGGACTCCAGACCTGTGAAACAGATCCACAATCAAATAGAACACACACACTTAAAGTACAATCTGTTTCTTACCCAAGGCTTGGTGTATTCTCAGTCGTTTTTATCAAAACTGGTTAAAAACCGGTATAATCTAAATTCAGGCAGTTATAATACCCTTACTACACAAAGTCTATCTTGAATAAAAAGTAGAATCACTTTAAAACAATTAACCGTAAAAATAACAAAATCACTGTAGACATTTTGGATAGTATTAACTCATAGAAATAACAATAGAAACAGTTGCTTCCAGTCCTCAGCCCTCAGTTTCACTCAAGGTCTCTGTGACCTCTGACCTAGTTAGATGGCTCCTGAAAAAGTTACACAGAGACATACATAGAGCAGTGTGTTAACTTATTCATTAGTTAAAATAATTTCAAAGTTAAATACTCCTTTAAATAATCATATTTAATAAAGATAATGAGAAACAGGATGATGCAAAAAGGATAAATCGTTGATCCATGCTGAGACTGATTGGAAGGTATAAATCCGAATCCTTCATAATAAACCTAGGTTTACTTTAAAATTAAAATGATTACATTACATTAAAAATGAATTGCACATTTTTATATTTATATATTTTTTACTTGAGCTATAAATTCTGACTTTTTTCCTGCAACATTTGACTTTTTTTTTTTTTATAATAAAGAATAAATAAATAAGAAGGCATGAGAAAATTTCTTTATTTACTGTCTGACATAATCTTCTCCACTGATGTGTGTATGTTTTTGATTTCTAGGTTTCAGCACAGCTAAAGGGCAGCTCATCCGGTCTATCCTGTACCCCAAACCCACAGACTTTAAGCTGTACAGAGACGCTTACCTCTTCTTGCTGTGTCTGGTGGCCGTCGCCAGTGTTGTCTTTATCTACTCTCTGGTTATGAAGATCTTAAATCAGGTTTTTATCAATCTTTACCTCTCTGCAGGGTTTTACGTGGCTTTACTGTTACTTGCATGCAGTTTGAAATGAGAGAATTTGTGTTGAGCCACCTGTGAGCAGACATTTTTTTGATCATTTATTCAGTTTCCATTTTGATATTTCCACTTGTTTTTTTTTTTTCTTTTAAAAAAATCTGAATTGATATCTAGTAATTTGATGCTTGTGTATATATGTATATATATGTGTATATATGTGTATATATGTGTATATATGTATATATATATATATATGTGTATATATATATATACACACACACTTTCATAGCGTTTACATAATTTTATATATACATATTACATAATTTTTATATAAATAAATAAATAAATAAATAAATAAATAAATAAATAAATAAATAAATAAAATAGGTGGGCATAGATAATTTTTTTTTTTCATCTAGATTGATCTCACTGTAATCTTGGAATTAATCTAGATTAAAATGGCTCATTTGAATTTTGCCGAAGGCATTCAGAATAGGTGTGCTACCCAAATAATGACTAAATATAAGTCATGAGAACGGGTTTCTCAAGCCAGGTGGCGCATTAGACCAGGGGATCATCTTAGGTTTTTAAGATTATATTTATATATATTCACAATTGAAGTCAGAGTTTATTTATATATATATATATATATATATATATATATATATATATATATATATATATATATATATATATATATATATATATATATATATATATATATATATATATTTCCAAGATTGTCCTAAGACCAGATGAAAGGCTTTGATCTTCTTCAAATGTTGAATACTGTATATAGTGAGTCTAGTGTAGAAAAGTGTTGTTGTGTGTGTTTCCTGCAGGAACCAGTGAAGGAGATCATTGTGAAGTCACTGGACATCATCACCATCACGGTTCCTCCTGCTCTTCCAGCAGCAATGACCGCAGGCATAGTTTATGCTCAGAGGAGACTCAGGAAAGTGGGTATCTTCTCCATCAGCCCACAGAGAATCAACATCTGCGGGCAGCTCAACCTCGTTTGCTTTGACAAGGTGAATATGAGACCTAAATGATGATTAAATTAATCCAAGGATAGAAAGCTAAATAGAAGACAAATATTTTGGATGTCTTTTAACAAGAGATCTGTTTAATCTAGAGTTAAATCAGGCAAACTGCAGTGATGTTCTGGCACCTCTATGTCTTATAATAAATGGCTAGATATATTTAAATGATTCATTTAGTAAATTATTTGTAATATTTATTTAATATTTATATTATGTATTATTAATATTTACTGTTAATATCATTTAAATTTTATTATTTACTATTTTATTATTATTATTATTATTAATATTAGTTGTTGTATTATTACTACTACTACTACTACTACTACAACAACTACTACTACTACTACTACTACTAATAATAATAATAATAACATCAATATATCATATTAATAATAATAATAATAATAATAATTATTATTATTATTATTATTATTATTATTATTATATTAGATCAATACTTTGCACTTTATTAAAATAAGTTATACTAAATAAATAATGCAACAATTGGTGTTATTAATAATTAGTAATAATTAACTAATTATTAATATTGTTGTATTACTACTACTACTACTACTACTACTACTACTACTACTACTATTAATAATAATAATACTACTAATAATAATAATAATAATAATATAAAGATATATTAATAATAATATTTATTATTATTATTATATTAGATCAATACTTTGCACTTGATTAAAATAAATTATACTAAATAAATAATGCAACAATTGGTGTTATTAATATTTTATTTTCGTAAAACAATCTATTATTTAAAGAATAATGTATGTGGTGGTGTTATTAAAAAATCAATAAATAATACAAAATTCTAAATTGTAATATTATTTATATTGAATATAATAACTTATTTATTTCTTTATAAATAAATAGAGAAGGCTCATATATATAATATAATATAATATAATATAATATAATATAATATAATATAATATAATATAATGTTTTATTATTCTGGGACGTTTCAGACAGGCACCCTCACAGAAGATGGTTTGGACATGTGGGGAATTCAGCGGGTAGAAGACAGCAGGTATGATTTATATTTATAAAATTAACTAGATAGACAATATAAATCTCAATTATTTGTATATTATCATGTGGATAACGGACCAATCCCCCTGTGTTTTGTTCCCTCAGATTCCAGCTTTCAGAGGAACGAGCGGATGATAAAAACCTGGTGACGAGCAAGTTTGTGTCCTGCATGGCCACGTGTCACTCGCTGACCAAAATTGAGGGTCAACTTTCTGGAGATCCGCTCGACCTGAAGATGTTTGAGGCCACCGGATGGGTCAGTTGGTGCGAGTGACAGCACTTTCTCATCAGTTCAGGTTGTTTGGGTTGACTCTGTTTTCTGTGGTGTTCAGATCCTAGTTGAAGCTACAGAAGAAGAGACGGCTCATCATGACCGCATCGAACTCACTTATGTAAAACCACCAAACCAGCTGCTCCCG
Source organism: Danio aesculapii (assembly GCF_903798145.1). NCBI lineage: Eukaryota > Metazoa > Chordata > Actinopteri > Cypriniformes > Danionidae > Danio > Danio aesculapii. The sequence continues at coordinate 34,500,208 of NC_079445.1, read as the reverse complement.
CCACCGGTCATCTCACCTGAGCAGGACATGGTGAGCATTTCTCAGTCAATCTGAAAATACTGCAGTTTGTTTTGTTTTGTTTTATCTGGTTTTGTTTTGTTTGATCAAACAAAAAGCAAAACAAGATCAAAACAAACAGTATCTTGCTTTGTTTGATTTAGTTTTAGTTGATCTTGTTTTGTTTGTTTTTGTTATGTTGTTTGATTTTGTTTTGGTTGATCTTGTTTTGTTTGTTTTTCTTATGTTGTTTGATTGTGTTTTGGTTGATCTTGTTTTGTTTGTTTTTCTTATGTTGTTTGATTGTGTTTTGGTTGATCTTGTTTTGTTTGTTTTTCTTATGTTGTTTGATTGTGTTTTGGTTGATCTTGTTTTGTTTGTTTTTCTTATGTTGTTTGATTGTGTTTTGGTTGATCTTGTTTTGTTTGTTTTTCTTATGTTGTTTGATTGTGTTTTGGTTGATCTTGTTTTGTTTGTTTTTCTTATGTTGTTTGATTGTGTTTTGGTTGATCTTGTTTTGTTTGTTTTTGTTATGTTGTTTGATTTTGTTTTGGTTGATCTTGTTTTGTTTGTTTTTGTTATGTTGTTTGATTGTGTTTTGGTTGATCTTGTTTTGTTTGTTTTTCTTATGTTATGTTATTTGATTTTATTTTGCTTGATTTTGTTTTGTTTTGATTTTGTTGTTTGGTTTATACTATATACCATATATATTGCTATATACTGTAGCTAATAACGGTATAATTATTTTATATAATATTTATTTTTTGTTTCTTTATCTGTATTTATTTTTTGTTTACTACCAGTACCAACCAGAGTTACTGGTGATAATTTAATGTCCTATGTTTTATTACTGCTAATATAATACATTTAATTTATTTGTATATTTCTAAACTGAGATTTTTTCATTTTAAACTTTTGTAAAAATATCTATTGATTCATTTAAATACTTATTTAAAAAAATTATTACTATTAATTGCTCTTTTTAAAAATTTAAATATAAATTTTTTTTATGTATTCTGCTACTTTATTTATTAGTACTACTTTTTTATAGCCAAAATGTATATTTTATTTTTTATACCATATTTATAACATAAATTTTTTTAAATATTGATTCATAAAAAATAACTCTAATAACATAATTACTGTAAACATTTAATTATTTAATAATCTATATCTTACTTATCTTATTATTCATCCAATCTCTTGTGCTTTTCTTTCAGGAACTGTCTGAACTCTATGAGCTCTCAGTATGTACAATGACTTTTATTATCACTATAAATATTCACATATAACTTCAATTATGGACATACTGTTGCATTTCTATATTTTGTTACTCCTAGGCATCATATATGATCGGTATCGTGCGGCAGTTCTCCTTCTCCTCCGCGCTTCAGAGAATGAGCGTGGTTGTTCGTCAGATTGGAGAAAGACGGATGGACGCATATCTGAAAGGAGCACCAGAGGTGGTGGCCAGTTTGTGTAAGAAAGAGTCAGGTCAGTGGCGCATCTGTCCGTTATTACTATGCGATACCTTTTTCCACATTCAAATCTGTTAAATTGCTTGCTTTCTCTCCTCACAGTACCAGAGGATTTTGCAGAGGTTTTGGAGGATTACACCAAACAGGGCTTCCGGGTCATTGCTCTGGCACACAGACGGCTGGAATCCAAACTTACATTTCATAAAGTGCAGAACATTAACAGGTAAAGTTTATATAAATGTCCTTTTATAACCTTTTACAGTATGTGTGATAATCCATAGGTGCCCCTTTAATGTGCCTGTAAAGTTTTAAAAATGCCTGAAAATTCACCACTCTTAGATTGTTTGTTTGTGTTTTGCTTGTAAAAACATGAGGTGCAATGCTTCAGAATGGTTTGGGGAAAAAAACACAGCATAAAAGCACTGGTCCACTGCTATGGAACTGACAGTAATGAGCAGCGCTGCGTGTGAAAGTTGAAGTTCTTTTAACTTTACGCGGCATCTAAAACATCGCTGCTCTCACATGCACAACACTTCAAAAGACGTGAACATGACAGTCCGTCAAGAGTGTGTTTACATTGAAAAAACAATAGAAAAGTAGCATGTTGGAAACGAAAATGCATTTGTGTGAACTCTCCCGTAGACAGAGCACATTTTTGCTTCTGAAAATGCAAGATGCAGGGATTCAAAGTAATTTGCAACAAAAAAAGCACAGCATAAAGGACAGGGATCCAAACACAGCCACTGAGAGCCTATAAACAGAAACTTGCAAAGTTTGCCCTGCCTCAGAGTTCTTCTGACTGGTCCACTTATTTGGAACTGACATTAAGCAGCATTGTGTGTGAAAGTTGCACTTCAAAGGTGCAATATTCAAGCCTATTGGTCACATGTCTGTCAAGTGTGTGTTTACATTCAAAAACAATGGCAAATTAGTGTATTTGTGTGAACCACCCCTTGTGTTGCTTGGGTATATTTTTAGAAATAGGCAAAAATACACGGTAGGGGTCAAAATATCATCAATCCTGACAAATTGAATATATAAAAAAAAAGTTTATTTATTCAACTTTCAGATTATGCATATTATGACTGGTTTTGTGGTCCAGGCTCACTTCTATTAAACCATGATGTAAACATGCCATTTTTGTGTATATCTTTTTTTTGGCTTAAAAAAAAAAACTAGTTACAAAACACATACTTAAAGCATACATTTTCTTATACATTCCTGTGCAGTATTCAACAAATTACATTAACATTTAGTCATTTAGCAGGTGCTTTTGTCCAAAGCGACTTACAATTGAGGAGGTATTCAGCAATTCATCAAGAAGAGGCAATGCAAACAAAGTGTTAGTTATACAAAGGAACTGTTAGTGCTCAGAGAATATATTGCTAGAGTAGGTTTTTTTTATAGAGAGGGAGAGAGAGAGAGAGAGAGAGAGAGAGTGTGTGCTTCAATAGGTGGTTTTGGTATTATTTACCAGGGTTCAGGTGTTCTAAGAAGAGATGGAGTTGTCATTTGAATCATTAATGGAGCATTACGCAAAAATCATAGCGCTTTCGAAAATTATTCCAACGGATTAATAACTTAAATGCTGGGTGCTTCTCTTTAAGAAACAATTCTTCCTGACATGTAATTTTAAATGCAAAAAACACTTAAATGCAAAAAACACTTTTGAAATACTGCTAAAGACTGGTAGACTTTAAAAGTAAACCACCTCCACTTACGATTTTTTACTAACAACTAGTAATCTAAACCTGCAAAACTTGCAATGCAAAACACTTTCTCCTTGGAAATAAGCCTTTTATTTTATTTTATTTATTTATTTATTTTTTTACAAGTACTAATCTCTAAATGCAAACCTTTCAATGCAAAACGCCTATACACTTAAGAGTTAATATTCAACTACTAGTAATCTATAAATGCTAATCAAAACACTTTCACGTAAGAAATATTATTATACGATTAGTATCAATGAATATAAACCTTTTCAATATAAGAATACTATCGGCTAGGTCACAGACAAATTTATTTTCTCGACAAGCAGAAAATTAGCTTAAGCAGAACAAACACGTGTTTAGTATAAATGCCACTCACTAAATATCTACTGCCATCCTTCACTGAATGTTTAGTCGCTCCAAGATTACAAAAGAAAAAAATGCAAAGAAAGTAAAAACAAATAAAATAAAAAAAAACAATATGTACCGATGGTGGTTCATTCCACTGTGGCGACCCCAGATTAATAAAGGGACTAAGCTGAAAAGAAAATGAGTAAATCAATGAATATGTACCTACTGTGCATATACTGTACACATAAGTCTCACACATATGCACATACACGTAAAAAGCTATACAATTAAATTTTTTATTAAATAGAATAAAATAAGGTCACCTATTACAAAATATGTTCACTTACATATCTTCTATTATCTCAAGTATATTTCCATTATTTTCTTTATCTAAAAAACAAAAAAAAAACATAAAAGGGTTTCAAGCATTGTGTGTCTCTCTTTGAATGCAAATGAGCTCCTGTTGCTCCCTGTCTCTTTCCAGAAGAGAGCGGAGCATTTACAGCATGCATCTCAGATACTCTCATTTTTAAGTGCACAGAAATTTGGCTGTCAGAGAACATAGTTTGAATATTAAAATAAGTTATTTTTCATGCCACACAAAGTTATGACAGAAGGTTAAATGGCACACATTCATGTAATGTTGGTTATAGCTGTGAAAGTAAACATGGAGAATAAATGACACGTGGATCAATATATTAGATCTGTGAAACCATTACTTCGGAAATGAAGACAATATACTAAACCAGGCATTTAAATAGATCGTGCTTTGTTTTTTGTCATCATGTGCCTGGTTGATGTCATTCTAGATTTGGTTTGTGTTTTTCTACAGGGATCAGATCGAGAAAAATATGGATTTTCTGGGTTTGATTGTCATGCAGAACAAGTTGAAAACTGAAACTCCAGGAGTGCTGGATGATCTACGGCGGGCCAACATACGCACAGTTATGGTCACAGGTACAGACAACATTCAAAATGTTGATTTTCATTCATGTCTGTTCATAAAACCTGAGAGTTTATTACAGTTCCTGAATAATTCATTTATGAGGACAGTTTAAATTGTGATGAAGGTTATTCACGTGAAGTTTATATAGAATATAAAAGTCTTCAAATGTTTGGGGTCAATATGTACAGTTAAGATAACATTATTAGCCCTCCTGTGAAACTTTTTCAGATAATTCCTAAGTGATGTTTGATGAAACAAGGAAATTTTTCAAAAAGTTTCTTCTGGGGAAAGTCTCGATTCTTTTAGTTGGCTGGAATAAACAAAAAAAGAAGAAAACCGGCTAAAGCCAATATTATTAGGCCCTTTAAGATAGATAATTATATGTGATGTAATGTCATTTATTCATTTATTTATTATATTTATTTATTTATTTATTATCATGGAATTTAAAAACGTCTTTAGTCAGTAAAAGTCTCTTTAGCTCTTTAGTCAGTAAAAGTCAGGGAAACGTAGGAAATTTGACGTTTGGCTATGAGTTTATACTGTGTATAGTATACAGGTAGGTGTAGTATAGTATATTTATGTATAGTTAGTGTGTGTGTGTGTGTGTGTGTGTGTGTGTGTGTGTGTGTGTATGTATATATATGTATATATATATATATATATATATATATATATATATATATATATATATATATATATATATATATATATGTATGTATATATATATATATATATATATATATATATATATGTATATATATATATATATATATATATATATATATATATATATATATATATATGTATATATATATATATATATATATATATATATATATATATATATATATATGTATATATATATATATATATATATATATATATATGTATATATATATATATATATATATGTATGTATATGTATATATATATATGTATGTATATGTATATGTATATGTATATATATATATATATATATATATATATATATATATATATATATATATATATATATATATATATATATATATATATATATATACTATCTCCTACAAACCTGCTTCCTCCACTTACCTCATTTAAGTGGACGAGCAATGAATCTGCCGCTGTAGTTGGAAGATGTCGACCATTCAGACTGTCCAGCCTCAGACACACAGGAGTCTGGGAGCTCTGAAGCTTAATTCATTAGGTATTTCTGGAATCTCGTCTAATAAGCTTCTCAGCTCTCCAGATTACCAGCCAAGCGCTCCAAAGTTCAGACCAGGCTGAATGCGGCATTGTGAATGTAAGCAGATTGAGTTTGTTCATGACCCACTCTTCAATCATGAGCAACGTCTGGATTCTGGCCAGATGACATTGTCCAAAAGGTACATGATGTGCCTGGAATTGCACTTTTTGTACTGAGTATTACAATGTTTTTTTTTTGTTTTTTTTTTTTTTGTCCATGTTTTTCATGTAGGTGACAATATGTTGACGGCCATCTCTGTGGCGCGAGACTGTGGCATGATTCAGCCGCTGGACCTGGTCATTATTGCAGACGCGGTGCCCCCAAAGGATGGACAGGCTGCCAAGATCAACTGGCACTACGCCGACAAACCCAGCAAACACTCCAACAAGCCCACCAAACTAGAGGTCAGTGCGCCATCTTCTGGACACAACCCGCCACTGCTGAACGCAACAGCTACTGAATATATAGCCAAAGACTATAGAATAAGGGACTTTGTTATAGCGCACTTAACACACATCAAAGTTAACAAAAGTGCTAACAATGTAATAAAAGGTAAAACAATAGCATATAAAGAAATACTATAAAAAATACAATTACAAAAAATAACATTTTAAACGGTGTCTATAGCTCTTAGAAAGTATTAAAAGTCAATAAATCAATTATGAGAAAATTAAGGTCCTTAATTAAGGTCTTAAATTTGGTTCAAGCATTGTCCAAAGTGTTTGACTCCAAAAAAGCATGAAAATATACATTTTTCTTCTAATATTAACAACCCACGCGTACCCACGCGATTGGTTCCCGTCAGGGTGATGTGATGTAATTTGCGACAAATGCATGAAGGTGATGTGACGCTCTCCACGTGTAGTTAAACCATAGAGCGAAACAGACGGCAAAATGGGAAAATGTAAGTTTGCGTACTCCTGGTTGGAGAAAGACGAGTTTAAACAGTGGCTGAAGCCTGTCGCTGAAAACAACCACGTAATTTATTCTTTCAAGCTTTGTTTCTTCCGTGCTTATCTGAGTTCTGTTGCATGTTTGTGCTCCATTCACTTAATAAACAGTTGTTAATAAACAGTTAAGTTAATAAACCTTTAACAAGTTAAAGGTTTGATATTGATTAGAACTTAAAGTGGCGACGAGGTCTTTAAAATATTCTGATAAGGTCTTTAAAAAGGTATCATTAAGTAAAGCATTTCAGTCTGTCCTTCATTGTTTAACTCTTTCATCAATAATAGTCATTAATCGTGCTTATATACATTTTGTCATGTAGATATTATGTATCATGTAGATAACTGAATAAAAGTTAACAAAATATTTACCACTAGGCTTTCTGCTGAAATGTGTATACATGATAATACACATACAGTGTAATTATTATGATAATGAGTTGAAAAACAAATATTTGTCGATTGTAAGTTTGGACTAAGTTTGATTTGAAATGCAATAAGGAGGTTAGTGCACCATCTGAAGGACACAACTCTGGTTTGGTGGGCACAACTGCAACTTTATTTATAGCGCACTTTAAAACTACAAAGTTGATCAAAGTGCTAACAATGAAATAAAAGATAAAATAATAGCATAAAAAACAGCATGTAAAGAAATACAATTAAACAAATAAAAAAAAAAGGTAAATTATTTTTATATATTAGATAAAAAAAAGTATATATTTAAAAATAATAATAATAAAATATATTAGTAAATCATTTTAGTTTGTCCTTTATTGTTGCTAATAAAGTACGCAAGAACATGCAATATAAACTGGCAGTCATATATACATTTATACATCTTAAAGGGCAAACTTTTATTTATTTGATACAGGAAAACAGTAATATTGTGGAAAAATCATTAAAAAACAGCATTAATATGATTTCTTCTCATTTGTGCTGTTGTTCTTAACATTATTATTGTATTTTGTTGTTCTCCTTAAGTAGTATTTCTTCAACATTATGGTTAATATATTTGGAAATTAATACTTTTTAATGATAACACATTACCTTTATTCAAATGACAAAGATATTGTTAAAAACATTTATTATGTCAAACAAATGCTGTTTAAAAAGTCATAAGAGGGTTTCCTCAAACAAATATTAAGCAACAATTTCCAACATTCGTGTGACACGGTGGCTCAGTGGTTAGCATTGTCGCCTCACGGCAAGAAGGTTGCTGGTTCGAGTTCCGGATGGGTCAGTTGGCATTTCTGTGTGGAGTTTGCATGTTTTGCCTGTGTTCGTGTGGGTTTCCTCCGAGTGCTCCCGTTTCCCCCCACAGTCAAAAGACATGCACTGTAGGTGAATTTCATAAGCTAAATTGCTCATAGTGTATGTGTGTAAACGAGTGTGTATGGATGTTTCCCAGTACTGTGTTGCAGCTGGAAGTGATTCCGCTGTGTAAAACATATGCTGGATAAGTTGGCGGTTTACTCCGCTGTGGCGACCCCTGATTAATAAAGAGACTAAGCCGAAAAGAAAAATGAATGAATTTCCAACATTATCTTCAAACAGTATGCTGTTAGTGCATTAAATTTGCACTTTAGAGTGATTTCTGAAAGATTATGAGACCCTGAATACTGCAATAATAATGCTGACAAACGATTCTGCTCTGCATCACAAAAATTAAAGTACTTTGTGTTGTTTTGCTGTAATTTTTGATCATCTTTGATGTGTTTAATAGACTTCTTTCAAAAATATATTTTAAAAAAATCTTAATATCAAACCTTTGATTGCCAGTGTACATGAAAAATCTTCATAAATTACCACCGGATGAAGCACAAAACTGTAGCTTCATGATCTCTCACCACTTGTGCTCTGTGTTTTCAGGAGGTGGAGATTATTTTGGAAGATGGTCATTCTGTGGACGAGTCCAGATCTCAGGAACAGTATCACTTCGCCATGAGCGGAAAATCTTTCGCTGTAATTATCGAGCATTTCCAGGACCTACTGCAGAAGGTTGGCAGACTGTTAATTCCCCCTACACTGTATCTCTGTGAATGTCACATTTGATATTTACAATGTTTTCATGGTGTAGCTGGTGCTTCATGGGACTGTGTTTGCAAGGATGGCACCTGACCAGAAGACTCAGCTTGTGGAGACTTTAGAAAGTGTAGAGTGAGTATTAACATACACACACACACACACACAAACACATACTCAAAGTCTGTGAAATCAAAATTTACAATGTTTATTTTTGCTAGCGCACATAATTTTTTTTAGGGCAACAATTCATCTGTGCAAATTTAATCTGCTGGAAAAAAAGTTCATTCATTCATTTTCCTTCGGCTTAGTCCTATAATAATCCGGGGTTACCACAGCAGAATGAACCGCCTTTCCAGCCACAACCCATTACTGGGAAACACCCATACACTATCACATTCACACACACTACTGCCAAATTAGTTCATCCAATTCACCTATAGTGCACCCGGAGGAAACCCACACGAATACGGAGAGAACATGCTAACTCCACACAGAAATGCCAACTGGCCCAGCCGGGACTCGAACCAGAGACCTTCTTGCAGTGAGGTGACAGTGCTAGCCACTGTGCCACTGGAATGAAAGTTTGTTTGGGTAATCTTTAATCTTTAGTCTGACTTTTAATATTCTTAACCACATCCCTCTTACTGTTACAAGGAAATGATTCTCAAAAAGAAAGCCCCGCCCCTACACAATATTCAGTTGCAGTTGGAAGTACATCAACTTACTGTAATAAAAGTCTCAGTAACTTCAATTCAATTTATCATGTATATAATCACTTCAATTCAATGTAGATTTTGTCAAAGCAGCTTAACATAGAAGTTCTAGTCAGTTGAAACTGTGTCAGTCCAGTTTTCAGAGTTAAAGTTCAGTTCAGTTCAGTGTGGTTTAAATTTCACTGTTGGAAGTCCAAACACTGAAGAGCAAATCCATCGATGCGCAGCTCCACAAATCCCAAACCAAGCAAGCCAGTGACGAGGAACAAAACTTCACCAATTGACAAAAGTGAAGGAAAAAAAGCTAGAGAGAAACCAGGCTCTGTAGAGCACGACTATTTCTCCTCTGGCCAAATTTCTCATGCAGCGCTGCAGTCTAGGCTCTAGAGGCTGGAGAACGCTGGACGTCCATTATGGAGAACTACGGGTGTAAGTAGGTCATCGGAGGTGACTCGTCTGTCAATGGGGTTTTTCAGAAATCAGTCTTATGCTCTCCGCTCCTCCATGACCGCCACAGCATCAGCTCAGGATACGGCCTGCTCCAGGATTATGGACACCATGGCATTTCTTCATCAATCTTGGATCGCATCAGTGGCACTGCATAATCTTTAGAGACCTCGGAATGAGTATCCCCAAGTGGAAATAGAGAATAAAGAAAATAATTACCGTCGTCTTCTGGAACTTCTGGCTCATGTGGACTTTAATGAACTTTGTTAATTATAATAAATGCTTTATGAGCACCAAATCATCATATTAAAATGATTTCTGAAGGATCATGTGACACTGAAGACTGGAGTAATGATAAATTGCATTTATAAATATATTTAAATAGAAATTGGTTATTTTAAATTGTAATATTTCACAGAATTACTGTTTTAACTGACAATAAAAAAGCCTTTATAAGCATAAGATAAATGTATAGTAGGCAAAGGCAAAATTATGAGCCCTCCTGTGAATTTTTAATATTGCCCAAATTGTTTAACAGAGGAAGGTATTTTTCACAGTATTTCTGATAATATATTTTTTTCTAAATTTTATATGTTTTATTTCGGCTAGTGTAATTAGCAGTTTTTAATTTTTTACAAAACCGTTTTAAGGTCAATATTATTAGCCCACTTAAGTAATATTTGTTTCCAATTGTCTTAAGAACAATTCATCGTTATACAATAACTTGCCTAATTACTCTATCTTGCCTAAAGTCTTTACATGTCACTTTTAGCTGAAAACTAGTATCTTAAAAACATCTAGTCAACTATTATTTACTGTCATCATGGCAAAGATAAAAGAAATCAGTTATTAGAAATCAGTTCTTAAAACTATTATGTTGAGAAATGTATTTTAAAAAAATCTTTCCATTAAACATTAAATTGGGGAAAAATACAGGGGACATATAATTCAGACTTCAACTATATATTCAAAAGAGAAAGTGTAGTTGTACTAACTTGTTTTTCCCTCTGCTGCAGTTATTTTGTAGGAATGTGTGGCGATGGAGCGAATGACTGCGGGGTGAGTTGGTTTTTATTGTGTTTTTGACATGTCGTCTCTGTGTTGTGGACTGCATTACTGATGAATGTCTGTGTGTGTTTTGCTCAGGCACTGAAGAGAGCTCATGCTGGGATCTCACTGTCAGAACTGGAGGCTTCAGTGGCGTCTCCTTTCACCTCCACAACTCCCAGCATCACCTGCGTGCCCAACCTCATCAGGTGAGCTGTCACGACCAATCACAACTTCCTGGAGCACAAACACTGTCGACTGAGTTTTTCAAGAACCACATTTCAAGTGTCCTGTTTGTGTGTAGTCTCAAACAGTACGTGTTGCTTCTCCACAGAGAAGGCAGAGCGGCTCTCATCACCTCCTTCTGTGTGTTCAAGTTCATGGCTCTCTACAGTATTATTCAATGCCTCAGCGTCGCACTGCTCTACTCCGTAAGCTCAGCATTTCCTCCGCAACTATTGTAGAACAGCTTTCTGTAGTAGTTCTACTTCTTTTACAGGGGTTTTCATGCTTAAAGTGAGTAACTGAAGTTCATTAGTTGACTTGTGGATGTGTCTTCTATGTGTCTGATGTATTAATGATGCATTTCAGATTGGCAGTAACCTGGGTGACTTCCAGTTTCTCTTCATAGACATGGCCATCATTCTTCTGATTGTCTTCACCAGTAAGTGCCATTTCTAATGTCTGTTCTGCATTTCACATTTTTAGTCATAATGGATTCTGAACATATACTGTGAACTTTTCAACCTCCTCAGACCCTGTTTACACTACACTAATACATTTTAGTTTTAAGACGCATAACTTTTGCTACGGTTACGCCTTCCGTCCACACTACCCCAGAGTTTTCGGGGCTTTTGGAAACGCTGAAGAGGCCGTTTTGGTTTTAAAACTTTGCTCCATGTTATTGTGGATGGGGGAAAATGAAGACATCTGAAAACGGAGACATAACTGCAGACATTCGCCTATCTGATTGGGACTTTTTCTCAATATTAAGTACACAAAGTTCAGACTTGCATCCTTTCCTTGTAAGTTCAGACTTTTGCGTTGTTTCAATATGCAGAATTAGTGTACATGGTTACACAAATTAATATATTACTGTAACTTATCTTTTGCCAAAACACTTTACCTGAGAACAAATAACAGATTCGAAAGACCAAAGAGACCTTAGATAGAGACTAGATGAATTAGATATCACGTTTAACAACTATAGTGAGTTGAAGTCCAGCGGTAGATCCTTGATGAACTGTCCGATATGCACTGCTCCCACCTGGGGAGGTGTGCTCAAAGCACCCTCTGACTGCCTGGGGCTTAGATGTCCGCATATACACTGCAGCGCATGCCAGAGTGTGTGTGTGGTCATGTGATGTGCGTTTTCAGAGGTATAGTGTGGACGAAGATTTTTTTTTTTTTCAGAAACGTTGGATGAAACGCAAGGGTGGACATGGATCGTTTTCATTTCATTTTAAACCCGTTTTAAAACGTATGAGTGTAAAGGGGGCCTCAGTCTATTTCTCAATGCAGCAAATGTGATATTTTAAAGTCATTGAATATTCAGGTTGAGTTTACATTCCATCATCAAAGTTAGCAATAATATTAATTATTAATTCATATTAAATAAGACCAAAAAGCTAATTTGTTACAGGAGTATAATTATATATAAACATTTTCTTTAGAATAATATGCACTTGATCATGTGGGGTAGGATCAGGTACATAAATATTTTCACATTTGACTAAATGTTGCACCACATCAAAATGATCAAAATATTGTTGCTTTTGTAATGTCATATCATTAAGTAAAGTACAACAGGCAACTAAAATAAAATGAAACACTTACAGATTTTATAAATGTAATGTTTAATAATGAATCTAAAATTATAAATGTAAATGATAAATTATATAAAAAATAAATAAATGGTGCAGCAACAATTACAGTGTTATGCAATGTGTTGCATCTTTAAAAATATTCAATAAAAATGATCAACCTGCACACACAGTCCTGTAGTCCATCATTTTTGAAAGTTGAAATGAAGGCAAAATTAGCATTATTTTCAAAAAAAATTTATTCTTTTACAAATGTCTGTTATAGACCTCAGAAATGTTGTGGTCGTGTAAATGAATGGTCACAATTCATTATTTTCAATTCAATATTTTTTTTAGATGACATTCGCTCATTTTAGATTCAAATTTTTTTTTACGAATTTCACGAAACAAATAGTAATAGTAATTCTGTTTTCATGTTGGTTGCAGTTTAATTTGGAATGACATTGAGTTACTGTATCAGTTGTATGCAGTGTGTATTGATGATTCTTTTTTTTCTCTCTCTCGCTCCCAGTGAGTTTGAACTCTGCATGGAAGGAACTGGTGGCCCGCAGGCCTCCCTCCGGCCTGGTCTCAGGTCCTCTCCTCTTCTCAGTCCTCACGCAGATCCTCATCTGCCTGGCTTTCCAGATCATTTCCTTCCTCCTGATCCAAAGGCTGGACTGGTACTCCAAGCCTGAGTGAGTCTGACCTCTGCTACTCATTAGTGCCACTGCAGATCATTCAAGCGCTCTTCATATTGTAAAAGATCTGTCTTATAAGCTCAGTTCAACACTGCAGTTTTTAAAATTAATCACTCCTACTGATGTTTGCTGATGAATGTAGGAGATGGTTTGTATCTGAATATATTGAATCACATATTGAATAATCTCTTGACACCATGTCTCACGTGATGCGGCACCGATAAAATGTTATTGCTATAAACTCGTTTTAACATGAAAAGATCTTAAAAAGCCCCTATTATGGGTTTTTGAAAATGACCTTCCATGCAGTAACACAGCTTTAAGTGAAGTGAAATATCCAGCTAAGGCTTAAATCTGAAAGTCCACCATGTTTAAAACTATTGATTCATCTATAAAAGAGTTGACTCATAGTGGTTCGAATGAATGAGTGTGGTAACGAGTCTTTAGCAGTGTCTGCGTGACATCGATACAAAACTCAAGCCCTGCCCATTTGCTGCGCGCAGTCCCAGGAAAATTGAAACCCCTGGCCCCTGCCCACAAACACTGTAGCAAGAAAAAGAAGACTACAAACACTGAAGCAGATTTTTATAAGGTTGAATCAAATAGCGAAGACACTGTGCTCTGAAGTATGAGGGAAAGTTAGTGTTGTTTTCCCTACTCCAAGATGAGGCTGTGAAGAGTCGGTGGTTGAAGTTTATTTTCGCAAAAATACCTCAGCATTATAGCTCCAGCCTTGTGCGTGTTCCCGGCATTTTCTGACGAGTGCTTCAGTAATCTACACGCTTACAATGCAGGATTTGTTGGCCGTTTGTTAAAGGAAGGGTCAGAAAAGACTATTGATGTATGGAACTTTGTCAGAGCTTGACAGGAGCTTTATCGGTACATGGATCAGTGGATCATGGATCAGTTTCTTCCTCCATTTCACAAGTGTACATAAGTGCGATTTTTTTAAATGGTTGCTTAAATGGTTTCTCTAGCTTGCAAATTATGTATATAACTGTTTTTTGTTGCTTGTAACCGCTTGTACTGTATCTGGTTACTCTTTATATTCACATATCGCGTCTAAAACATGATGCGTGCCGATTTGTTTATGGATTTAAATGCTTTGTGAGCTCGCGATCCACTGCTGTTTGTTGTTGCTTATGGCCACCATCAGCTGTTCTTACACGCGTGCAGCGGTCAAGTTTCAAAAATGTTCAGTTTTTGCTACTGTGTGGATTAAAAGTGAATGTGTCACTGTTTTTACTTGTGGTTAAGAATAGAGCAAAATGCTGGTGTTAAACTGCATTGCTTTAATGCACTCCTGCATTGGGCTCACACATACACTCTGACTACTTGTTGATAAGCTGTGCTGGGCATTTCTCACTGTCTCAAGATGAATGCAGTCGACCAATCACAACAGACTGGGTCTGTTTTGTATTTCATTGATGTCGCGGCAAAACAACACCATAAACTTCAATGACAATGAGCTCCTCAGGAACAGAATGCTGCCAATGTGAGCTTAAACACCATTTTACATGACATTTATTGTCATACTACAGAAAGCAGTAGCAGATATAAAATAAAAATAAAGCAAATAACAATATTTTAAAAATAAAATGACTAACAAACGGTTTGTAAATGAAAGACAGTGACTCAAAACCAACATTATCACTCACTCAGCAAATATAAACAATTGTAATACTCATTTTATCTGGGAGGAATGCTAGTCCACTACGTAGCCCCAGCCAGAAGTGTGACAGGAGACAGATGATGTTTAATGTTTGATCTCTTCACAATGTGGCACTTTACATCCTCTAGTATTTTACAGTTCTCAAATGAACAGATGTGGTAATATGTGTGGTTTAATCTGATATAAATAACTTATCAGAATCTGTCTGTATACAGTAACACATTTATTTCAGCATACATTTTAAATTAACATGAATATAAAATTTGACTTGATAGGTGCTAAATATAGGCGCAGGAAACTCTAAAATGAACTAATAATATCAGTCAACCATGCCTTAGCAGGATCACTATAACATGATAAACAGGATTACTCTATATAAAAGATAAAGGATTCAATTCAATTCAATTCACCTTTATTTGTATAGCGCTTATACAATGTAGATTGTGTCAAAGCAGCTTCACATAAAAGGTCATAGTAAATAGGAACAGTGTAGTTCAGTTTGTAGTGTTTAAGTTCAGTTCAGTTTAGCTCAGTTCAGTGTGGTTTAATAATCACTACTGAGAGTCCAAATATAAGGAGCATAAATCAACTTGCATTCATGAACGCATGTTTACCACTGTTACTGTTACTGACTGACTGCCATCAGTGTTCTGAACACGTCCTTCTAGATCATGCGCACATTAATAAGTCATTAAGGAATTTAGTACCCTTTGTAATTATAATCATGTTAAATAGCTTAACTGTGTATTAATTAGATTATATCCCTTACCATTTTACCAGGAGTACAGTGGTTGATATTAAATGGTTTGGTGCTGACATCTAAATTGCTTGTCACTGGAATCTTGTTGTGTGTAATTAGGACATGGTGTGACTGTCCACATTTGTTTGTGTCTGACGGTGTAGTGCGTGCTTGCCTATGAATGTACTTTTATTTTGTTTTTAATTTGCTTCTTTTATTTACAGTTTCTACAATTGCTCTCTTCCTCATCACATGGATAACTACAGTAACTCCACCGGGACTAAAGAAGAAAATATAGTCAATGATGTGAACACTACGCTGTTCTTCATCTCCTCGTTTCAGTATCTCATTGTTGCCATCGTCTTCTCCAAAGGAAAACCTTTCCGCCAGCCCAGCTACAAGAACTGTAAGGATGAATATTGATGCGTTCAGCATGACAGACAACTAACAAAGCTGTCTTTGAGAGTCTGAAATCAACTTAACTGGAAAATATGTCATATTTTACCCTCATGAGAGCATTTTTTTTATTCTTATTCGAGTTGTCGTTTTTGTCAAATACCTAATTTTAATCAGCCACAATATTATAATCCATTAACAACAACAACATTTCAAATTGTGTGAAATAGATGCAAAAATATTACAGTTTTGGGATACAATACACAAAAAAAAAACACGATGTTGCTATATTAATATTAATGCAAAAATCACGTTTTAAGAGGTTTAAACACAGTTGTGTGGCAACAGTGTGTGAAGATAACCAGCATCTAATCTAATCAATTTTATTAATAGCCGGCAGTTAGGTCTCTGCATCTCTGACATGGTCACCTACTGAGCTAAGCAGGGCTGCGCCTGGTCAGTACCTTGATGGGAGACCACATGGGAAAGCTAGGTTGCTGCCGTAAGTGGTGTTTGTGCGACCAGCAGAGGGTGCCCAACCTGTGGTCTGTGTGGGTCCTAACACCCAAGTATATTGACGGGGACTCTTTACTTCTCAGTGAGTGCCATCTTTTGGATGAGACGTTAAACCGAGGTCCCGACTTTCTGTGGTCGTTAAAAATCCCTGGATGTCCTTCGAAAAAGAGGGGTTTAACTCTGGCATCCTGGCCAAATTTGGCCACTGGACTTTGTCCATAATGGCCTCCTAACCATCCCCCTATTATAAATGGCTTCATCACTCTGTCTCCTCTTCACCAATTAGCTGGTGTGTGATGTATGGCACAATATGGCTGCCATCGCGTTATCCAGGTGCATGCTGCACACTGGTGGTGGATGAGGAGATTCCCACCCAAAAAATGTGTAAAGTGCTTTAAGAGTCCAGAAACAGCACTATAAAAATGTAAAAAATCATTATTATAAATTCTGTTTTAGAATCACACTTGATTAAAACAGTCTGCAGGAACACTTTTATCGACATTCTTTATTTGTACGTGTCATCAGAGGGGGAAAGCCCCGCCCATTAATGACTATCTCTCCCTCATTAGCGTTAGACGTTAGTCTTGTTTTTGAATCTGCCACTATGCTGACACAGGCATTTGTAGCTCCGCCCTCTTTTGAAAATGGCTTATTTAAATTTAAAGAGACAGACACCAAAACAGTGTAATTTGAATCAAATCCTAAAAGGGGCCGTTTTAAAGACTTCTAAAAATATCTTGTCTGTTATTTTTCAGCTGAAACTTCACATACACAATCTAGGGATAACAGAAACCTATTTTACATCATATAAAAAGGGTCTATATAATATATATAATACCAGTCTCTTTTAATACCAAAGGAAATCTATTTCTTAGTTACAGTACATTAATTGTGTTTCTAGTTGTCTGAGGATTTTTTTTCTTTTCTTTTTCAGGGCCATTTGTCCTCTCCGCTTTAATTCTTGTCATTTTCATGTTTTTCATCATGTTTTTCCCAATCTCTGGAATCTACCAGTTTTTGGAGGTATGTTTGCATCTTTATATTTTGGAGTCATTCAGATGATACACTTACTGGACACTTTATTAGGTACACCTCTCCAACTAGTCGTTAACGCAAATTTCTAATCAGCCAATCTCATGGCAGCAACTCAATGCATTTAGGCATGTAGACATGGTCAAGACGATCTGCTACGGTTCAAGCCAAGTATCCTAATTGGGAAAAAAGGTGATTTAAGTGACTTTGAATGTGGCATGGTTGTTGGTGCCAGGCTGGCTGGTGTCAGTATTTCAGAAACTGCTGATCTTCTTAAATTTTCACGTACAACCATCTCTAGGGTTTATAGAGAATGGTCCAAAAAAGAGAAAATATTCAGTGAGTGGCAGTTCTGTGGCCGTAAAATGGGGATATTTTCTTGGCACACTTTCAGCCGAGCCGTACCGGAGTATTATTGCTGACCATGTCTATCCCTTTATGACCACAGTGAACCAATTTTTCGATGGCTACATCCAGCAGGATAACGCACCATGTCATAAAGCGTGAATCATCTCAGACTGGTTTCTTAAACATGACAATGAGTCACTGTACTCAAATGGCCTCCACTGTCACCAGACCTCAATCCAATAGAGCCCCTTTGGGATGTGGTGCATCAGGAGATTCGCATCATAGATGTGCAGGCGGCAAATCTGCAGCAACTGTGTGATGCTATCATGTCAATATGGACTAAAATCTTTTCAGTACCTTGTTGAATCTATGCCACGAATAATTAATGCTGTTCTTAAGGCAAAAGGGTGTCCAATCAGGTACTAGTAAGGTGTACCTAATAAAGTGGCTGGTGAGTGTATATGTCCATTAGCTTTGATAAAAGTCGCTCAGGCCCTTCTACAATCTAGACAAAACTATTAGTCAGACATTTTGGGGTTGATTAGAAATGAAAAACAATTATGCTGCATCAAAACGTATCATGGTTTTCACAAATATTAATTTTCATTTATTTGACGTCTTTCGTTTTTAACCTTTCTGAGCTGTTGAACATGGTTTTATTAGATTTTTCTAACGCTGTCCACGTTCTCCTCAGCTGGTGTGTGTTCCTTTGAGCTGGCGTGTGTCTATGGTGATTATAATACTGGCCAACACCATAGTGTCTGTCATTATTGAGGTAAGCATAAGACACATGGATATTCACATAATAAAACAAGTGCATTTTAATCTGGTCAAGGTTGGGGGATTGAAATGGTTAGCCAATTATATTTTTAGCTCATACACAGTATATATTTGGGGTAATTAGTACTATACTGTATTAAAGATGATCATTTTACTGATAGGATGTGATAGTCAGGTGTAGTAGACCCTTCAGCCTGGGTCATAACACACTGCTCTTGCTGCAAGCCAATGAATGTATTTCATTTGATGGGTAATACATTAACTTCTACATAGACAACAATTAGTTTGGAATTAAAAGCTGGTTATTTAAAAAATAAATAAATAAATATACATATAGATATAAATCTATTTCAATTTTATAATATATAATATAATGACTCGAATGAACTTAAAAATGGCTCACACATTACTTTTAATATAGTAAGCAGCTCTATTTGTTTTATTATTTTTTTAATTGCAATCAACTTGACTAAGAAATATTTCATGTAATGTTAAAAATAATTTATTCTGATCATTAAAATGTATAAGAATCAAGTAAATTTCTAACCATTTTTCCCATCTCTATTCAAGCTTAATGGTATCTGCTCTGCTAAGGCTGATATACAGGACAAGTTTAATTTTGACCAGATACAGTGGCGAATTGTACAGCGCGTCTGATTTAGCAGCAGCAGCATCATCAGCAGCTTCCTCTGCCTCTGAATCCAGCCCTAAGAAAGGGTCAAATTATTCTTGCCATGATTCAGACATACCAGCAATTATTGTAGTAGCATAGCGGCTGTTTGCTTTGCCTTTTAGATCCTGACTACTTCCTGGTGTTGACGAAAGGTCACGCCCCTTTCAGCTGATCTCTTTCACCTGTCAATCAATAGAACACTGGAGTTCAGCAGCCAATCATGTGATCTCGTTTATGCTCATTGACTTTTGGTCCAGAATAAAGTAGAGCTGCACGATTCTGGTTAGACGTTTGAAATGAAGATGATACTCCCATGATTTTTTGAATAGACAGCTAGTCAACAGAGCATGTAATTAACCTGTAGTTCTAACTTAAAGGCACAATATGTAAGATTTGTTTATTTAAATATACAAAATGGTTACGCCCGATTCACACGGGGCTTCAGCATCAGCGCTTGTCTGAAGTTGGGGCTGACGCGATCGTCATAGCAGCATCAGCCATTAAAATTAGTCCGTAATCAGCTGCTGTATGAGCTGGAGTATTTGCATAAAGCGATCTGATTGGCTGATGCTTCCATTGGTGTTTGGAAAGTTGAGAAATCCCAAACTTCTGCAGCGAGCAACGCTGATGAAGCGGCACCAACGGATCCACAATTCAGTTCGGCAATGCTTGACGTCACCCATTCAAAGTGAATTGAAAGCATTGATGCTGACGCCCCTTAAGGATGGGATGTAATGGGTTTAGCTTATGTACTGTCGTTATCCCCAATGTTCAAATTTTAACTAGTGCTAATGACATCATACACCCTACATACTACCATGGTAATAAGTTTTGAATACCTTAGCATAAACATGAGTTGTGTAGAATGTAATAAACACAACAGTTGTTTACTCAACATTTTCAGGCAAAATAAATCAGAAAATGGGTTTCAAAGTAAAAGTTTTTGAAAATCCCACCGTTGTCAAGTGTTTAGGGCAGTGTTGATTTAAAAATAATTTTGAAAAAGTTGTGGTGTAAACGTGAAAGAAATAACTTTTGTGTTTTTGGCTACATCGTTGTCATGGAAACAGCCTCTGAGTGTTACGTGTCATCAGATGATGCCTTTGTTTGTTATGAACACACGCCCTCTAGTGGTAAATTGCATACTGTGCCTTTAAATCTATAACTAAAGAAAAAAGAGTAATGACTTAAACTTAACTTAAAAATTCTGGAACATAATTTAAGTTTTATTCTGTAAACTACTAATGACATTTAGTAGTGTATAAAATTAAATTTGCTTGTGCGTTCACACCGAAGGTGGCGAGAGCGTCACTTTGAGAGTTTGCTCTGGCCGCCCTGGTGACAATGATGTCTGCCTTTACTGCTCCACCGGTGAGAGCGTCAAAATTTGTTACATTGATCTCGTATTTAAAGCGCTCGTTGCAGCATATCAGCAAATCAGTTACATTCCCACATAAAAACATGCTTTCTAGCATAAAAATGTTGCAGAGAAAATCTTTGCCATGATTTGCCAATCGTCTTGTGCAGAGCTGCAGTCTCCAGTGCCTAGACTTCAGCTCTGCACAAGACGTTTGGCCATAGGAGAAATGGTCGTGCCCAACTGAGTCTGGTTTCTCTCGAGGTTTTTAATTCTTCACTTTCGTCAATTGGTGAAGTTTTTTTCCTCGCCGCTGTCGCCACTGGCTTGCATGGTTCGGGATCTGTAGAGCTGCGCATCGATGGATTTGCTCTTCAGTGTTTGGACTCTCAGTAGTGATTATTAAACCACACTGAACTGAGCTAAACTGAACTTAAACATTGAAAACTGGACTGACACTGTTTCAGTAAATCAGTTAATAGAAATGGGTTATGTTTAGAAATAGGTTGAAGAAATATACATATATATTAATGGCCATCAACTCGGCAGTAACTATTTTTTATAGTATGTCCCTCTAAGAAAACATCGTAAACAGTTGGAAATCTGGCAACCACAATAATCAAAGCCTTGGGAACAACTGTGGTCGGAACCAAAGTTCATAGTGACCGTGTTCTCTGGAATCCTCTCAAGCGGTAGAGTTCAACAGTCCGATTGATTGCTGCTAAACCATGTCATAACTAGGCCCACACGGAATCTGCACACGCAGTATTCCGCAGATTTTCAGCCTATCATTGATTGTTTATTTACTTGTGTAAATGTGTGTAAATTTATATTTATTCAGTTTCTAAATTAATTACAGTACTATTATTGACTATTATAAAAATATTCATATGATTTATTTAAAATTCAGTCTGTAAAGTTATGTTTTCTGTCTTTTAGTAGATATATTATATGAGAGACTTGCTTTGTTAAATAAGTATAAGTTAAATAAGTGGATCTAATTGGATTTGCATTGTAAACATTGAATAAAAGTTAAAAATGTATTACTTTTTATTTCATATATTAAGATTTTACAAATGATACTCCTAAAATAATTCTGCATAAATCCGCAGATTTTTAACACAATTCTGCACAGAAATAGCAAAAAATGTCAGCAGATTCTGTCTGGCCCTAGTCATAACTCATTACCATAAAGTTGACTTGATTTCAACTCTCCTCAACACCCATACCGCGAAGACATGCCACACCACTCCTTGCCACTTATCGCCACTGGCTCCCATTAGAAATGAATTGCTTTCGGCTACTTTGACGATCTTGCCACCTTCGGTGTGAACGCACAGTAACACTTCAAGATTACACTTTTAATTACTACCGTAGACGCCTTTATATCAAAACTACAAGCTGTTATCCCAATACTTACGGAAAAATGCAACTTTTCATAACACACAAATAATAAATAATCATACATGACAACTGTGGGTCAAATAGAGATCTGCGGTGATTCTATCGCCAAAAGTGTAATAGACATTGTCATTTAGGAATAAGATCCCACAATTCTTTGAATCAAGAACGCATTTAATCGTGCAGCTCTAAACCAACATAAATCTCCTGCCCTCTTCTGTTTCTCCTGAACTAACACACAGTCCAAAAAATAATAAGAAGAATAAATCACTGCCCTTTCAAGCAATGTATTTAGTTTTGCTCTTGACCAGGAACAAGCAGACACAAAATGATGACCATAAATCTTTTGCTAGCCATGTGATCCGTAGCTCTCTTCATTCTTTCCGCCCTACTGCGATTATTCTTTAGACCGTCGTGCTTGACGTCATCTTATGGAAGCATGTGTTCAGCAGAGACAAGCAGGGAAGCTATGGCGTCTCCCCTGCAGGCCCGATACCACAGGTTGGGAAAAAATCTGACACTTCAGTTCACCGTTGCCTTTTCACTTCCTGGTGTCCACTCCGCCTTTTTCCCTCCCTCTCACTTTCACTTTTTCCCCACTATCCTTCCTCCTTTCTCTCTCCCTCACACCCAACACTCTGTTTTAACGTTTGGCCTTGCATGCGCCAACATGATTTTTCTGAACGCTCTCTAGTGCCCCCTTGTGGGGACTCTGATTACCCCACTTCCCCCCCATTTTCCTCTAATGCTCCTTCTGTAGTTGCAACTACTGCATACGTGTGTGCGCTACGCCGTCTTGGTTAAACTGCGTGTTTGGGATGACGGTGCAGGTATGTGGCTAAATGAGCAATGTCTAACACGTCTAACACGGTCAAAACTTGCACTAAAGTTCTGATATGTTGTGTTTTGTGTCGATGAAGCTTCTGGTTTTGGTTAAAGGAATATTCTGGGTTTTTGCAAGTTTAATGTCTGTGGAAAGCTGCTTCTGGTTTTTCTGGTTCTTTAACTTCAGTGTTGAGTTTATTGGCATATGACTGGTCAGATTTTCAGGTATCCTTTCAGATGATGGAGGCTCGTTTCTGATGCAGGAATAAAATAAAAATAATGATTGTAAATCTTTATTGCAAAATTCAATTTAATTTTAGAATTAATAGATTAATTCTCACAATTCAGTTCACGTCTTGCAATTTTTTTTCTCAAAATTGCACCTTTATTTTGTGCAATTGCTTATAGTTATATGATTTTTGTTTGGGCAGTAACGCAAAAAAAAACTTACAATTGAGGTAAAAAATTTTATTTTATTTTTTTCTCAATTTTGACTTTTGTCTCTTTTTGAGATATTGGAGTTTCTCAAAATTCTCAATTCTCAACGTTGTTTTTTTAATGTTTACTGTTATTTTATGTTTATTTTTTATGTAAATTGTTTGTTTATAGAGTTTATATTAAGCAATACCGATTTCGATATTTGTAATTGCCATTTTTTCCCCAGAATTGCAACAAGTTCAAAAATAACTTTTCTCAGAGTTGCATAAATTTCAGAATTGCGTAAACAGATTTATGTTTAGACAATAACACAAAAGTTATATTTTTCTTCCTCAATTTTAACTCTATTTTTGGAATTTGAGTTTCTTAAAATTCTCAAACTTCACATTTTTTTGTTTATTGTTATTTTATGTTTATTGTTATCTAAATTGTTTGTGTATGGAGTTTATATTATGCAGTACCGACTTTGATATTTCTAATTTCGATTTTATTTATTTATTTTTTCATTTCTGAACTTGCATCTTGCAATTCTAACTTTTTTTTTCTCAGAGCTCATAAATATTTCTTGAAACTGATTTTTGTTTAGACAATAATGGAACAATTGACAACAATTGAGTTATATTTTTTTCCTCTCATTTTAGACTTTTGTCTCTAGTTTTGGAATTTGAGTTTCTCAAAATCTAAGTTTTATGTTTAATGTTATTTTATGTGCATTATGTAAATTGTTTGTTTATAGAGTTTATATTATGCAATACTTACTTTAAAATTTGTAATTGCGTTTTTATTTTTTTCCATTTCTGTACTTCTTGCAATTCTAACTTTTGTTCTAAGAGTTGCATAAATATTTCTTGTAACTGATTTGTGTTTAGACAATAACGCGCAAAAATTTTTTTTATTGATTTTATTTTTTTTATTTTATTTATTTTTTTATTATTATTTTTTTTACCTTATGTTTTATTTCTGAAATGACATCTTGCAATTCTACCTTTTTTTCTCGGAGTTGCATAAATATTTCTTTTAAATGGTTTATGTTTAGGCGATAATGCAAAAAAAATCTTGCAATAGTTTGAAAAAAAATTTTTTTTTTCTCTCAATTTTAACTTGTCCTTTTTTATTTCTAAAATTCTCAAAATTGTTTGTTTATAGAGTTTTATGTTTATTGTTGTTTTATGTTATGTAAATTGTTTACTTATAGAGTTTATATTATGCAATGCCAACTTCGATATTTGTAATTGCGATTTATTTATTTGTTTTTAATTTATTTTTATTTTTATCTTGTAATTCTAACTTAAAATTCTCAAATAGAAGAAAAAGTCAGAATTGTAAAATATGAAATTTTATAATATTGATAAGTATTAAATAATCATTCATTAATTTTCTCTTCGACTTAGTCCCTAAATATTGACTTAGAAAACAAAACTTGCAGTTAAATTTGCTGTTTGTGGCAGAAACAAGCCTCCATAGATGACTGAAATAATGCCTGCTGTAAATGGAACCCTTAATTTAAATTCTAGTAATAATGTTTCACAAAAGGTTTTGATCAAATAAACACTGTCCTGGTGAGCATAAAAGGCTTCAAAAGCATCTTAAGAATTTTACCAGTCCCAAATCTTTGCACTGTAATTTGAACTGTGCTTTAATCAAGCTGCCATAGACATTAAATAACTCTGAATACTCCTTTAAAGGAATGTTCAGGGTTCAAAATGAGACTGTGGCCTGCTGTCAAGTGCCACATATAACTGTTTACTGCTTGAATCATAAAGTGAGAGGCTACTTTTCTAGGTGGACAAATGTCTGGTTACAGATTACTGATTTAATTAATGTGGGATATTGCATCTTGTAAAGCACATGTAAGATGTTACATCACACGTTTGTGGTGTCTTTAAGCAGGTGCTATCTAGTATTACTTTATTATGTAGATAATGATTCTATTCAATAATATTTTAAACTGTTTATATTTATAGTTCAAATGTTTGTTTTATCTGGCTTTGTTTTATTTCCGTTTTGCTAATTTTAATACTTAAACTTTATCTATGTCTCCAAGAAAGTAATTTTTGAGTTTGTTTTATTTCATTTCAGCTTACAGTTCCTGAAAAAAAAAAAATTAGTGAATAATAACATTGATACTGATAAAGCTTTTCGCTTCTTAAAGTACATTTTAATTTTCAGATCACCTGGAATATTCCTTTAATGGAATGTTCCGGGCTTAAAATCGTCTCCATTGACGGTATCTGTGGCCTGCCATCCTTTACCACAAAAATCATTTAGACTTCTCCTTCAGATTATAAAAGCAAAAACTGTGTTAATTAATGAAGTTAAAATGGAAGTCCATGGAACAAGGCCTTACTTAATCCTTACTTAATATAAAATATCTATCCAAAATTATTATTTTTTTGAACTTAACATTTTGAAAAAATAACATTTAAATTACTTTAATAATACATCTTTATCAGCGCATTTTATATTAAAATAGATGTATAAAAAATGTTGTGCCTTAGGTTAGTAGGAAGCAGTATTAGTTACACTATTTCCAAGGTTAGTAAGCGATCTTAATCGCACTATTTCCATTTTAAAGTACAAATGAAATCAAAACTAACCATATATTTTATTAGCTCACATTGGCAGTTTAGTGGTGAACAATTCAACTGTGCATGTCATTAAGAAAAAGAATGTTTGCGCTTGTAATCTAAGCTTAAAATCTGCACTTTTTGCTTGTTTTCAGAAAATTTTCAGTATTTTGATTTTGAAGTACTGGGCGTGGATAAAATAATTAACCACGCCCCTCCAAATGTCAGTTTTGACAACAAACATAAAGGTGAGGAGGAGGAGTTAGGTTCTAATTACTCTTATAAAATAAACCATTCAAATCTTTTGGAATAAAATGCCTACTTTACTACATGCAATCAGCTCGCAGTAGAAAAAACAAGCCGCAACCACTGTTTTCTGTTTTTTTTTATTCAACGTTTCTAACTGTTTTTTATTTATGACTTTATGGCAAATTACAGTAAAATAAATAAATAAATAAATAATAAATAATATATATATATATATATATATATATATATATATATATATAT
This sequence comes from Danio aesculapii, assembly GCF_903798145.1. Lineage (NCBI taxonomy): Eukaryota > Metazoa > Chordata > Actinopteri > Cypriniformes > Danionidae > Danio > Danio aesculapii. The sequence continues at coordinate 34,473,557 of NC_079445.1, read as the reverse complement.
ATATATATATATATATATATATATATAATTTCAAAAAGTCTAGATAGTTTTAACATAAGCCCATAAAATGACAACAAACAAACAAACCAAAATAGAAAAATCTCATCACACAATATCACGCTACTTTGCACTTAGGAAAGAAAAAGGATCAATTTGCTGGAACAAGATCTATATTTGACAATAAAACATGTTCTTGGATATATTTCCTAAATGGGTCCCAAATTATCTTAAACTGGTTAGATAAACCTCTACACGCTCCAACTTTAAACACCCACTGTTTTCTCATTTAAAATTCCGTTTCTCTAGGAACTGCGTCTCAATACAAAAAAAAAAAAAAACGGTCACAGCTTCTGGTTCATGTGGACTTTAACACAAGCAATGCATACATATTTAGTGTCTTTTTAACTTTATCCCTGTCCTACTGGTTACGCGTTTAGGTTAAGTAATTAAGTTGGATGAGATGTAACATTCAGTGAGTCTCTAATGGTGCTAGGTGAAAATGAGAACACACAATGGATAAGTGAAACAAAAATTTACAATTTATTAAACAGAGCATATCGAACAATGACTGTAAGCATTTAGGATGTAATTTTAAATAATCGAAGTAAAAAAAAAAACAGGAGTGTTGCCAAAACAAAGAAATAAATATCACAAAATGATCTAACTAAACCCCAACCCACTACACTAACAAACCAAAGAAAAATGCAGAAACAAAACTGTAATCTTCAGCGTATGCGACACTTAACTAAACTTCTTACCTATTCCAAAACATAATTACAAATGTGACAACTCCTACATAAACTGACACAAAAAAATATGCTAAGTGCATACTGTTAGCCTTTAGAAAAACAAGAGTTTATCTGATAATCCAATTCTCATAAAGATCGTTCAACTTCCCAATAATAAATTGAGCTGCACAAGCTTATCTAAATAGATCACTTAAACGAGAGAGACTAAACAACAGCAACAAATTAATACAAACACAAACGAACATGCTGACCGACACAAGCGAGGAGTTTGATGGTGAACCAAGCGCTTCTGCTGAACAGCGCAAGCAAACGCCTTTTATATGTGGCGGACCAGCTCCTGATTGGTGCGTCAAGTGGGTCATAATGGTGATTGACAGCCCTCGCGACCAATGGTTGCACACCTAAAACAGGACAGAGTACACAATGGAAGAGAGAAGAGAAAGCGAAACACAAAACAAACAACAAAACGTACGTGAAACGTAACATACTTTTTACACATGCATTGCAAGTATGCAACTTTTATACACCACATTTGCTTGTCTTTAAAGTAGAAGCCAGTTGTTGTTTTCTGTGGTAACTGACAGCATGCCATAGATTTGAACCCGGAACATTCTTATTTATGCCATTTGGAGCTTAAGATTAGCTAAAGCAAAAACTTACACACCGTTTGAGTTTTGGCATTAATTCAAATAGGCATTCATTTCCCTTGCATGTGCTTGGAGGCATGACAAAACGAACCAAAGGCTCTCACATCGTTTCTGCAGATGAATATGAATTTCATTTCACTTACCATGTTTACCATTACAGGTTTAAATTCTGTCTTGTCAAGGAAATTTGTAAAATATGTATATCTTCTCCTCCCATGTGTTCCTCCTTGCCACTGTGTGTGTGTGTGTGTGTGTGTCTCTAGGGAGGAATAGACATGTATGGATCTAAATGCTTCTCCTGGCTGTGCTGCCAGCAGAGAAAAGTGCCCAAGGCACGCTACATGCATCTGGCACAAGAACTAAGCGTGGATCCTGACTGGCCCCCCAACCCAAGAGCACTACTGAAGCCAAACCCGCCCTACTTCCAGATGACTGCTCCTACCAGATCGAGGCGATTTCCTAGCATTTCTTTCAGCAGTATATACACTCCGTATTGCACGTCCAAACCACCAGGGATTTCTGTAAACACTGTCAAAAACAATTTGAAAAGACCAAAAACCTGCTAGGGGAGAGCTGTCCTTCCTGGATCATTTTGTTTGTTTGTTTCACATCTGCTGCTCAAGATTGTTTCCTTTTTTAAATGGGCGGAGTTTACAGGCTGGGAACTGTAAAAGCTCCGCCCCCCCTGGGCATGCGGCTCGTCACCGATATTCCCTTAAAGCATCATGTAGACCGCAAAACGATTGAACTCATTACCAAACGTGGCTCTTTTAGATGATCACCATCAGATATCACAGAAGCTCTGGATTTTTGTGCTTAAGTAGTAGCCGGCAGCGCTTCATCTTTACAGGAGGCTGCATGCAGATGCATAGAAACCATCAATGCATGCGGAAGAAACCAAACTCTAGTGGCTCACCGAATCTGAGATCCAGCGTCATTTCCAAGCCAGCTTGTTTTTACAAATATATATCGACGTAGATGTATTAATGATATATATATTCACGTCATCTTTACTTTGCATATCTCTTCCCATGGAAGAATCGAGGGTGGGGATTCAGTTGTGGAAGGCCAAACATTGTGAAAGCAGTTTGTGTTATGTCTCCTGACGCAGTATCTGGTCCATCCATCGCTGCAACTGTTGAGACCTGATTTACTCAACAGCTCGGCATCTCTTTTATTTTTGTTTGCAATGACACTGGGAATTGCATTGGGAATGGGGAAAAGGGGGTCTTAGGTGTTCTTTGGGAAATTTCAGCAGATTGATAGAGCTTTAGGAAGTGAAGACTTCATATCTGAAAATTGTATGTCGCTTTTTATTGCAATTCAAATCAAATCAGGCCAATGAAATCACTCAGAATTGGTTAGTTCACAGTATTACTTCTGCATGACTTGCTAAGAGTTTGCTGCTAATTTAAGAAACAAATACAGCATTTTTTCATCTTAAAATGCACAAGGAAGGCTCAAAATATGTTGCCGGAGATCCCTCCTGTTTTTCCAGATGCGATTTTATTTGCATAATTTATGCAGCGCCCTTCAACCGTGCTCAGCTTGCAGGCTTGTCTCAGTGCAGAGTTGTATTTCATGCAATTTTTTTAAGATGTTGCTCCTGAAATGAACCACTAAGCAATATCAGGTCATCACCTACATTTTTCTTCTGGATTTCTTTTTATACTGACAGTTTGCGTTGTCCGCTCATCTATATACTGTTGATGCGTTGAGATCTGGTTGGTCATTTCATTGAAGTCAGTGTTGTCATGCTGATTTGATTAGTTTCTTTTCATACGCTAGCTTTATATTCAATAAATACAAATTTAAATGGTTAATAGTAAAATTTTACTATTAAAAAATAAAACATCAGTTTAAATCATGCAATAAATATAACAACATATCAATTTTAGCTTTTTTAAATAAAACAAAAAAGTTAAAATTGCAGTGTCGTAATCATTTTTTTTCTCCGTTTTGAGTTTGAACATTCAATAGCATCTCAATAATATATTTCAAATCTGACAATGCCGATTTTGTTATGGAATCCCGTTCCTGCCACTGAATAAAAAAAAATAATAAATAAAAAAATAAAAGTCAGAATTTTGATTCATAAAGTTAGTTGCGAGTTATAAGTCAGAATTCCGAGTTATAAAGTCAGAATGCGAGTTATAAAGTCAGAATTCGGAGTTATAGTCTCAATTCCGTGTTTTAAAAGTCAGAATTGCAAGTTATAAAGTCAGAATTGCGAGTTGTTAGTCAGAATTCTTAGTTATAGTCTCAATTCTGAATTATAAAGTCAGAATTCTGAGTTATAGTCTCAATTCTGAGTTATAAGGTCAGAATTGTGAGTTATAAAGTCAGAATTCTGAGTTATAGTCTCAATTATGAATTATAAAGTCAGAATTCTGAGATATAGTCTCAGAATTGTGAGTTATAAGTCAGAATTGCGAGTTATAAAGTCAGAATTCTGAGTTATAGTCTCAATTCTGAGTTATAAGGTCAGAATTGTGAGTTATAAAGTCAGAATTGTGAGTTATAAAGTCAGAATTGCGAGTTATAAAGTCAGAATTCTGAGTTATAGTCTCAATTCTGAATTATAAAGTCAGAATTCTGAGATATAGTCTCAGAATTGTGAGTTATAAAGTCAGAATTGCGAGTTATAAAGTCAGAATTCTGAGTTATAGTCTCAATTCTGAGTTATAAGGTCAGAATTGTGAGTTATAAAGTCAGAATTGTGAGTTATAAAGTCAGAATTCTGAGTTAGTCTCAATTCTGAGTTAAGTCAGAATTCTGAGTTATAGTCTCAATTCTGAGTTATAGTCTCATTCTGAGTTGTAAAGTCAGAATTGTGAGTTATAGTCAGAATTCTGAGTTATAGTCTCAATTCTGAATTATAAAGTCAGAATTGTGAGTTATAAAGTCAGAATTGCGAGTTATAAAGTCAGAGTTGTGAGTTATAAAGTCAGAATTCTGAGATATAGTCTCAGAATTGTGAGTTATAAAGTCAGAATTGCGAGTTATAAAGTCAGAATTCTGAGTTATAGTCTCAATTCTGAGTTATAAGGTTAGAATTGTGAGTTATAAAGTCAGAATTCTGAGTTATAAAGTCAGAATTCTGAGTTAGTCTCAATTCTGAGTTAAGTCAGAATTCTGAGTTATAGTCTCAATTCTGAGTTGTAAAGTCAGAATTGTGAGTTATAGTCAGAATTCTGAGTTATAGTCTCAATTCTGAATTATAAAGTCAGAATTGTGAGTTATAAAGTCAGAATTGCGAGTTATAAAGTCAGAATTCTCAGTTATAGTCTCAATTCTGAGTTAAGTCAGAATTGCAAGTTGAGTCAGAATTCCCTTTCTGACTTTATAACTCAGAATTCTGACTTTATAACTCAGAATTGAGACTATAACTCAGAATTCTGACTTCATAACTCGCAATTCTGACTTAATTTATTGACTTTATTTATTTTTAACTTAGTGGCGTGAACGGGCTTCCATATTTGTTTTGGCATAAATTGTAAAAATCAGAATTGTGAGGTTTTTTTTTTCCCTTAATTTTTGTTTTATTGCGGTGTCCTTGTTACAGTTTAACTCGTACTGAATAATATTAATTAACATCATGCACTTACTGTATGGTAGCTTTAGGAATAGTTGCATGTAATTATGCACAATATATTAATAATATAGTCAGTGCATATACATGTATAACAAGGGCGCAGTAAAAACCAATTATGTTTGTAATCCTGTGGCAAACAAAGCTTCCATATCAGCAGCACTTCATGAATTAATAAATATTATCTAAGATGAAGATATTTGTGGTCATGTATTTTAAAACATGATGCATAGATTATCTTGAAAACTCCACAGCGATGAAGTTTATACAGTTTTCCTACAATCAGATCTTATGTGTTTGCATTTATTTATTTGGTCTTCAAGTACTCGTCGATTGATATTGCTGTATGGGGCATTTTTTGTGTTAATTAATCTGATAAAGGGCTGAATCTGTCTTTTTATTGCTCCATTTCTGTAATGCCTTGGTACTGTTTGATGTTTTGAAATGGTATTGATCATCTGACATCTTGGCAATGATGTCGTCTTTTCATCCGTATCATGTCTGTGAGTTTGTTCATATCCTAAATACATTTTCTGGGCATTTCTTGAACAAGACAATAAACAATCACCTTTGCTGGGTGAAATGATCAATAATATATATAGTTAAAAGGATTCATAAACGAAAGCAATTTGTTCAGACCATCTACTGAGCCCGGATGGGTAAACAAACTTTTTTGGTAACACTTATAATAACACACAATAAATCATTTATTAAGTATTAGCAAATAGTGAATTTGTTATTTGTTAGCATTAACTCTACATTAATAGACGTTAGTAAGCAGTTTATAACTGCAGATACAAATCCAAACTTATAAGCACATGTATAATGTGCTTAATGGTTGTGTTTTCATACTTTATTACTGATTAATTTCTCATGACTAAGTATCGCATTATTTACAGATTATTTATAGTTTTAGTCTCAATTCTGAGTTATAAAGTCAGAATTCTGAGTTATAGTCTCAATTCTGAGTTAAGTTAGAATTCTGAGTTAAGTCAGAATTGCGAGTTAAGTCAGAATTCTCTTTCTGACGTAATAACTCAGATTTCTGACTTTATAACTCGCAATTCTGACTTTATTATTTTTAACTTAGTGGCGTGACGGGCTTCCATATTTGTTTTGGTATAAATCGTAAAAATCGTTAGTAAGCAGTTTATAACTGCAGATACAAATGCAAACTTATAAGCAGATGTATAATGTGCTTAATGGTTGTGTTTTCATACTTTATTACTGATTAATTTCTCATGACTAAGTTAAGTATCGCATTATTTACAGATTATTTGTATTTTAAAAGTATTTTGGGATTGTAAGATCATTCAGAATGAGTTAGTAAATAATTATTCAGATCTACACAATATATCTTAGTATTCAGGCGGATACTAATAGTTAATTTGTATGTTAAATTGATAGAACTGAATAAAGGCATTTATTTAATTTTTTCCTGTTTGGATTATAACTAAGAGCCTTTAATTGTAATTTTTAAGGGATTTATAAAGCATAAATAGTCCTCACTTTAGGATGAAGATGAGTTAATAAAGCATTTATTAACATACACATTAACTATTAGTATATGCCTGAATAATCAGATATATGAATGTTAATTTGATGAGTTTATTTATCATTTACTAACTCAATGATCTTTAAAACCAGCAACTTCTCTCAAATAACTGGTTTGTAAATGATGCAATACTTAATTTAGTCATGAAAAAGGACTATTAAAGTATGAAAGTACAATCATTAAACACATAAGTCAAGAATACAACATTTGTATCTGCAGTTATAAACTGCTTACTAACATCTGTCAATGTAAAGTTTTGCTTAACAGGTAATGAATTCACTATTTGCTAATGCGTTATAAAGGGTTCATAGTGTGTATGAAGTGTTACTTTTTTGTAACTTTTAAACACTGCATCAACTATTAAGCATTAGCAAATAGTGAATTCATTATCTGTTAAGCTGTAACTCTATATTAATAGACGTTAGTAAGCAGTTTATAGCTGCAAATACAAATGCTGTATTAACCTATAAGCACATCTATAATGTGCTTAATGATTGTACTTTGGTACAGATACATTTTTCATGACTAAGTATTGAGTTATTTACAATCATTTGTATTTAAGAGTAGTTGGGGGTGTGTAATTGTTCAGAATGAGTATGTTCATGGTTAATAAATGCTTTAATAACTCATCAATCTTCATCTAGTTTTGTGATCTAAGTGAGGACTGTTTATGCTTTATAAATCCTTTATAAATGACAATTAAAGGCTCCGTATTAAATGAACACCAAATATTTGATCTGTATATATCTTATCTAAACCGTAAAATGACTGTAAAGTTTAAACACTGCTGAATAATTTAACAATGTCTTATGATTCAACATTTTAATGTTATTTAGCAATGTTTAAACTGCATTATTTTATTTTAGTTAAGATTGCAAAGATTATTTTATTTCAAACAGTTTCATTTGTGTATCTTCAAATGGATAGAAATGAATAAAGTTGTTTATTGTCCTGTTTAGAATATAACTGAGCCTTTAATTGTCATTTTAAAAGGGATTTATAAAGCATAAATAGTCCTCACTTTAGATAGGTCACAAAACTGGATGAAGATTTAGGAGTTATTAAAGCATTTAGTAACGTACAGATTTTAGAACTATTATATGCCTGAATAATAATATAGAAATGTTGATTTTAATAAGTTTATTAATGATTTACTAACTCATTCTGAACATTACAAACCCCAAACTACTCTTAAATACAAATGATTGATAAACTCAAAACAGATTAACATCTGTTAATGTAGCTTTAATGCTTAACAGATAATGAATTCACTGTTTTGCTAATGCTTAATAAATGATTCATAGCGTGTAGTTATTATAAAGTGTTACCACTTTTTTTTTTTTTAAACCTGTATGTCCTTAATAATGTGAATGCGATGCTGAATTTTGGGATTGGGGATGTTAAATTATTTCTTTTTAATTATTGTTACTGTCTATGCTGATGGTTTGTTTTTTATTATTATTATTATTATTATTTAAATGGTTTGTCTTGATCAGAACCGTGTGGTGTGGCAATCAGTTTCTCTTCCTCTAGGAGGCAGTAGTTCACTGCTAAACTAGGAGAACATCATTCAATCCTGTCACCGTAACCTGCACCTTATGCACATTTGTTTTTGTCGGTTTTGTTCACTTTTACACCTGCAGATGAACACTGAAATATCCGTCATGTCGCTCATTAAATTAATTGCAGTTATAAATGTGCTTTAGGTTTTCTCTGTCATACGTGGGGCCATTTCATGTCATATCTGCCGTTCTCTAGGATACAAATGCGTTAGAAATATGAGTGTTTGATTACTGGAGGTCATTCAGTACACGTTGTTACTCTTTACTTTTGCTTGTTGGTTTTGTATCGTCCTTTTAATTTACATTCGAGGACGGTGTTATCAAACACGAGCAAAAGTTTAGCCACTGGTTCTTTTTAAAGCTGGACTGGTTAATTTCCTCAGGGAAATGTGTGTATTTGTAATGATTAATGCTGAATAAATAAGTATGGAAAACTTATTTTTGGAGTCAGTGTTCTTAGTGTTCGGAATACCTTCAGTCCCACAGATTTTATTTTGTAGAGATTGCTGATTTTTATATACAGTTGTTCAAATTATAGTCAGTCTCTGATCTTCTTTCTTTATTATCAAATTATAGTCAGTCTCTGATCTTCTTTCTTTATTATCAAATTATAGTCAGTCTCTGATCTTCTTTCTTTATTATCAAATTATAGTCAGTCTCTGATCTTCTTTCTGTATTATCAAATTATAGTCAGTCTCTGATCTTCTTTCTTTATTATCAAATTATAGTCAGTCTCTGATCTTCTTTCTTTATTATTGTTGTTATTATTATTATTATTATTATTATTATTATTATATTGTTATTAATATTATTACACTGTAAACCCTAAATAGTTAAGGTAACTCGAACCTTTGAGGAAACGATTGCAACAAACCATTTAAGTTAAAAAATTAATCCTAATGAGTACTGTCAACTTAATCCATTTGAGGAAACGAAAGCAATTTGAGCACAGTAAAACCCAATAAATGAAGAGAACTCAAATCAACTGAGTGCTGTAAAACCCAATACGTTAAGGTAACTCAAACCGTTTGAGGAAACCGATTGCAACAAACCATTTGAGTTATAAAAAAAACTAAGCTATACTGTGAACTTACTTTAAGTTGAGTAATGAGGAATTTATTAACTCATTACCTTCAACACTGAGTTCAAAACTCTTTTCAAATGAGTAGAAACAACTTTCAGTCAATTTTGAGTTAACTACACTCATTTCATTTGATAAAGTTGACTGCTTGGTTTTTACAGTGTATTTATTATTATTATCCCAAATATTTCCTAAATGATGTTTAACAGAGCAGACATTTTTCTCAGTAATTCCTATAATATTTTTTCTTTTGGAGAAAGAAAGTCTGATTTGTTTATTTTCAGATCAAAAAAAAAAAACGTTTTAAATATATATATTTTAACCATTTAAGGTCAATATTACTAAGCAGTATAGTTTTGACTGTCTACAGCAGGGGTTCCCAAACTTTTCAGTCCGCAACCCCCAAAATAATAACCCCCACATTTCTTGGAGGTGGTTATAAACATACCAATGTTGCACACAAACAATCGGCCTATAAAAACATGAATACTAACTACAAAGTGCAACAGTCTAACATCCATATCATTTTTATTGTCACTTATTAATCTGTTTAATTTAATATTAACCTCAGCTAATGAAACTGGTGGGCACAATGTTTTCAGCACAAGACTATTCTTGGTTTAATTTTGAAGACCGCTACTCTGAGATCATCCTCAATGTTCATTTGTGTCCTGTATTTATTTTTATGTATTTAATTGCCATCAAGGTGTTAAGTTTAACCTGGTGCTATAAAATCAATCTGCTGCAGCTGACGCTATTGCTGTGTTGTTCATCTAACGTAAACCCTACACCCAATCCTATAAAAAATTATTGAAAGGCTGTCGGCTTTTTATTTGCATGTTGTTGTTGTTTTATGTAACTATTAGCTGATATTTTTATCTTCTGTTACGGATGAAATATGGCAATTCTTATAGTTTACCTTTTAAAGTGAAGTGCTGTTTTGGGGTTTCCGCCTGGATTTTCCGCCTACCCAAATTAAAAGGCTTCCCAAATTCACATGCAGAGGTGTAAATGCAAAAGTTTGGTATCTTTTTAAAGAAAACCATTTGAATTTTCATAAAACACTGCTGAAAGTAATTAAAATAATTGTATATGTTGTCTGTTTTTATTTTTATTTTTTTATTATTATTTTTTTTTGGTAAGTCTTTTTTGTAAAAATTTGCAAGTGTAACTTTAAGTTCTGTGTTCTAGGTTGCTGTAATTAATTTTGGTGGTTCCTGCACATGTCAGTAATCATAGGAGAAAGAAAAATGTCTCTATCAAAAACTATGCAAAACTTATTCTATTCCAACTGATGAGAGCACGGATCCACTTATGGGGGTATTGGAGCATGGACCTTTAAATTTAAAGAATGCGTAAGTAAATGACGTCACAGAAAAATTTATATGACTTTTGGAATTCACAAGGGACCCCCTGTCATTGTTTTGCTCCCCCACTTTGGGAACCATTGGTCTATAGAACAAACCATTGTTAGACTTTCCTATTTAGTTAAGCCTTGAAATGTCACTTTAAGCTGAAATCTTGATAAACATCTAGTGAAATATTATTTACTGTCATCATGACAAAGATCAAATAAATCAGTTATTAGAAATGAGGGATTAAAACTATTATGTTTAGAAATGTTGAAGAAAAATCTTCTCTCCGTTAAACAGAAATTGGGGGAAGAAATACAGGGGGGCTAATAATTCTGACTTCAACTTTATATTCATTTAATTTGTTCATAATAAATATTGTTTGTATTTTTCTCTGTTCTCTAACTAGAGTACTGCTCTTTAATAAATGGCACAAACTGAATCCTTGGTTTACTGATTCAGCATGTTATCAGAAATCAGATTGTTGTTTAGCAGACTTTATTTACCATGTCCTGATCAAGGTTTACAATGTTTACATGTCTTGTATTTTGGCAGATTTGTTATATATTTTTTATCTCTCTACTAAAAAAAGAAAAAGGTAATAGAAACCAAACAGCTGATAGAATTAGTTGTTTTGCATTGTTTATATACAGTTGAAGTAAGAATTATTGGACCTCCTTTTTTCTTTTTAAAATATTTCCCAAATGGTGTTTAACAGAGCAAGGAAATTTTCACAGTATGTCTGATAATATTTTTTCTTCTGGAGAAAGACTTATTTGGTTTATTTCAGCTACAATAAAAGCAGTTTTTAATTTTTAATACCATTTTAAGGTCACTTTTGAACGATACTTTTGAAAATACACTAAAATAAATTGTGCAATTAACAATGTGTATAAAAAAGTTATATTGTTTATTTGGTATGTTCACCTAATAATATAACCTTCATTTCTTCAAGTTTACCTCTATGTGATGGCAGACAGACACAAACAGGAAGGAACTGAAGCACATGGAGATATTAGGAAAGTGCAGACAATGAAGAAATTATCTTTTTTTTTAATGAGTGTAAGCAATATAATACCTGTAACTGGATCTTGGCTTTTGGCTTTTAGTTAATTACAGTGAAGGTTCACCTAAAGATGAAATTTTAGACATTATTTACTTCTGCTTCTGTCATTTAATGTGTGCTCTTCTTTCTTTATAGTCTCACAAAAGGAGAAAACCTTCAAACATTTCCTGCTCGTGCTCATCCATGTCATGGTAAATGCTGCAAAAATGTCACAATGATTGCATGAGAAAGGTAGGTGTTGATGGAAACTCGTAAATGTGAAATCTATTTTTCTTAAAGTGATGCGCTTGGATGTAAGCTTGTAGCCTTCAGTTGTGCAAGAAGGGCTACTACCGAGGTCAGGATTTTGGTTAAATAACAGGCTATTAATTTTGGAGTCACTTTTTGCCTCGATCGTAAACAATTTAATTGGCTCGGTTAATAAAAAAAAAAAAGCTTCATGCTGCTCACAGCCCACCTCATATACCTAACAAAAGTCTTGTCACCTATCCAAGTTTTAGGAACAACAAATAATGACTTGACTTCTAGTTGATCATTTGGTATCAGAAGTGGCTTATATGAAAGCTAAGGCCTCTAGATTAGGCTTATTTGACCAAATATAAGATAAAGTGACAAACATCTTGTCACTTAACAGAAATAATGTACAGTATAAATATAAAGTCATGGTGCAGTGGAAAAAGAATGAATATTGTGAATGACTCCCATGAGCTTGGAGGACTGCATCCATACATCTCTGCAATGATTCAAATTGCTTATCATAAAGTCATCAGGAATGGCAAAGAAAACGTTCTTGCAGGACTCCCAGAGTTCATCAAGATTCTTTGGATTCATCTTTAATGGCCCCTCCTTCATTGTACCCCAGACATGCTCAACAACGTTCATGTCTTGTGACTGGGCTGGCCAATTCTAGAGCACCTTGACCTTCTTTGCTTTCAGGAACTTTGATTTAAAGGCTGAACTGAAGTAAGAGAAGGAGCTCTATCCTTCTGAATAATTTGCCCTCCTATGGTTTGTAATGTAATGGGCAGCACAAATGTCTTGATACCTCAGGCTGTTGATGTTGCCATCCACTCTGCAGATCTTTCCATACTAAATGGAACCCCAAACCATGACTTTCCTCTCACCAGACTTGACTGATTTTGTGTGAATCTTGGGTCCATGTGTGTTCCAGTAGGTCTTCTGCAGTATTTGTGATGATTGGGATGCAGTTCAACAGAAAAATCGACCTTCTGCCAAATGATCAACTCGAAGTCAAATTATTATTTGTTGCTCTTACAACTGGGATCAACGACAAGACTACATTTGTATGAGAACAAATGAGAGCATCTTTTATTATTTAATGGCCCCAAAAAGTCAGAAGAAGACTATACAGTGGCAACAATATCAGAGTGAGACTTGATTACAATTTTTGGGTGAACTAACCCTTTAACATTACCCAAATTGTCTCTAGACTTTGCATTAACCTACAACCCCCCCACCCCCGAGCCTATGTTTTACATTCTAACCGCAAAAAGGCATTGTGTGACTCTTAACAAGACAAGATCACATGAGCAGTCAAGGTCAGTTTGTTCTAGCAGCAACTTTCTGTGAATATTCCCACGTCATCGCTGCTTATGTGCGGCAGCATGTGATTTGTTTTGACATGTGTCTGGACATAAATTTGTACATTACCCAACAGCAGGCCAATTGTAAATACAACATCCTATGACCTCCTCTCTGCCTCTGAGATATCGATTTGTATAGTTTAAAGATCAGGTCTTCTGAATGGTCTCCAAGTGCTGTTCTGCAACTGTTTGGGAAAGCTTGTATCACAGGAACACATTCAGCCACTAGCATCAGCTATTATATAACAGACAATCTTGTTATGATCCACAAAGAATGCCTCTATACTGACTTGAAGGGTTTGATTATAGAAAAAATGTCTAGATGACTGTCAAAGCTGCCAGATATTGGACATAACTACTCAGCCACATGTGCTTGTTGAATGCTTTCTTGAAAATGACTTGAAAATTATTTAAAAGTACTTCATTTTGATAGTGGTTGTAGCTTTTTTTTTTCTTGTCTCATTTTAGAATGCACTTGCATTTATTTATTTATTAGTTTACTTGTTTATTAATTCATTCATTCATTTATTCATTAATTAATATTTATTTATTTTTATATTTATTTTTATATTTATTAATACATTTATTTGTTTATTCATTCATTTTTTTGACGCTTCTATATGTGGAAAAAAAAGGCTTGGATAACCTATACTGAAAAAAACAAATGACCAGTCCCCAGGATTTCGTGGGACTTTTTTCAGAATTTTGCAGTCTAAAATGATTGCTTTTCTTAATATTTGCAGCCTTATTTTGTGTTGATTTGCAGTCCAAAATTATGCCACAGACAAAAGTCTTTATAAATATATTTTTTACTCCTAGAGCCAGACACTTCTGTAGCTTAATTTAATGGATATGTATGGTTAAAAATCTTGTATCCATATATAAATTGTGTGTGCACAACAGCTCAAAGATCAAATCCACTGAATCATTGCACAGGTAGTCTCTCATGAAGGCCATCCCAGTCAAAAAAAAAGTTGTTTTTACATAGTTGAAATAGTCTCCTCCTTGATTTTATTTTTATTTTTTTTTAAATATTTCCCAAATGATGTAATTTGCATATTTTCATGTTGCTTTAACTTATTTTAATAAGTTAATCAGGTTTTAACTACATTTTTGAAGTTATACATAGTTTAACTTAATATTTTAGTCTGTCGAATTGAGTCAACTAAAATTTTAAGGCAGCAAGTGTGATAGCAAGGCAGCAGTGTAGATTATCCTTTTCATAAGTCTTCTGTTTTGCTTGGATTTTAAAAGAGCGTCCGTACAGACAAGCATATATCCTATTCACTTGTCCATAGATTTCACACTAGTGTAGAAACTAAAAAGAGAAATCAAAATAGTTTTTTAGTGATTGTGACTGTAATGTACTGGACTGATTAGTCCCTACAGCACTACTGAGCATCAATAATGACCAACTATGTGTAACTGTGGTGAAACAAACTGAACTGTTTTTAAATAATTGTTCTGTCGCCAGGCATATTCATGGGAATACACCAGTCAAATGCGGCACCAGACATAACGCAAGTGTTTTTTAACTCAATGCTTACCTTTGTGACTTCATGCGTCACGTTGTTTAAAACACCAAATACTTTTATTACAACTGAAACTGGTGCAGTTATTTGTTAATTTTAGAGTGCGTCAGTATGAGCCTAAGGCAGGTACACAGTACACTCACCTTTTTCTGAAATCCCACTCCCCAGACAAATCGCAGTCCCCTTTGCTTGCACACATCACACAGCTGAACACAGCTCCCGCAGTGAAAATCTGTGGGAAATCAAAAATATTCATGTTTTTTGTTAGCGCACATATTTGCTTTAGGTGAAAAATTAATCTGTGCAAGATCAACTGAAAAAAAAAAAGTTTGTTTTGGTAATCTTCAATCAAAGTCTGACTATTTCACACAGACTTTAAACTCACTGCAGTCTTTTTTTATCAAACTTTTTATCCACAGTTGGCACAAAGAACGAACATAGAGGTGTTGTGCTAAATGGTTTAGGACAAAGGATTCAAAACAGCTTCTGGAAAACACATTTATACCACAGTTTGGAAAGTAAAACTGGAAATTTTACTCTGCAGTGATTTAACCATCTCCCATTACTCTTCACAAACATGCTTTTCATTTTTGTTCACATATCAAATATCACATATTGTGTATTACACTAGATGAATATTGGTCACGTAATATACATTGTATGACCAGGATTTATTATTTGACAGTGTCTTTGCATTTGTAAAACATGTAGCTCTGTGCACATGTCTGTATTTATCTTTTAGTCTTTTTATGTTCTTGTGTTTTTTCTTATGTCCTAGAGGAACATGGTTTAATTTCTTTGTTTTCTGTACAAAATGTTTGTATAAACTGTAACTACAGTTTAATTCAAACTCACCTTGCATTAACATCAAAACGTTAAAATAACCCCCTGCTACTGTTTCACTGACATTACTTTTCCTTCATCTTACTTGAAGAATGTAAATATGGTGATGATAATAATATTGTGTGTATGGTCAAATAATTTAGTTGTTCCTAAAATATAAGTTGATGCTCTTCACTGAAAATTACTTAGAGCTTTTTTTTACTCAATTTCTCTCACATGGCCCATTGAAGATTAGCAGGGCTGCACCCAGTCAGAACCTGGGTGAAGACTATATGGGAAAGCTAGGTTGCTGCCGGATGTGGTGTTAGTGAGGCCAGCAGGGGGCACTTAACTGTTGTCTTTGTTGGTCCTAACGCCCCAGTATAGTGAAGGGGACGCTATACGCTCAGTGAGCACCGTCTTTCAGATGAAATGTTCAACCGAGGTCCTGACCTCTGCTGTTGTTTAAAATCCCTGAATGTCTTTCGAAAAGAGTAGGGGTGGTTGCCAAATTTGCCCACTAGCCTGTCCATCATGGCCTCCTAACCATCCCCAATCATAATTGGCTTCATCACTCTGTCTCCTCTCCATTAATCAGCTGGTCTGTGGTGTGCGGTCTGACACAAATGGCAGGATTGCACGCATCCTGAATTTGTGAAAAGTATCCTTAATTTAAATGTCTTCATTCAATCCTGTTTTAATTGTAAATATTATTATTATTTTCACTTTTAATTATCCCATTTCAGTTAACACTCATGTAAGCAAACTATTTTGACTTACATGCTCTGTTTTTCATTCTACCCTATACTGCATAGTCTTTAAAAGCTTTAACATTGTTTATTATTATTTTATTATTATAGTAGTAGTAGTAGTATAGTAGTAGTAGTAGTAGTATTACTATATTATCATCATCATTATATTGTCCTCATTATATTCCCACATTTTCAAGTAGGATTAGGCAAAGGTATGAGTGAAACAGTAGCAGGGTCTTATTTAAATAAAAATGAATGTTTTATTTCGGTGACAGTAATTCGTGATAATTTTGTTTTAAAAAAAGTAGACCTAGTTATCATTTAAACCATCAACAGTACAGAAACAAAGTAATCCAACCACATTCTTCCAGGACAGAGGAAAAATCTCACTAGAACATAAAAGGACTAAAGTTATTATTATACAACAATAGACGAGTGCACAGAGCTAAATGTATTATAAATACAAAGGCATCGTCAATATTAAATCCTGATCGCAAAAAATATTGCATGATGATAATAATAATATTACTAATATTACTAATATTACTAATATTATTATTATACCAGAATGATGTTCGTTTTAGTTTAATACAAAATGTGATTCAAACTAATAATTTGAGTGAGAATAAAAAGCAGGTGTAATGGAGAGTCAATGGGACATGAAGTTTGTCCAGTTAATCGTTCCGAGTCAAATGTACAGTTTTACTTTTGAAAATGCAGTATAAATGTGTTGATGATGTTTTCCAGTTGCCCTTTTCAATGCTTTGTCCTGAACCATTTAGTACAATATTTCTATGTTCGTTCTTGATGCCAACTATGTGAAAATAATCGATAACGATAGGCACTGCATTCAACGCTGTTCAACCTGATTACAGTACAACAAAGTTTCGTTTTTTCCTTCTTTTTTTTTTTTTTTAGTTTATATATATATACTATCTCCTACAAACCTGCTTCCTCCACTTACCTCATTTAAGTGGACGAGCAATGAATCTGCCGCTGTAGTTGGAAGATGTCGACCATTCAGACTGTCCAGCCTCAGACACACAGGAGTCTGGGAGCTCTGAAGCTTAATTCATTAGGTATTTCTGGAATCTCGTCTAATAAGCTTCTCAGCTCTCCAGATTACCAGCCAAGCGCTCCAAAGTTCAGACCAGGCTGAATGCGGCATTGTGAATGTAAGCAGATTGAGTTTGTTCATGACCCACTCTTCAATCATGAGCAACGTCCTGGATTCTGGCCAGATGACATTGTCCAAAAGGTACGATGTGCCTGGAATTGCACTTTTTGTACTGAGTATTACAATGTTTTTTTTTGTTTTTTTTTTTTTGTCCATGTTTTTTCATTAGGTGACAATATGTTGACGGCCATCTCTGTGGCGCGACTGTGGCTGATTCAGCCGCTGGACCTGGTCATTATTGCAGACGCGGTGCCCCCAAAGGATGGACAGCTGCCAAGATCAACTGGCACTACGCCGACAACCCAGCAAACACTCCAACAAGCCCACCAAACTAGAGGTCAGTGCGCCATCTTCTGGACACAACCCGCCACTGCTGAACGCAACAGCTACTGAATATATAGCCAAAGACTATAGAATAGGGACTTTGTTATAGCGCACTTAACACACATCAAAGTTAACAAAAGTGCTAACAATGTAATAAAAGGTAAAACATAGCATATAAAGAATACTATAAAAATACAATTACAAAAAATAACATTTTAAACGGTGTCTATAGCTCTTAGAAAGTATTAAAAGTCAATAATCAATTATGAGAAAATTAAGGTCCTTAATTAAGGTCTTAAATTTGGTTCAAGCATTGTCCAAAGTGTTTGACTCCAAAAAAGCATGAAAATACTATTTTTCTTCTAATATTAACAACCCACGCGTACCCACGCGATTGGTTCCCGTCAGGGTGAGTGATGTAATTTGCGACAATGCATGAAGGTGATGTACGCTCTCCACGTGTAGTTAAACCATAGAGCGAAACAGACGGCAAAATGGGAAAATGTAAGTTTGCGTACTCCTGGTTGGAGAAAGACGAGTTTAAACAGTGGCTGAAGCCTGTCGCTGAAAACAACCACGTAATTTATTCTTTCAAGCTTTGTTTCTTCCGTGCTTATCTGAGTTCTGTTGCATGTTTGTGCTCCATTCACTTAATAAACAGTTGTTAATAACAGTTAAGTTAATAAAACCTTTAACAAGTTAAAGGTTTGATATGATTAGAACTTAAAGTGGCGACGAGGTCTTTAAAATATTCTGATAAGGTCTTTAAAAAGGTATCATTAAGTAAGCATTTCGTCTGTCCTTCATTGTTTAACTCTTTCATCAATAATAGTCATTAATCGTGCTTATACATTTTGTCATGTAGATATTATGTATCATGTAGATAACTGAATAAAGTTAACAAAATATTTACCACTAGGCTTTCTGCTGAAATGTGTATACATGATATACCATACAGTGTAATTATTATGATAAGAGTTGAAAAACAAATATTTGTCGATTGTAAGTTGGACTAAGTTTGATTTGAAATGCAATAAGGAGTTAGTGCACCATCTGAAGGACACAACTCTGGTTTGGTGGGCACAACTGCAACTTATTTATAGCGCACTTTAAAACTACAAAGTTGATCAAAGTGCTAACAATGAAATAAAAGATAAATAATAGCATAAAAAACAGCATGTAAAGAAATACAATTAAACAAATAAAAAAAAAGGTAAATTATTTTTATATATTAGATAAAAAAAAGTTATGATTTAAAAATAATAATAAATATATTAGTAAAATCATTTTAGTTTGTCCTTTATTGTTGCTAATAAAGTACGCAAGAACATGCAATAAACTGGCAGTCATATATACATTTATACATCTTAAAGGGCAAACTTTTATTATTGATACAAAAACAGTAATATTGTGGAAAAAATCATTAAAAAACAGCATTAATATGATTTCTTCTCATTTGTGCTGTTGTTCTTAACATTATTGTATTTTGTTGTGTCTCCTTAAGTAGTATTTCTTCAACATTATGGTTAATATATTTGGAAATTAATACTTTTTTAATGATAACACATTACCTTTATTCAAATGACAAAGATATTGTTAAAAACATTTATTATGTCAAACAAATGCTGTTTAAAAAGTCATAAGAGGGTTTCCTCAAAACAAATATTAAGCAACAATTTCCAACATTCGTGTGACACGGTGGCTCAGTGGTTAGCATTGTCGCCTCACGGCAAGAAGGTTGCTGGTTCGAGTTCCGATGGGTCAGTTGGCATTTCTGTGTGGAGTTTGCATGTTTTGCCTGTGTTCGTGT
This sequence comes from Danio aesculapii, assembly GCF_903798145.1. Taxonomy (NCBI): domain Eukaryota; kingdom Metazoa; phylum Chordata; class Actinopteri; order Cypriniformes; family Danionidae; genus Danio; species Danio aesculapii. The sequence continues at coordinate 34,453,932 of NC_079445.1, read as the reverse complement.
GGGTTTCCTCCGATGCTCCCGTTTCCCCCCCACAGTCAAAAGACATGCACTGTAGGTGAATTTCATAAGCTAAATTGCTCATAGTGTATGTGTGTAACGAGGTGTATGGATGTTTTCCCAGTACTGTGTTGCAGCTGGAAGTGATTCGCTGTAAAACATATGCTGGATAAGTTGGCGGTTTACTCCGCTGTGGCGACCCTGATTAATGAGATAAGCCGAAAAGAAAAATGAATGAATTTCCAACATTATCTTCAAACGTATGCTGTTAGTGCATTAAATTTGCACTTTAGAGTGATTTCTGAAAGATTATGAGACCCTGATACTGCAATAATAATGCTGACAAACGATTCTGCTCTGCATCACAAAAATTAAAGTACTTTGTTTGTTTTGCTGTAATTTTTGATCATCTTTGATGTGTTTAATAGACTTCTTTCAAAAATAATTTTAAAAAAATCTTAATATCAAACCTTTGATTGCCAGTGTACATGAAAAATCTTCATAAATTACCACGGATGAAGCACAAAACTGTAGCTTCATGATCTCTCACCACTTGTGCTCTGTGTTTTCAGGAGGTGGAGATTATTTTGGAAGATGGTCATTCTGTGGAGAGTCCGATCTCAGGAACAGTATCACTTCGCCATGAGCGGAAAATCTTTCGCTGTAATTATCGAGCATTTCCAGGACCTACTGCAGAAGGTTGGCAGACTGTTAATTCCCCCTACACTGTATCTCTGTGAATGTCACATTTTTATTACAATGTTTTCATGGTGTAGCTGGTGCTTCATGGGACTGTGTTTGCAAGGATGGCACCTGACCAGAAGACTCAGCTTGTGGAGACTTTAGAAAGTGTAGAGTGAGTATTAACATACACACACACACACCACAAACCATACTCAAAGTCTGTGAAATCAAATTTACAATGTTTATTTTTGCTAGCGCACATAATTTTTTTAGGGCAACAATTCATCTGTGCAAATTTAATCTGCTGGAAAAAAGTTCATTCATTCATTTTCCTTCGGCTTAGTCCTATATAATCCGGGTTACCACAGCAGAATGAACCGCCTTTCCCCACAACCCATTACTGGGAAACACCCATACACTATCACATTCACACACACTACTGCCAAATTAGTTCATCCAATTCACCTTAGTGCACCCGGAGGAAACCCACACGATACGAGAGAACATGCTAACTCCACACAGAAATGCCAACTGGCCAGCCGGGACTCGAACCAGAGACCTTCTTGCAGTGAGGTGACAGTGCTAGCCACTGTGCCACTGGAATGAAAGTTTGTTTGGGTAATCTTTAATTTTAGTCTGACTTTTAATATTCTTAACTACATTCCTCTTACTGTTACAAGGAAATGATTCTCAAAAAGAAAGCCCCGCCCCTACACAATATTCAGTTGCAGTTGGAAGTACATCAACTTACTGTTAAAAGTTCAGTAACTTCAATTCAATTTATCATGTATAATCACTTCAATTCAATGTAGATTTTGTCAAAGCAGCTTAACATAGAAGTTCTAGTCAGTTGAAACTGTGTCAGTCCAGTTTTCAGAGTTAAAGTTCAGTTCAGTTCATGTGGTTTAAATTTCACTGTTGGAAGTCCAAACACTGAGAGCAAATCCATCGATGCACAGCTCCACAAATCCCAAACCAAGCAAGCCAGTGACGAGGAACAAAACTTCACCAATTGACAAAAGTGAAGGAAAAAAGCTAGAGAGAAACCAGGCTCTGTAGAGCACGACTATTTCTCCTCTGGCCAAATTTCTCATGCAGCGCTGCAGTCTAGGCTCTAGAGGCTGGAGAACGCTGGACGTCCATTATGGAGAACTACGGGTGTAAGTAGGTCATCGGAGGTGACTCGTCTGTCAATGGGGTTTTTCAGAAATCAGTCTTATGCTCTCCGCTCCTCCATGACCGCCACAGCATCAGCTCAGGATACGGCCTGCTCCAGGATTATGGACACCTTGCATTTCTTCATCGGTCTTGGATCGCATCAGTGGCACTGCATAATCTTTAGAGACCTCGGATGAGTATCCCCAAGTGGAAATAGAGAATAAAGAAAATAATTACCGTCGTCTTCTGGAACTTCTGGCTCATGTGGACTTTAATGAACTTTGTTAATTATAATAAATACTTTATGAGCACCAAATCATCATATTAAAATGATTTCTGAAGGATCATGTGACACTGAAGACTGGAGTAATGATAAATTGCATTTATAAATATATTTAAATAGAAATTGGTTATTTTAAATTGTAATATTCACAGAATTACTGTTTTAACTGACAATAAAAAGCCTTTATAAGCTTAGATAAATGTATAGTAGGCAAAGGCAAAATTATGAGCCCTCCTGTGAATTTTTAATATTGCCCAAATTGTTTAACAGAGGAAGGTATTTTTCACAGTATTTCTGATATATATTTTTTCTAAATTTTATATGTTTTATTTCGGCTAGTGTAATTAGCAGTTTTTAATTTTTTACAAAACCGTTTTAAGGTCAATATTATTAGCCCACTTAAGTAATATTTGTTTCCAATTGTCTAAGAACAATTCATCGTTATACAATAACTTGCCTAATTACTCTATCTTGCCTAAAGTCTTTACATGTCACTTTTAGCTGAAAACTAGTATCTTAAAAACATCTAGTCAACTATTATTTACTGTCATCATGGCAAAGATAAAAGAAATCAGTTATTAGAAATCAGTTCTTAAAACTATTATGTTGAGAAATGTATTTTAAAAAAATCTTTCCATTAAACATTAAATTGGGGAAAAATACAGGGGACATATAATTCAGACTTCAACTATATATTCAAAAGAGAAAGTGTAGTTGTACTAACTTGTTTTTCCCTCTGCTGCAGTTATTTTGTAGGAATGTGTGGCGATGGAGCGAATGACTGCGGGGTGAGTTTGGTTTTTATTGTGTTTTTGACATGTCGTCTCTGTGTTGTGGACTGCATTACTGATGAATGTCTGTGTGTGTTTTGCTCAGGCACTGAAGAGAGCTCATGCTGGGATCTCACTGTCAGAACTGGAGGCTTCAGTGGCGTCTCCTTTCACCTCCACAACTCCCAGCATCACCTGCGTGCCCAACCTCATCAGGTGAGCTGTCACGACCAATCACAACTTCCTGGAGCACAAACACTGTCGACTGAGTTTTTCAAGAACCACATTTCAGTGTCCTGTTTGTGTGTAGTCTCAAACAGTACGTGTTGCTTCTCCACAGAGAAGGCAGAGCGGCTCTCATCACCTCCTTCTGTGTGTTCAAGTTCATGGCTCTCTACAGTATTATTCAATGCCTCAGCGTCGCACTGCTCTACTCCGTAAGCTCAGCATTTCCTCCGCAACTATTGTAGAACAGCTTTCTGTAGTAGTTCTACTTCTTTTACAGGGGTTTTCATGCTTAAAGTGAGTAACTGAAGTTCATTAGTTGACTTGTGATGTGTCTTCTATGTGTCTGATGTATTAATGATGCATTTCAGATTGGCAGTAACCTGGGTGACTTCCAGTTTCTCTTCATAGACATGGCCATCATTCTTCTGATTGTCTTCACCGTAAGTGCCATTTCTAATGTCTGTTCTGCATTTCACATTTTAGTCATAATGGATTCTGAACATATACTGTGAACTTTTCAACCTCCTCAGACCCTGTTTACACTACACTAATACATTTTAGTTTTAAGACGCATAACTTTTGCTACGGTTACGCCTTCCGTCCACACTACCCCAGAGTTTCGGGGCTTTTGGAAACGCTGAAGAGGCCGTTTTGGTTTTAAAACTTTGCTCCATGTTATTGTGGATGGGGGAAAATGAAGACATCTGAAAACGGAGACATAACTGCAGACATTCGCCTATCTGATTGGGACTTTTTCTCAATATAAGTACACAAAGTTCAGACTTGCATCCTTTCCTTGTAAGTTCAGACTTTTGCGTTGTTTCAATATGCAGAATTAGTGTACATGGTTACACAATTAATATATTACTGTAACTTATCTTTTGCCAAAACACTTTACCTGAGAACAAATAACAGATTCGAAAGACCAAAGAGACCTTAGATAGAGACTAGATGAATTAGATATCACGTTAACAACTATAGTGAGTTGAAGTCCAGCGGTAGATCCTTGATGAACTGTCCGATATGCACTGCTCCCACCTGGGGAGGGTGCTCAAAGCACCCTCTGACTGCCTGGGGCTTAGATGTCCGCATATACACTGCAGCGCATGCCAGAGTGTGTGTGTGGTCATGTGATGTGCGTTTTCAGAGGTATAGTGTGGACGAAGATTTTTTTTTTTTCAGAAACGTTGGATGAAACGCTAAGGGTGGACATGGATCGTTTCATTTCATTTTAAACCCGTTTAAAACCGTATGAGTGTAAAGGGGGCCTCAGTCTATTTCTCAATGCAGCAAATGTGATATTTTAAAGTCATTGAATATTCAGGTTGAGTTTTACATTCCATCATCAAAGTTAGCAATAATATTAATTATTAATTCATATTAAATAAGACCAAAAAGCTAATTTGTTACAGGAGTATAATTATATATAAACATTTTCTTTAGAATAATATGCACTTGATCATGTGGGGGTAGGATCAGGTACATAAATATTTCACATTTGACTAAATGTTGCACCACATCAAATGATCAAAATATTGTTGCTTTGTAATGTCATATCATTAAGTAAAGTACAACAGGCAACTAAAATAAAATGAAACACTTACAGATTTTATAAATGTAATGTTTAATAATGAATCTAAAATTCTAATGTAAATGATAAATTATATAAAAAAATAAATAAATGGTGCAGCAACAATTACAGTGTTATGCCAATGTGTTGCATCTTTAAAAATATTCAATACAAATGATCAACCTGCACACACAGTCCTGTAGTCCATCATTTTTGAAAGTTGAAATGAAGGCAAAATTAGCATTATTTTCAAAAAAATTTATTCTTTTACAAATGTCTGTTATAGACCTCAGAAATGTTGTGGTCGTGTAAATGAATGGTCACAATTCATTATTTTCAATTCATATTTTTTTTTAGATGACATTCGCTCATTTTAGATTCAAATTTTTTTTTACGAATTTCACGAAACAAATAGTAATAGTAATTCTGTTTTCATGTTGGTTGCAGTTTAATTTGGAATGACATTGAGTTACTGTATCAGTTGTATGCAGTGTGTATTGGATGATTCTTTTTTTCTCTCTCTCGCTCCCAGTGAGTTTGAACTCTGCATGGAAGGAACTGGTGGCCCGCAGGCCTCCCTCCGGCCTGGTCTCAGGTCCTCTCCTCTTCTCAGTCCTCACGCAGATCCTCATCTGCCTGGCTTTCCAGATCATTTCCTTCCTCCTGATCCAAAGGCTGGACTGGTACTCCAAGCCTGAGTGAGTCTGACCTCTGCTACTCATTAGTGCCACTGCAGATCATTCAAGCGCTCTTCATATTGTAAAAGATCTGTCTTATAAGCTCAGTTCAACACTGCAGTTTTTAAAATTAATCACTCCTACTGATGTTTGCTGATGAATGTAGGAGATGGTTTGTATCTGAATATATGAATCACATATTGAATAATCTCTTGACACCATGTCTCACGTGATGCGGCACCGATAAAATGTTATTGCTATAAACTCGTTTAACATGAAAAGATCTTAAAAAGCCCCTATTATGGGTTTTTGAAAATGACCTTCCATGCAGTAACACAGCTTTAAGTGAAGTGAAATATCCAGCTAAGGCTTAAATCTGAAAGTCCACCATGTTTAAAACTATTGATTCATCTATAAAAGAGTTGACTCATAGTGGTTCGAATGAATGAGTGTGGTACGAGTCTTTAGCAGTGTCTGCGTGACATCGATACAAAACTCAAGCCTGCCCATTTGCTGCGCGCAGTCCCAGGAAAATTGAAACCCCTGGCCCCTGCCCACAAACACTGTAGCAAGAAAAAGAAGACTACAAACACTGAGCAGATTTTTATAAGGTTGAATCAAATAGCGAAGACACTGTGCTCTGAAGTATGAGGAAAGTTAGTGTTGTTTTCCCTACTCCAAGATGAGGCTGTGAAGAGTCAGGTGGTGAAGTTTATTTTCGCAAAAATACCTCAGCATTATAGCTCCAGCCTTGGTGCCGTGTTCCCGGCATTTTTCTGACGAGTGCTTCAGTAATCTACATGCTTACAATGCAGGATTGTTGGCCGTTTGTTAAAGGAAGGGTCAGAAAAGACTATTGATGTATGGAACTTTGTCAGAGCTTGACAGGAGCTTTATCGGTACATGGATCAGTGGATCATGGATCAGTTTCTTCCTCCATTTCACAAGTGTACATAAGTGCGATTTTTAAAATGGTTGCTTAAATGGTTTCTCTAGCTTGCAAATTATGTATATAACTGTTTTTTTGTTGCTTGTAACCGCTTGTACTGTATCTGGTTACTCTTTATATTCACATATCGCGTCTAAAACAGTGATGCGTGCCGATTTGTTTATGGATTTAAATGCTTTGTGAGCTCGCGATCCACTGCTGTTTGTTGTTGCTTATGGCCACCATCAGCTGTTCTTACACGCGTGCAGCGGTCAAGTTTCAAAAATGTTCAGTTTTTGCTACTGTGTGGATTAAAGTGAATGTGTCACTGTTTTTACTTGTGGTTAAGAATAGAGCAAAATGCTGGTGTTAAACTGCATTGCTTTAATGCACTCCTGCATTGGGCTCACACATACACTCCTGACTACTTGTTGATAAGCTGTGCTGGGCATTTCTCACTGTCTCAAGATGAATGCAGTCGACCAATCACAACAGACTGGGTCTGTTTTGTATTTCATTGATGTCGCGGCAAAACAACACCATAAACTTCTAATGACAATGAGCTCCTCAGGAACAGAATGCTGCCATGTGAGCTTAAACACCATTTTACATGACATTTATTGTCATACTACAGAAAGCAGTAGCAGATATAAAATAAAATAAAGCAAATAACAATATTTAAAAATAACATAACTAACAAACTGTTTGTAAATGAAAGTCAGTGACTCAAAACCAACATATCACTCACTCAGCAAATATAAACAATTGAATACTCATTTTATCTGGGAGGAATGCTAGTCCACTACGTAGCCCCAGCCAGAAGTGTGACAGGAGACAGATGATGTTTAATGTTTGATCTCTTCACAATGTGGCACTTTACATCCTCTAGTATTTTACAGTTCTCAAATGAACAGATGGGTAATATGTGTGTTTAATCTGATATAAATAACTTATCAGAATCTGTCTGTATACAGTAACACATTTATTTCAGCATACATTTTAAATTAACATGAATATAAATTTGACTTGATAGGTGCTAAATATAGGCGCAGGAAACTCTAAAATGAACTAATAATATCAGTCAACCATGCCTTAGCAGGATCACTATAACATGATAAACGGATTACTCTATATAAAAATAAAGGATTCAATTCAATTCAATTCACCTTTATTTGTATAGCGCTTATACAATGTAGATTGTGTCAAAGCAGCTTCACATAAAAGGTCATAGTAATAGGAACAGTGTAGTTCAGTTTGTAGTGAAAATATAAAAGGAGCATAAATCAACTTACATTCATGAACGCATGTTTACCACGGTTACTGTTAGTGACTGACTGCCATCAGTGTTCTGAACACGTCCTTCTAGATCATGCGCACATTAATAAGTCATTAAAGGAATTTAGTACCCTGTTGTAATTATAATCATGTTAAATAGCTTAACTGTGTATTAATTAGATTATATCCCTCACCATTTCACCAGGAGTACAGTGTTTGATATTAAATGGTTTGGTGCTGACATCTAAATTGCTTGTCACTGGAATCTTGTTGTGTGTAATTAGGACAGGTGTGACTGTCCACATTTGTTTGTGTCTGACGGTGTAGTGCGTGCTTGCCTATAATGTACTTTTATTTGTTTTTAATTTGCTTCTTTTATTTACAGTTTCTACAACTGCTCTCTTCCTCATCACCATGGATAACTACAGTAACTCCACCGGGACTAAGAAGAAAATATAGTCAACGATGTGAACACCTACGCTGTTCTTCATCTCCTCGTTTCAGTATCCTCATTGTTGCCATCGTCTTCTCCAAAGGAAAACCTTTCCGCCAGCCCAGCTACAAGAACTGTAAGGATGAATATTGATGCGTTCAGCATGACAGACAACTAACAAAGCTGTCTTTGAGAGTCTGAAATCAACTTATTAACTGGAAAATATGTCATATTTTACCCTCATGAGAGCATTTTTTTATTCTTATTCGAGTTGTCGTTTTTGTCAAATACCTAATTTTAATCAGCCACAATATTATAATCCATTAACAACAACAACATTTCAAATTGTGTGAAATAGATGCAAAAATATTACAGTTTGGGATACAATACAATACAAAAAAAAAACACGATGTTGCTATATTAATATTAATGCAAAAATCACGTTTATAAGAGGTTTAAACACAGTTGTGTGGCAACAGTGTGTGAAGATAACCAGCATCTAATCTAATCAATTTATTAATAGCTGGCAGTTAGGTCTCTGCATCTCTGCACATGGTCACCACTGAAGCTAAGCAGGGCTGCGCCTGGTCAGTACCTTGATGGGAGACCACATGGGAAAGCTAGGTTGCTGCCGTAAGTGGTGTTTGTGCGACCAGCAGAGGGTGCCCAACCTGTGGTCTGTGTGGGTCCTAACACCCGAGTATATTGACGGGGACTCTTTACTTCTCAGTGAGTGCCATCTTTTGGATGAGACGTTAAACCGAGGTCCCGACTTTCTGTGGTCGTTAAAAATCCCAGGATGTCCTTCGAAAAAGAGTAGGGGTTAACTCTGGCATCCTGGCCTGAATTTGGCCACTGGCTTTGTCCATACATGGCCTCCTAACCATCCCCCTATTATAAATGGCTTCATCACTGTGTCTCCTCTTCACCAATTAGCTGGTGTGTGATGTATGGCACAATATGGCTGCCATCGCGTTATCCAGGTGCATGCTGCACACTGGGTGGATGAGGAGATTCCCACCCAAAAATGTGTAAAGTGCTTTAAGAGTCCAGAAACAGCACTATTAAAATGTAAAAAATCATTATTATAAATTCTGTTTTTAGAATCACACTTGATTAAAACAGTCTGCAGGAACACTTTGATCGACATTCTTTATTTGTACTTGTCATCAGAGGGGGAAAGCCCCGCCCATTAATGACTATCTCTCCTCTCATTAGCGTAAGACGTTAGTCTTGTTTTTGAATCTGCCACTATGCTGACACAGGCATTTGTAGCTCCGCCCTCTTTTGAAAATGGCTTATTTAAATTTAAAGAGACAGACACCAAAACAGTGTAATTTGAATCAAATCCTAAAAGGGGCCGTTTTAAAGACTTCTAAAAATATCTTGTCTGTTATTTTTCAGCTGAAACTTCACATACACATCTAGGGATAACAGAAACCTATTTTACATCATATAAAAAGGGTCTATATAATATATATAATACCAGTCTCTTTTAATACCAAAGGAAATCTATTTCTTAGTTACAGTACATTAATTGTGTTTCTAGTTGTCTGAGGATTTTTTTTTCTTTCTTTTTCAGGGCCATTTGTCCTCTCCGCTTTAATTCTTGTCATTTTCATGTTTTTCATCATGTTTTTCCCAATCTCTGGAATCTACCAGTTTTTGGAGGTATGTTTGCATCTTTATATTTTGGAGTCATTCAGATGATACACTTACTGGACACTTTATTAGGTACACCTCTCCAACTAGCTCGTTAACGCAAATTTCTAATCAGCCAATCTCATGGCAGCAACTCAATGCATTTAGGCATGTAGACATGGTCAAGACGATCTGCTACGGTTCAAGCCAAGTATCCTAATTGGGAAAAAAGGTGATTTAAGTGACTTTGAATGTGGCATGGTTGTTGGTGCCAGGCTGGCTGGTGTCAGTATTTCAGAAACTGCTGATCTTCTTAAATTTTCACGTACAAACCATCTCTAGGGTTTATAGAGAATGGTCCAAAAAAGAGAAATATTCAGTGAGTGGCAGTTCTGTGGCCGTAAAATGGGGATATTTTCTTGGCACACTTTCAGCCGAGCCGTACCGGAGTATTATTGCTGACCATGTCTATCCCTTTATGACCACAGTGAACCAATTTTTCGATGGCTACATCCAGCAGGATAACGCACCATGTCATAAAGCGTGAATCATCTCAGACTGGTTTCTTAAACATGACAATGAGTCACTGTACTCAAATGGCCTCCACTGTCACCAGACCTCAATCCAATAGAGCCCCTTTGGGATGTGGTGCATCAGGAGATTCGCATCATAGATGTGCAGGCGGCAAATCTGCAGCAACTGTGTGATGCTATCATGTCAATATGGACTAAAAATCTTTTCAGTACCTTGTTGAATCTATGCCACGAATAATTAATGCGTTCTTAAGGCAAAAGGGTGTCCAATCAGGTACTAGTAAGGTGTACCTAATAAAGTGGCTGGTGAGTGTATATGTCCATTAGCTTTGATAAAAGTCGCTCAGGCCCTTCTACAATCTAGACAAAACTATTAGTCAGACATTTTGGGGTTGATTAGAAATGAAAAACAATTATGCTGCATCAAAACGTATCATGGTTTTCACAAATATTAATTTTCATTTATTTGACGTCTTTCGTTTTTAACCTTTCTGAGCTGTTGAACATGGTTTTATTAGATTTTTCTAACGCTGTCCACGTTCTCCTCAGCTGGTGTGTGTTCCTTTGAGCTGGCGTGTGTCTATGGTGATTATAATACTGGCCAACACCATAGTGTCTGTCATTATTGAGGTAAGCATAAGACATGGTATTCACATAATAAAACAAGTGCATTTTAATCTGGTCAAGGTTGGGGGATTGAAATGGTTAGCCAATTATATTTTTAGCTCATACACAGTATATATTTGGGGTAATTAGTACTATACTGTATTAAAGATGATCATTTTACTGATAGGATGTGATAGTCAGGTGTAGTAGACCCTTCAGCCTGGGTCATAACACTGCTCTTGCTGCAAGCCAATGAATGTATTTCATTTGATGGGTAATACATTAACTTCTACATAGACAACAATTAGTTTGGAATTAAAAGCTGGTTATTTAAAAATAAATAAATAATATACATATAGATATAAATCTATTTCAATTTTATAATATAATATAATGACTCGAATGAACTTAAAAATGGCTCACACATTACTTTTAATATAGTAAGCAGCTCTATTTGTTTTATTATTTTTTTAATTGCAATCAACTTGACTAAGAAATATTTCATGTAATGTTAAAATAATTTATTCTGATCATTAAAATGTATAAGAATCAAGTAAATTTCTAACCATTTTTCCCATCTCTATTCAAGCTTAATGGTATCTGCTCTGCTAAGGCTGATATACAGGACAAGTTTAATTTTGACCAGATACAGTGGCGAATTGTACAGCGCGTCTGATTTAGCAGCAGCAGCATCATCAGCAGCTTCCTCTGCCTCTGAATCCAGCCCTAAGAAAGGGTCAATTATTCTTGCCATGATTCAGACATACCAGCAATTATTGTAGTAGCATAGCGGCTGTTTGCTTTGCCTTTTAGATCCTGACTACTTCCTGGTGTTGACGAAAGGTCACGCCCCTTTCAGCTGATCTCTTTCACCTGTCAATCAATAGAACACTGGAGTTCAGCAGCCAATCATGTGATCTCGTTATGCTCATTGACTTTGGTCCAGAATAAAGTAGAGCTGCACGATTCTGGTTAGACGTTTGAAATGAAGATGATACTCCCATGATTTTTTGAATAGACAGCTAGTCCAACAGAGCATGTATTAACCTGTAGTTCTAACTTAAAGGCACAATATGTAAGATTTGTTTAGTTAAATATACAAAATGGTTACGCCCGATTCACACGGGGCTTCAGCATCAGCGCTTGTCTGAAGTTGGGGCTGACGCGATCGTCATAGCAGCATCAGCCATTAAAATTAGTCCGTAATCAGCTGCTGTATGAGCTGGAGTATTTGCATAAAGCGATCTGATTGGCTGATGCTTCCATTGGTGTTTGGAAAGTTGAGAAATCCCAACTTCTGCAGCGAGCAACGCTGATGAAGCGGCACCAACGGATCCACAATTCAGTTCGGCAATGCTTGACGTCACCCATTCAAAGTGAATTGAAAGCATTGATGCTGACGCCCCTTAAGGATGGGATGTAATGGGTTTAGCTTATGTACTGTCGTTATCCCCAATGTTCAATTTTAACTAGTGCTAATGACATCATACACCCTACATACTACCATGGTAATAAGTTTTGAATACCTTAGCATAAACATGAGTTGTGTAGAATGTATAAACACAACAGTTGTTTACTCAACATTTTCAGGCAAAATAAATCAGAAATGGTTTCAAAGTAAAAGTTTTGAAAATCCCACCGTTGTCAAGTGTTTAGGGCAGTGTTGATTTAAAAATAATTTTGAAAAAGTTGTGGTGTAAACGTGAAAGAAATAACTTTTGTGTTTTTGGCTACATCGTTGTCATGGGAAACAGCCTCTGAGTGTTACGTGTCATCAGATGATGCCTTTGTTTGTATGAACACACGCCCTCTAGTGGTAAATTGCATACTGTGCCTTTAAATCTATAACTAAAGAAAAAAGAGTAATGACTTAAACTTAACTTAAAAATTCTGGAACATAATTTAAGTTTTATTCTGTAAACTACTAATGACATTTAGTAGTGTATAAATTAAATTTGCTTGTGCGTCACACCGAAGGTGGCGAGAGCGTCACTTTGAGAGTGTGCTCTGGCCGCCCTGGCAACAATGCTGTCTGCCTTACTGCTCCGCTGGTAAGAGCGTCAAATTTCGCTACATTGATCTCGTATTTAAAGGGGGCGTTGCAGCATATCAGCAAATCAGTTACATTCCTACAAAAACATGCTTGCTAGCATAAAAATGTTGCAGAGAAAATCTTTGCCATGATTTGCCAATCGTCTTGTGCAGAGCTGCAGTCTCCAGTGCCTAGACTTCAGCTCTGCACAAGACGTTTGGCCACTAGGAGAAATGGTCGTGCCCAACTGAGTCTGGTTTCTCTCGAGGTTTTTAATTCTTCACTTTCGTCAATTGGTGAAGTTTTTTTTCCTCGCCGCTGTCGCCACTGGCTTGCATGGTTCGGGATCTGTAGAGCTGCGCATCGATGGATTTGCTCTTCAGTGTTGGACTCTCAGTAGTGATTATTAAACCACACTGAACTGAGCTAAACTGAACTTAAATCTTGAAAACTGAACTGACACTGTTTCAGTAAATCAGTTAATAGAAATGGGTTATGTTTAGAAATAGGGTTGAAGAAATATACATATATATTAATGGCCATCAACTCGGCAGTAACTATTTTTTATAGGATGTCCCTCTAAGAAAACATCGTAAACAGTTGGAAATCTGGCAACCACAATAATCAAAGCCTTGGAACAACTGTGGTCGGAACCAAGTTCATAGTGACCGTGTTCTCTGGAATCCTCTCAAGCGGTAGAGTTCAACAGTCCGATTGATTGCTGCTAAACCATGTCATAACTAGGCCCACACGGAATCTGCACACGCAGTATTCCGCAGATTTTCAGCCTATCATTGATTGTTTATTTACTTGTGTAAATGTGTGTAAATTTATATTATTCAGTTTCTAAATTAATTACAGTACTATTATTGACTATTATAAAAATATTCATATGATTTATTTAAAAATTCAGTCTGTAAAGTTATGTTTTCTGTCTTTAGTAGATATAGTATATGAGAGACTTGCTTTGTTAAATAAGTATAAGTTAAATAAGTGGATCTAATTGGATTGCATTGTAAACATTGAATAAAAGTTAAAATGTATTACTTTTTATTTCATATATTAAGATTTACAAATGATACTCCTAAATAATTCTGCATAAATCCGCAGATTTTTAACACAATTCTGCACAGAAATAGCAAAAATGTCAGCAGATTCTGTCTGGCCCTAGTCATAACTCATACCATAAAGTTGACTTGATTTCAACTCTCCTCAACACCCATACCGCGAAGACATGCCACACCACTCCTTGCCACTTATCGCCACTGGCTCCCATTAGAAATGAATTGCTTTCGGCTACTTTGACGATCTTGCCACCTTCGGTGTGAACGCACAGTAACACTTCAAGATTACACTTTTAATTACTACCGTAGACGCCTTTATATCAAAACTACAAGCTGTTATCCCAATACTTACGGAAAAATGCAACTTTTCATAACACACAAATAATAAATAATCATACATGACAACTGTGGGTCAAATAGAGATCTGCGGTGATTCTATCGCCAAAAGTGTAATAGACATTGTCATTTAGGAATAAGATCCCACAATTCTTTGAATCAAGAACGCATTTAATCGTGCAGCTCTAAACCAACATAAATCTCCTGCCCTCTTCTGTTTCTCCTGAACTAACACACAGTCCAAAAAATAATAAGAGAATAAATCACTGCCCTTTCAAGCAATGTATTTAGTTTTGCTCTTGACCAGGAACAAGCAGACACAAAATGATGACCATAAATCTTTGCTAGCCATGTGATCCGTAGCTCTCTTCATTCTTTCCGCCCTACTGCGATTATTCTTTAGACCGTCGTGCTTGACGTCATCTATGGAAGCATGTGTTCAGCAGAGGACAAGCAGGGAAGCTATGGCGTCTCCCCTGCAGGCCCGATACCACAGGTTGGGAAAAAATCTGACACTTCAGTTCACCGTTGCCTTTTCACTTCCTGGTGTCCACTCCGCCTTTTTCCCTCCCTCTCACTTTCACTTTTTCCCCACTATCCTTCCTCCTTTCTCTCTCCCTCACACCCAACACTCTGTTTTAACGTTTGGCCTTGCATGCGCCAACATGATTTTTCTGAACGCTCTCTAGTGCCCCCTTGTGGGGACTCTGATTACCCCACTTCCCCCCCATTTTCCTCTAATGCTCCTTCTGTAGTTGCAACTACTGCATACGTGTGTGCGCTACGCCGTCTTGGTTAAACGCGTGTTTGGGATGACGGTGCAGGTATGTGGCTAAATGAGCAATGTCCTAACACGTCTAACACGGTCAAAACTTGCACTAAAGTTCTGATATGTTGTGTTTTGTGTCGATGAAGCTTCTGGTTTTGGGTTTAAGGATATTCTGGGTTTTTGCAAGTTTAATGTCTGTGGAAAGCTGCTTCTGGTTTTTCTGGTTCTTAACTTCAGTGTTGAGTTTATTGGCATATGACTGGTCAGATTTTCAGGTATCCTTTCAGATGATGGAGGCTCGTTTCTGATGCAGGAATAAAATAAAAATAATGATTGTAAATCTTTATTGCAAAATTCAATTTAATTTTAGAATTAATAGATTAATTCTCACAATTCAGTTCACGTCTTGCAATTTTTTTTCTCAAAATTGCACCTTTATTTTGTGCAATTGCTTATAGTTATATGATTTTTGTTTGGGCAGTAACGCAAAAAAAAAAACTTACAATTGAGGTAAAAAATTTTATTTATTTTTTTCTCAATTTTGACTTTTGTCTCTTTTTGAGATATTGGAGTTTTCTCAAAATTCTCAATTCTCAACGTTGTTTTTTTAATGTTTACTGTTATTTTATGTTTATTTTTATGTAAATTGTTTGTTTATAGAGTTTATATTAAGCAATACCGATTTCGATATTTGTAATTGCCATTTTTTCCCCAGAATTGCAACAAGTTCAAAAATAACTTTTCTCAGAGTTGCATAAATTTCAGAATTGCGTAAACAGATTTATGTTTAGACAATAACACAAAAGTATATTTTTCTTCCTCAATTTTAACTCTATTTTTGGAATTTGAGTTTCTTAAAATTCTCAAACTTCACATTTTTTTGTTTATTGTTATTTTATGTTTATTGTTATCTAAATTGTTTGTGTATGGAGTTTATATTATGCAGTACCGACTTTGATATTTCTAATTTCGATTTTATTTATTTATTTTTTCATTTCTGAACTTGCATCTTGCAATTCTAACTTTTTTTTCTCAGAGCTCATAAATATTTCTTGAAACTGATTTTGTTTAGACAATAATGGAACAATTGACAACAATTGAGTTATATTTTTTTCCTCTCATTTTAGACTTTTGTCTCTAGTTTGGAATTTGAGTTTCTCAAAATCTAAGTTTTATGTTTAATGTTATTTTATGTGCATTATGTAAATTGTTTGTTTATAGAGTTTATATATGCAATACTTACTTTAAAATTTGTAATTGCGTTTTATTTTTTCCATTTCTGTACTTCTTGCAATTCTAACTTTTGTTCTAAGAGTTGCATAAATATTTCTTGTAACTGATTTGTGTTTAGACAATAACGCGCAAAAATTTTTTTTATTGATTTTATTTTTTTTATTTTATTTATTTTTATTATTATTTTTTTTACCTTATGTTTTATTTCTGAAATGACATCTTGCAATTCTACCTTTTTTTCTCGGAGTTGCATAAATATTTCTTTTAAATGGTTTATGTTTAGGCGATAATGCAAAAAAAATCTTGCAATAGTTTGAAAAAAATTTTTTTTTTCTCTCAATTTTAACTTGTCCTTTTTTATTTCTAAAATTCTCAAAATTGTTTGTTTATAGAGTTTTATGTTTATTGTTGTTTTATGTTATGTAAATTGTTTACTTATAGAGTTTATATTATGCAATGCCAACTTCGACATTTGTAATTGCGATTTATTTATTTGTTTTTAATTTATTTTTATTTTTATCTTGTAATTCTAACTTAAAATTCTCAATAGAAGAAAAAAGTCAGAATTGTAAAATATGAATTTTATAATATTGATAAGTATTAAATAATCATTCATTAATTTTCTCTTCGACTTAGTCCCTAAATATTGACTTAGAAAACAAAACTTGCAGTTAAATTTGCTGTTGTGGCAGAAACAAGCCTCCATAGATGACTGAAATAATGCCTGCTGTAAATGGAACCCTTAATTTAAATTCTAGTAATAATGTTTCACAAAAGGTTTTGATCAAATAAACACTGTCCTGGTGAGCATAAAAGGCTTCAAAAGCATCTTAAGAATTTTACCAGTCCCAAATCTTTGCACTGTAATTTGAACTGTGCTTTAATCAAGCTGCCATAGACATTAAATAACTCTGAATACTCCTTTAAAGGAATGTTCAGGGTTCAAAATGAGACTGTGGCCTGCTGTCAAGTGCCACATATAACTGTTTACTGCTTGAATCATAAAGTGAGAGGCTACTTTTCTAGGTGGACAAATGTCTGGTTACAGATTACTGATTTAATTAATGTGGGATATTGCATCTTGTAAAGCACATGTAAGATGTTACATCACACGTTTGTGGTGTCTTTAAGCAGGTGCTATCTAGTATTACTTTATTATGTAGATAATGATTCTATTCAATAATATTTTAAACTGTTTTATATTTATAGTTCAATGTTTGTTTTATCTGGCTTTGTTTATTTCCGTTTTGCTAATTTTAATACTTAAACTTTATCTATGTCTCCAAGAAAGTAATTTTTGAGTTTGTTTTATTTCATTTCAGCTTACAGTTCCTGAAAAAAAAAAATTAGTGAATAATAACATTGATACTGATAAAGCTTTTCGCTTCTTAAAGTACATTTTAATTTTCAGATCACCTGGAATATTCCTTTAATGGAATGTTCCGGGCTTAAAATCGTCTCCATTGACGGTATCTGTGGCCTGCCATCCTTTACCACAAAAATCATTTAGACTTCTCCTTCAGATTATAAAAGCAAAAACTGTGTTAATTAATGAAGTTAAAATGGAAGTCCATGGAACAAGGCCTTACTTAATCCTTACTTAATATAAAATATCTATCCAAAATTATTATTTTTTTGAACTTAACATTTTGAAAAAATAACATTTAAATTACTTTAATAATACATCTTTATCAGCGCATTTTATATTAAAATAGATGTATAAAAAATGTTGTGCCTTAGGTTAGTAGGAAGCAGTATTAGTTACACTATTTCCAAGGTTAGTAAGCGATCTTAATCGCACTATTTCCATTTTAAAGTACAAATGAAATCAAAACTAACCATATATTTATTAGCTCACATTGGCAGTTTAGTGGTGAACAATTCAACTGTGCATGTCATTAAGAAAAAGAATGTTTGCGCTTGTAATCTAAGCTTAAAATCTGCACTTTTTGCTTGTTTTCAGAAAATTTTCAGTATTTTGATTTTGAAGTACTGGGCGTGGATAAAATAATTAACCACGCCCCTCCAAATGTCAGTTTTGACAACAAACATAAAGGTGAGGAGGAGGAGTTAGGTTCTAATTACTCTTATAAAATAAACCATTCAAATCTTTTGGAATAAAATGCCTACTTTACTACATGCAATCAGCTCGCAGTAGAAAAAACAAGCCGCAACCACTGTTTTCTGTTTTTTTTTATTCAACGTTTTCTAACTGTTTTTTATTTATGACTTTTATGGCAAATTACAGTAAAATAAATAAATAAATAAATAAATAAATAATATATATATATATATATATATATATATATATATTATATATATATATAATATATATATATATATATATAATTTCAAAAAGTCTAGATAGTTTTAACATAAGCCCATAAAATGACAACAAACAAACAAACCAAAATAGAAAAATCTCATCACACAATATCACGCTACTTTGCACTTAGGAAAGAAAAAGGATCAATTTGCTGGAACAAGATCTATATTTGACAATAAAACATGTTCTTGGATATATTTCCTAAATGGGTCCCAAATTATCTTAAACTGGTTAGATAAACCTCTACACGCTCCAACTTTAAACACCCACTGTTTTCTCATTTAAAATTCCGTTTCTCTAGGAACTGCGTCTCAATACAAAAAAAAAAAAAAACGGTCACAGCTTCTGGTTCATGTGGACTTTAACACAAGCAATGCATACATATTTAGTGTCTTTTTAACTTTATCCCTGTCCTACTGGTTACGCGTTTAGGTTAAGTAATTAAGTTGGATGAGATGTAACATTCAGTGAGTCTCTAATGGTGCTAGGTGAAAATGAGAACACACAATGGATAAGTGAAACAAAAATTTACAATTTATTAAACAGAGCATATCGAACAATGACTGTAAGCATTTAGGATGTAATTTTAAATAATCGAAGTAAAAAAAAAAACAGGAGTGTTGCCAAAACAAAGAAATAAATATCACAAAAATGATCTAACTAAACCCCACCCACTACACTAACAAACCAAAGAAAAATGCAGAAACAAAACTGTAATCTTCAGCGTATGCGACACTTAACTAAACTTCTTACCTATTCCAAAACATAATTACAAATGTGACAACTCCTACATAAACTGACACAAAAAAATATGCTAAGTGCATACTGTTAGCCTTTAGAAAAACAAGAGTTTATCTGATAATCCAATTCTCATAAAGATCGTTCAACTTCCCAATAATAAATTGAGCTGCACAAGCTTATCTAAATAGATCACTTAAACGAGAGAGACTAAACAACAGCAACAAATTAATACAACACAAACGAACATGCTGACCGACACAAGCGAGGAGTTTGATGGTGAACCAAGCGCTTCTGCTGAACAGCGCAAGCAAACGCCTTTTATATGTGGCGGACCAGCTCCTGATTGGTGCGTCAAGTGGGTCATAATGGTGATTGACAGCCCTCGCGACCAATGGTTGCACACCTAAAACAGGACAGAGTACACAATGGAAGAGAGAGAAGAGAAAGCGAAACACAAAACAAACAACAAAACGTACGTGAAACGTAACATACTTTTTACACATGCATTGCAAGTATGCAACTTTTATACACCACATTTGCTTGTCTTTAAAGTAGAAGCCAGTTGTTGTTTTCTGTGGTAACTGACAGCATGCCATAGATTTGAACCCGGAACATTCTTATTTAATGCCATTTGGAGCTTAAGATTAGCTAAAGCAAAAACTTACACACCGTTTGAGTTTTGGCATTAATTCAAATAGGCATTCATTTCCCTTGCATGTGCTTGGAGGCATGACAAAACGAACCAAAGGCTCTCACATCGTTTCTGCAGATGAATATGAATTTCATTTCACTTACCATGTTTACCATTACAGGTTTAAATTCTGTCTTGTCAAGGAAATTTGTAAAATATGTATATCTTCTCCTCCCATGTGTTCCTCCTTGCCACTGTGTGTGTGTGTGTGTGTGTCTCTAGGGAGGAATAGACATGTATGGATCTAAATGCTTCTCCTGGCTGTGCTGCCAGCAGAGAAAAGTGCCCAAGGCACGCTACATGCATCTGGCACAAGAACTAAGCGTGGATCCTGACTGGCCCCCCAAACCCAAGAGCACTACTGAAGCCAAACCCGCCCTACTTCCAGATGACTGCTCCTACCAGATCGAGGCGATTTCCTAGCATTTCTTTCAGCAGTATATACACTCCGTATTGCACGTCCAAACCACCAGGGATTTCTGTAAACACTGTCAAAACAATTTGAAAAGACCAAAAACCTGCTAGGGAGAGCTGTCCTTCCTGGATCATTTTGTTTGTTTGTTTCACATCTGCTGCTCAAGATTGTTTCCTTTTTTAAATGGGCGGAGTTTACAGGCTGGGAACTGTAAAAGCTCCGCCCCCCCTGGGCATGCGGCTCGTCACCGATATTCCCTTAAAGCATCATGTAGACCGCAAAACGATTGAACTCATTACCAAACGTGGCTCTTTTAGATGATCACCATCAGATATCACAGAAGCTCTGGATTTTTGTGCTTAAGTAGTAGCCGGCAGCGCTTCATCTTTACAGGAGGCTGCATGCAGATGCATAGAAACCATCAATGCATGCGGAAGAAACCAAACTCTAGTGGCTCACCGAATCTGAGATCCAGCGTCATTTCCAAGCCAGCTTGTTTTTACAAATATATATCGACGTAGATGTATTAATGATATATATATTCACGTCATCTTTACTTTGCATATCTCTTCCCATGGAAGAATCGAGGTGGGGATTCAGTTGTGGAAGGCCAAACATTGTGAAAGCAGTTTGTGTTATGTCTCCTGACGCAGTATCTGGTCCATCCATCGCTGCAACTGTTGAGACCTGATTTACTCAACAGCTCGGCATCTCTTTTTATTTTTGTTTGCAATGACACTGGGAATTGCATTGGGAATGGGGAAAAGGGGGTCTTAGGTGTTCTTTGGGAAATTTCAGCAGATTGATAGAGCTTTAGGAAGTGAAGACTTCATATCTGAAAATTGTATGTCGCTTTTTATTGCAATTCAAATCAAATCAGGCCAATGAAATCACTCAGAATTGGTTAGTTCACAGTATTACTTCTGCATGACTTGCTAAGAGTTTTGCTGCTAATTTAAGAAACAAATACAGCATTTTTCATCTTAAAATGCACAAGGAAGGCTCAAAATATGTTGCCGGAGATCCCTCCTGTTTTTCCAGATGCGATTTTATTTGCATAATTTATGCAGCGCCCTTCAACCGTGCTCAGCTTGCAGGCTTGTCTCAGTGCAGAGTTGTATTTCATGCAATTTTTTTAAGATGTTGCTCCTGAAATGAACCACTAAGCAATATCAGGTCATCACCTACATTTTTCTTCTGGATTTCTTTTTATACTGACAGTTTGCGTTGTCGCTCATCTATATACTGTTGATGCGTTGAGATCTGGTTGGTCATTTCATTGAAGTCAGTGTTGTCATGCTGATTTGATTAGTTTTCTTTTCATACGCTAGCTTTATATTCAATAAATACAAATTTAAATGGTTAATAGTAAAATTTTACTATTAAAAATAAAACATCAGTTTAAATCATGCAATAAATATAACAACATATCAATTTTAGCTTTTTTAAATAAAACAAAAAAAGTTAAAATTGCAGTGTCGTAATCATTTTTTTTCTCCGTTTTGAGTTTGAACATTCAATAGCATCTCAATAATATATTTCAAATCTGACAATGCCGATTTTGTTATGGAATCCCGTTCCTGCCACTGAATAAAAAAAATAATAAATAAAAAAATAAAAAGTCAGAATTTTGATTCATAAAGTTAGTTGCGAGTTATAAAGTCAGAATTCCGAGTTATAAAGTCAGAAATGCGAGTTATAAAGTCAGAATTCGGAGTTATAGTCTCAATTCCGTGTTTTAAAGTCAGAATTGCAAGTTATAAAGTCAGAATTGCGAGTTGTTAAGTCAGAATTCTTAGTTATAGTCTCAATTCTGAATTATAAAGTCAGAATTCTGAGTTATAGTCTCAATTCTGAGTTATAAGGTCAGAATTGTGAGTTATAAAGTCAGAATTCTGAGTTATAGTCTCAATTATGAATTATAAAGTCAGAATTCTGAGATATAGTCTCAGAATTGTGAGTTATAAAGTCAGAATTGCGAGTTATAAAGTCAGAATTCTGAGTTATAGTCTCAATTCTGAGTTATAAGGTCAGAATTGTGAGTTATAAAGTCAGAATTGTGAGTTATAAAGTCAGAATTGCGAGTTATAAAGTCAGAATTCTGAGTTATAGTCTCAATTCTGAATTATAAAGTCAGAATTCTGAGATATAGTCTCAGAATTGTGAGTTATAAAGTCAGAATTGCGAGTTATAAAGTCAGAATTCTGAGTTATAGTCTCAATTCTGAGTTATAAGGTCAGAATTGTGAGTTATAAAGTCAGAATTGTGAGTTATAAAGTCAGAATTCTGAGTTAGTCTCAATTCTGAGTTAAGTCAGAATTCTGAGTTATAGTCTCAATTCTGAGTTATAGTCTCAATTCTGAGTTGTAAAGTCAGAATTGTGAGTTATAGTCAGAATTCTGAGTTATAGTCTCAATTCTGAATTATAAAGTCAGAATTGTGAGTTATAAAGTCAGAATTGCGAGTTATAAAGTCAGAGTTGTGAGTTATAAAGTCAGAATTCTGAGATATAGTCTCAGAATTGTGAGTTATAAAGTCAGAATTGCGAGTTATAAAGTCAGAATTCTGAGTTATAGTCTCAATTCTGAGTTATAAGGTTAGAATTGTGAGTTATAAAGTCAGAATTCTGAGTTATAAAGTCAGAATTCTGAGTTAGTCTCAATTCTGAGTTAAGTCAGAATTCTGAGTTATAGTCTCAATTCTGAGTTGTAAAGTCAGAATTGTGAGTTATAGTCAGAATTCTGAGTTATAGTCTCAATTCTGAATTATAAAGTCAGAATTGTGAGTTATAAAGTCAGAATTGCGAGTTATAAAGTCAGAATTCTCAGTTATAGTCTCAATTCTGAGTTAAGTCAGAATTGCAAGTTGAGTCAGAATTCCCTTTCTGACTTTATAACTCAGAATTCTGACTTTATAACTCAGAATTGAGACTATAACTCAGAATTCTGACTTCATAACTCGCAATTCTGACTTAATTTATTGACTTTATTTATTTTTAACTTAGTGGCGTGAACGGGCTTCCATATTTGTTTTGGCATAAATTGTAAAAATCAGAATTGTGAGGTTTTTTTTTTCCCTTAATTTTTGTTTTATTGCGGTGTCCTTGTTACAGTTTAACTCGTACTGAATAATATTAATTAACATCATGCACTTACTGTATGGTTAGCTTTAGGAATAGTTGCATGTAATTATGCACAATATATTAATAATATAGTCAGTGCATATACATGTATAACAAGGGCGCAGTAAAACCAATTATGTTTGTAATCCTGTGGCAAACAAAGCTTCCATATCAGCAGCACTTCATGAATTAATAAATATTATCTAAGATGAAGATATTTGTGGTCATGTATTTTAAAACATGATGCATAGATTATCTTGAAAACTCCACAGCGATGAAGTTTATACAGTTTTCCTACAATCAGATCTTATGTGTTTGCATTTATTTATTTGGTCTTCAAGTACTCGTCGATTGATATTGCTGTATGGGGCATTTTTTTGTGTTAATTAATCTGATAAAGGGCTGAATCTGTCTTTTTATTGCTCCATTTCTGTAATGCCTTGGTACTGTTTGATGTTTTGAAATGGTATTGATCATCTGACATCTTGGCAATGATGTCGTCTTTTCATCCGTATCATGTCTGTGAGTTTGTTCATATCCTAAATACATTTTCTGGGCATTTCTTGAACAAGACAATAAACAATCACCTTTGCTGGGTGAAATGATCAATAATATATATAGTTAAAAGGATTCATAAACGAAAGCAATTTGTTCAGACCATCTACTGAGCCCGGATGGGTAAACAAACTTTTTTTGGTAACACTTTATAATAACACACAATAAATCATTTATTAAGTATTAGCAAATAGTGAATTTGTTATTTGTTAAGCATTAACTCTACATTAATAGACGTTAGTAAGCAGTTTATAACTGCAGATACAAATCCAAACTTATAAGCACATGTATAATGTGCTTAATGGTTGTGTTTTCATACTTTATTACTGATTAATTTCTCATGACTAAGTATCGCATTATTTACAGATTATTTATAGTTTTAGTCTCAATTCTGAGTTATAAAGTCAGAATTCTGAGTTATAGTCTCAATTCTGAGTTAAGTTAGAATTCTGAGTTAAGTCAGAATTGCGAGTTAAGTCAGAATTCTCTTTCTGACGTAATAACTCAGATTTCTGACTTTATAACTCGCAATTCTGACTTTATTTATTTTTAACTTAGTGGCGTGAACGGGCTTCCATATTTGTTTTGGTATAAATCGTAAAAATCGTTAGTAAGCAGTTTATAACTGCAGATACAAATGCAAACTTATAAGCAGATGTATAATGTGCTTAATGGTTGTGTTTTCATACTTTATTACTGATTAATTTCTCATGACTAAGTTAAGTATCGCATTATTTACAGATTATTTGTATTTTAAAAGTATTTTGGGGATTGTAAGATCATTCAGAATGAGTTAGTAAATAAATTATTCAGATCTACACAATATATCTTAGTATTCAGGCGGATACTAATAGTTAATTTGTATGTTAAATTGATAGAACTGAATAAAGGCATTTATTTAATTTTTTCCTGTTTGGATTATAACTAAGAGCCTTTAATTGTAATTTTTAAGGGATTTATAAAGCATAAATAGTCCTCACTTTAGGATGAAGATGAGTTAATAAAGCATTTATTAACATACACATTAACTATTAGTATATGCCTGAATAATCAGATATATGAATGTTAATTTGATGAGTTTATTTATCATTTACTAACTCAATGATCTTTAAAAACCAGCAACTTCTCTCAAATAACTGGTTTGTAAATGATGCAATACTTAATTTAGTCATGAAAAAGGACTATTAAAGTATGAAAGTACAATCATTAAACACATAAGTCAAGAATACAACATTTGTATCTGCAGTTATAAACTGCTTACTAACATCTGTCAATGTAAAGTTTTGCTTAACAGGTAATGAATTCACTATTTGCTAATGCGTTATAAAGGGTTCATAGTGTGTATGAAGTGTTACTTTTTTGGTAACTTTTAAACACTGCATCAACTATTAAGCATTAGCAAATAGTGAATTCATTATCTGTTAAGCTGTAACTCTATATTAATAGACGTTAGTAAGCAGTTTATAGCTGCAAATACAAATGCTGTATTAACCTATAAGCACATCTATAATGTGCTTAATGATTGTACTTTGGTACAGATACATTTTTCATGACTAAGTATTGAGTTATTTACAAATCATTTGTATTTAAGAGTAGTTGGGGGTGTGTAATGTTCAGAATGAGTATGTTCATGGTTAATAAATGCTTTAATAACTCATCAATCTTCATCTAGTTTTGTGATCTAAAGTGAGGACTGTTTATGCTTTATAAATCCTTTATAAATGACAATTAAAGGCTCCGTATTAAATGAACACCAAATATTTGATCTGTATATATCTTATCTAAACCGTAAAATGACTGTAAAGTTTAAACACTGCTGAATAATTTAACAATGTCTTATGATTCAACATTTTTAATGTTATTTAGCAATGTTTAAACTGCATTATTTTATTTTAGTTAAGATTGCAAAGATTTATTTTATTTCAAACAGTTTCATTTGTGTATCTTCAAATGGATAGAAATGAATAAAGTTGTTTATTGTCCTGTTTAGAATATAACTGAGCCTTTAATTGTCATTTTAAAAGGGATTTATAAAGCATAAATAGTCCTCACTTTAGATTAGGTCACAAAACTGGATGAAGATTTAGGAGTTATTAAAGCATTTAGTAACGTACAGATTTTAGAACTATTATATGCCTGAATAATAATATAGAAATGTTGATTTTAATAAGTTTATTAATGATTTACTAACTCATTCTGAACATTACAAACCCCAAACTACTCTTAAATACAAATGATTTGATAAACTCAAAACAGATTAACATCTGTTAATGTAGCTTTAATGCTTAACAGATAATGAATTCACTGTTTTGCTAATGCTTAATAAATGATTCATAGCGTGTAGTTATTATAAAGTGTTACCACTTTTTTTTTTTTTAAACCTGTATGTCCTTAATAAATGTGAATGCGATGCTGAATTTTGGGATTGGGGATGTTAAATTATTTCTTTTTAATTATTGTTACTGTCTATGCTGATGGTTTGTTTTTTTATTATTATTATTATTATTATTTAAATGGTTTGTCTTGATCAGAACCGTGTGGTGTGGCAATCAGTTTCTCTTCCTCTAGGAGGCAGTAGTTCACTGCTAAACTAGGAGAACATCATTCAATCCTGTCACCGTAACCTGCACCTTATGCACATTTGTTTTTGTCGGTTTTGTTCACTTTTACACCTGCAGATGAACACTGAAATATCCGTCATGTCGCTCATTAAATTTAATTGCAGTTATAAATGTGCTTTAGGTTTTCTCTGTCATACGTGGGGCCATTTTCATGTCATATCTGCCGTTCTCTAGGATACAAATGCGTTAGAAATATGAGTGTTTGATTACTGGAGGTCATTCAGTACACGTTGTTACTCTTTACTTTTGCTTGTTGGTTTTGTATCGTCCTTTTTAATTTACATTCGAGGACGGTGTTATCAAACACGAGCAAAAGTTTAGCCACTGGTTCTTTTTAAAGCTGGACTGGTTAATTTCCTCAGGGAAATGTGTGTATTTGTAATGATTAATGCTGAATAAATAAGTATGGAAAACTTATTTTTGGAGTCAGTGTTCTTAGTGTTCGGAATACCTTCAGTCCCACAGATTTTATTTTTGTAGAGATTGCTGATTTTTATATACAGTTGTTCAAATTATAGTCAGTCTCTGATCTTCTTTCTTTATTATCAAATTATAGTCAGTCTCTGATCTTCTTTCTTTATTATCAAATTATAGTCAGTCTCTGATCTTCTTTCTTTATTATCAAATTATAGTCAGTCTCTGATCTTCTTTCTGTATTATCAAATTATAGTCAGTCTCTGATCTTCTTTCTTTATTATCAAATTATAGTCAGTCTCTGATCTTCTTTCTTTATTATTGTTGTTATTATTATTATTATTATTATTATTATTATTATTATTATTGTTATTAATATTATTACACTGTAAACCCTAAATAGTTAAGGTAACTCGAACCTTTTGAGGAAACCGATTGCAACAAACCATTTAAGTTAAAAAATTAATCCTAATGAGTACTGTCAACTTAATCCATTTGAGGAAACGAAGCAATTTGAGCACAGTAAAACCCAATAAATGAAGAGAACTCAAATCAACTGAGTGCTGTAAAACCCAATACGTTAAGGTAACTCAAACCGTTTGAGGAAACCGATTGCAACAAACCATTTGAGTTATAAAAAAAACTAAGCTATACTGTGAACTTACTTTAAGTTGAAGTAATGAGGAATTTATTAACTCATTACCTTCAACACTGAGTTCAAAACTCTTTTCAAATGAGTAGAAACAACTTTCAGTCAATTTTGAGTTAACTACACTCATTTCATTTGATAAAGTTGACTGCTTGGTTTTACAGTGTATTATTATTATTATCCCAAATATTTCCTAAATGATGTTTAACAGAGCAAGACATTTTTCTCAGTAATTCCTATAATATTTTTTCTTTTGGAGAAAGAAAGTCTGATTTGTTTATTTTCAGATCAAAAAAAAAAAACGTTTTAAATATATATATTTTAACCATTTTAAGGTCAATATTACTAAGCAGTATAGTTTTGACTGTCTACAGCAGGGGTTCCCAAACTTTTCAGTCCGCAACCCCCAAAATAATAACCCCCACATTTCTTGGAGGTGGTTATAAACATACCAATGTTGCACACACAACAATCGGCCTATAAAAACATGAGCATACTAACTACTCAAAGTGCAACAGTCTAACATCCATATCATTTTTATTGTCACTTATTAATCTGTTTAATTTAATATTAACCTCAGCTAATGAAACTGGTGGGCACAATGTTTTCAGCACAAGACTATTCTTGGTTTAATTTTGAAGACCGCTACTCTGAGATCATCCTCAATGTTCATTTGTGTCCTGTATTTATTTTTTATGTATTTAATTGCCATCAAGGTGTTAAAGTTTAACCTGGTGCTATAAAATCAATCTGCTGCAGCTGACGCTATTGCTGTGTTGTTCATCTAACGTAAACCCTACACCCAATCCTATAAAAAAATTATTGAAAGGCTGTCGGCTTTTTATTTGCATGTTGTTGTTGTTTTATGTAACTATTAGCTGATATTTTTATCTTCTGTTACGGATGAAATATGGCAATTCTTATAGTTTACCCTTTTAAAGTGAAGTGCTGTTTTGGGGTTTCCGCCTGGATTTTCCGCCTACCCAAATTAAAAGGCTTCCCAAATTCACATGCAGAGGTGTAAATGCAAAAGTTTGGTATCTTTTTAAAGAAAACCATTTGAATTTTCATAAAACACTGCTGAAAGTAATTAAAATAATTGTATATGTTGTCTGTTTTTTATTTTTTATTTTTTTATTATTATTTTTTTTTGGTAAGTCTTTTTTTGTAAAAATTTGCAAGTGTAACTTTTAAGTTCTGTGTTCTAGGTTGCTGTAATTAATTTTGGTGGTTCCTGCACATGTCAGTAATCATAGGAGAAAAGAAAAATGTCTCTATCAAAAACTATGCAAAACTTATTCTATTCCAACTGATGAGAGCACGGATCCACTTATGGGGGTATTGGTCCAGCATGGACCTTTAAATTTAAAGAATGCGTAAGTAAATGACGTCACAGAAAAATTTATATGACTTTTGGAATTCACAAGGGACCCCCTGTCATTGTTTTGCTCCCTCCACTTTGGGAACCATTGGTCTATAGAACAAACCATTGTTAGACTTTCCTATTTAGTTAAGCCTTGAAATGTCACTTTAAGCTGAAATCTTGATAAACATCTAGTGAAATATTATTTACTGTCATCATGACAAAGATCAAATAAATCAGTTATTAGAAATGAGGGATTAAAACTATTATGTTTAGAAATGTGTTGAAGAAAAATCTTCTCTCCGTTAAACAGAAATTGGGGAGAAAATACAGGGGGGCTAATAATTCTGACTTCAACTTTATATTCATTTAATTTGTTCATAATAAATATTGTTTGTATTTTTCTCTGTTCTCTAACTAGAGTACTGCTCTTTAATAAATGGCACAAACTGAATCCTTGGTTTACTGATTTCAGCATGTTATCAGAAATCAGATTGTTGTTTAGCAGACTTTATTTACCATGTCCTGATCAAGGTTTACAATGTTTACATGTCTTGTATTTTGGCAGATTTGTTATATATTTTTTATCTCTCTACTAAAAAAAAGAAAAAGGTAATAGAAACCAAACAGCTGATAGAATTAGTTGTTTTTGCATTGTTTATATACAGTTGAAGTAAGAATTATTGGACCTCCTTTTTTTCTTTTTAAAATATTTCCCAAATGGTGTTTAACAGAGCAAGGAAATTTTCACAGTATGTCTGATAATATTTTTTCTTCTGGAGAAAGACTTATTTGGTTTATTTCAGCTACAATAAAAGCAGTTTTTAATTTTTAATACCATTTTAAGGTCACTTTTGAACGATACTTTTGAAAATACACTAAAATAAATTGTGCAATTAACAATGTGTATAAAAAAGTTATATCCTGTTTATTTGGTATGTTCACCTAATAATATAACCTTCATTTCTTCAAGTTTACCTCTTATGTGATGGCAGACAGACACAAACAGGAAGGAACTGAAGCACATGGAGATATTAGGAAAGTGCAGACAATGAAGAAATTATCATTTTTTTTTTAATGAGTGTAAGCAATATAATACCTGTAACTGGATCTTGGCTTTTGGCTTTTAGTTAATTACAGTGAAGGTTCACCTAAAGATGAAATTTTAGACATTATTTACTTCTGCTTCTGTCATTTTAATGTGTGCTCTTCTTTCTTTATAGTCTCACAAAAGGAGAAAACCTTCAAACATTTCCTGCTCGTGCTCATCCATGTCATGGTAAATGCTGCAAAAATGTCACAATGATTGCATGAGAAAGGTAGGTGTTGATGGAAACTCGTAAATGTGAAATCTATTTTTCTTAAAGTGATGCGCTTGGATGTAAGCTTGTAGCCTTCAGTTGTGCAAGAAGGGCTACTACCGAGGTCAGGATTTTGGTTAAATAACAGGCTATTAATTTTGGAGTCACTTTTTGCCTCGATCGTAAACAATTTAATTGGCTCGGTTAATAAAAAAAAAAAAGCTTCATGCTGCTCACAGCCCACCTCATATACCTAACAAAAGTCTTGTCACCTATCCAAGTTTTAGGAACAACAAATAATGACTTGACTTCTAGTTGATCATTTGGTATCAGAAGTGGCTTATATGAAAAGCTAAGGCCTCTAGATTAGGCTTATTTGACCAAAATATAAGATAAAGTGACAAACATCTTGTCACTTAACAGAAATAATGTACAGTATAGAATATAAAGTCATGGTGCAGTGGAAAAAGAATGAATATTGTGAATGACTCCCATGAGCTTGGAGGACTGCATCCATACATCTCTGCAATGATTCAAATTGCTTATCAATAAAGTCATCAGGAATGGCAAAGAAAACGTTCTTGCAGGACTCCCAGAGTTCATCAAGATTCTTTGGATTCATCTTTAATGGCCCCTCCTTCATTGTACCCCAGACATGCTCAACAACGTTCATGTCTTGTGACTGGGCTGGCCAATTCTAGAGCACCTTGACCTTCTTTGCTTTCAGGAACTTTGATTTAAAGGCTGAACTGAAGTAAGAGAAGGAGCTCTATCCTTCTGAATAATTTGCCCTCTCCTATGGTTTGTAATGTAATGGGCAGCACAAATGTCTTGATACCTCAGGCTGTTGATGTTGCCATCCACTCTGCAGATCTTTCCATACTAAATGGAACCCCAAACCATGACTTTCCTCTCACCAGACTTGACTGATTTTTGTGTGAATCTTGGGTCCATGTGTGTTCCAGTAGGTCTTCTGCAGTATTTGTGATGATTGGGATGCAGTTCAACAGAAAAATCGACCTTCTGCCAAATGATCAACTCGAAGTCAAATTATTATTTGTTGCTCTTACAACTGGGATCAACGACAAGACTACATTTGTATGAGAACAAATGAGAGCATCTTTTATTATTTAATGGCCCCCAAAAAGTCAGAAGAAGACTATACAGTGTTGCAACAATATCAGAGTGAGACTTGATTACAATTTTTGGGTGAACTAACCCTTTAACATTACCCAAATTGTCTCTAGACTTTGCATTAACCTACAACCCCCCCACCCCCGAGCCTATGTTTTACATTTCTAACCGCAAAAAGGCATTGTGTGACTCTTAACAAGACAAGATCACATGAGCAGTCAAGGTCAGTTTGTTCTAGCAGCAACTTTCTGTGAATATTCCCAACGTCATCGCTGCTTATGTGCCCGGCAGCATGTGATTTGTTTTGACATGTGTCTGGACATAAATTTGTACATTACCCAACAGCAGGCCAATTGTAAATACAACATCCTATGACCTCCTCTCTGCCTCTGAGATATCGATTTGTATAGTTTAAAGATCAGGTCTTCTGAATGGTCTCCAAGTGCTGTTCTGCAACTGTTTGGGAAAGCTTGTATCACAGGAACACATTCAGCCACTAGCATCAGCTATTATATAACAGACAATCTTGTTATGATCCACAAAGAATGCCTCTATACTGACTTGAAGGGTTTGATTATAGATAAAAAATGTCTAGATGACTGTCAAAGCTGCCAGATATTGGACATAACTACTCAGCCACATGTGCTTGTTGAATGCTTTCTTGAAAATGACTTGAAAATTATTTAAAAGTACTTCATTTTGATAGTGGTTGTAGCTTTTTTTTTTCTTGTCTCATTTTAGAATGCACTTGCATTTATTTATTTATTAGTTTACTTGTTTATTAATTCATTCATTCATTTATTCATTAATTAATATATGTATTTATTTTTATATTTATTTTTATATTTATTAATACATTTATTTGTTTATTCATTCATTTATTTTGACGCTTCTATATGTGGAAAAAAAGGCTTGGATAACCTATACTGTAAAAAAACAAATGACCAGTCCCTCCAGGATTTCGTGGGACTTTTTTCAGAATTTTGCAGTCTAAAATGATTGCTTTTCTTAATATTTGCAGCCTTATTTTGTGTTGATTTGCAGTCCAAAATTATGCCACAGACAAAAGTCTTTATAAATATATTTTTTGTTACTCCTAGAGCCAGACACTGGGTTCTGTAGCTTAAATTTAATGGATACTGTATGGTTAAAAATCTTGTATCCATATATAAATTGTGTGTGCACAACAGCTCAAAGATCAAAATCCACTGAATCATTGCACAGGTAGTCTCTCATGAAGGCCATCCCAGTCAAAAAAAAGTTGTTTTTACATAGTTGAAATAGTCGTCCTCCTGTGATTTTATTTTTATTTTCTTTTTTAAATATTTCCCAAATGATGTAATTTGCATATTTTCATGTTGCTTTAACTTATTTTAATAAGTTAATCAGGTTTTAACTACATTTTTGAAGTTATACATAGTTTAACTTAATATTTTAGTCTGTCGAATTGACTCAACAAACAATTTTAAGGCAGCAAGTGTAGATTAGCAAGGCAGCAGTGTAGATTATCCTTTTCATGAGTCTTCTGTTTTGCTTGGATTTTAAAAGAGTAAGTCCGTACAGACAAGCATATATCCTATTCACTTGTCCATAGATTTCACACTAGTGTAGAAACTAAAAAGAGAAATCAAAATAGTTTTTTAGTGATTGTGACTATAATGTACTGGACTGATTAGTCCCTACAGCACTACTGAGCATCAATAATGACCAACTATGTGTAACTGTGGTGAAACAAACTGAACTGTTTTTAAATAATTGTTCTGTCGCCAGGCATATTCATGGGAATACACCCAGTCAAATGCGGCACCAGACATAACGCAAGTGTTTTTTAACTCAATGCTTACCTTTGTGACTTCATGCGTCACGTTGTTTAAAACACCAAATACTTTTATTACCAACTGAAACTGGTGCAGTTATTTGTTAATTTTAGAGTGCGTCAGTATGAGCCTAAAGGCAGGTACACAGAACACTCACCTTTTTCTGAAATCCCACTCCCCAGACAAATCGCAGTCCCCTTTGCTTGCACACGCGTCACACAGCTGAACACAGCTCCCGCAGTGAAAATCTGTGGGAAATCAAAAAATTACATGTTTTTTGTTAGCGCACATATTTGTGCTTTAGGTGAAAAATTAATCTGTGCAAGTTAATCAACTGAAAAAAAAAAAAGTTTGTTTTGGTAATCTTCAATCAAAGTCTGACTATTTCACACAGACTTTAAACTCACTGCAGTCTTTTTTTATCAAACTTTTTATCCACAGTTGGCACAAAGAACGAACATAGAGGTGTTGTGCTAAATGGTTTAGGACAAAGGATTCAAAACAGCTTCTGGAAAACACATTTATACCACAGTTTGGAAAGTAAAACTGGAAATTTTACTCTGCAGTGATTTAACCATCTCCCATTACTCTTCACATTAAACATGCTTTTCATTTTTGTTCACATATCAAATATCACATATTGTGTATTACACTAGAGTGAATATTGGTCACGTAATATACATTGTATGACCAGGATTTATTATTTGACAGTGTCTTTGCATTTGTAAAACATGTAGCTCTGTGCACATGTCTGTATTTATCTTTTAGTCTTTTATGTTCTTGTGTTTTTTCTTATGTCCTAGAGGAACATGGTTTAATTTCTTTGTTTTCTGTACAAAATGTTTGTTTAAGCTGTAACTACAGTTTAATTCAAACTCACCTTGCATTAACATGACCAAAACGTTAAAATAACCCCCTGCTACTGTTTCACTGACATTACTTTTCCTTCATCTTACTTGAAGAATGTAAATATGGTGATGATAATAATTATTGTGTGTATGAGTCAAAATAATTTAGTTGTTCCTAAAAATATAAGTTGATGCTCTTCACTGAAAATTACTTAGAGCTTCTTATTTTACTCAATTTCTCTCACATGGATGCCCACTGAAGCTTAGCAGGGCTGCACCCAGTCAGAACCTGGGTGAAAGACTATATGGGAAAGCTAGGTTGCTGCCGGATGTGGTGTTAGTGAGGCCAGCAGGGGGCACTTAACCTGTTGTCTTTGTTGGTCCTAACGCCCCAGTATAGTGAAGGGGACGCTATACTGCTCAGTGAGCACCGTCTTTCAGATGAAATGTTAAACCTAGGTCCTGACCCTCTGCTGTTGTTTAAAATCCCTGAATGTCTTTCGAAAAGAGTAGGGGTTTAACCCTGGCACCCTTGCCAAATTTGCCCACTAGCCTCTGTCCATCATGGCCTCCTAACCATCCCCATATCATAATTGGCTTCATCACTCTGTCTCCTCTCCATTAATCAGCTGGTCTGTGGTGTGCGGTCTGACACAAAATGGCAGGATTGCACGCATCCTGAATTTGTGAAAAGTATCCTTAATTTAAATGTCTTCATTCAATTCCTGTTTTAATTGTAAATATTATTATTATTTTCACTTTTAATTATCCCATTTCAGTTAACACTCATGTAAGCAAACTATTTTGACTTACATGCTCTGTTTTTCATTCTACCCTATACTGCATAGTCTTTAAAAACTTTAACATTGTTTATTATTATTATTATTATTATTAGTAGTAGTAGTAGTATTAGTAGTAGTAGTAAGCGTAGGCTATTACTATTATTATCATCATCATTATATTGTCCTCATTATATTCCCACATTTTCAAGTAGGATTAGGGCAAAGGTATGAGTGAAACGGTAGCAGGGTCTTATTTAAATAAAAATGAATGTTTTATTTCGGTGACAGTAATTCGTGATAATTTTGTTTTTAAAAAAGTAGACCTAGTTATCATTTAAACCATCAACAGTACAGAAAACAAAGTAATCCAACCACATTCTTCCAGGACAGAGGAAAAATCTCACTAGAACATAAAAGGACTAAAGGTTATTATTATACAACAATAGACGAGTGCACAGAGCTAAATGTATTAATAAATACAAAGGCATCGTCAAATATTAAATCCTGATCGCACAAAGAATATTGCATGATGATAATAATAATATTACTAATATTACTAATATTACTAATATTATTATTATACCAGAATGATGTTCGTTTTAGTTTAATACACAAAATGTGATTCAAACTAATAATTTTGAGTGAGAATAAAAAGCAGGTGTAATGGGAGAGTCAATGGGACATGAAGTTTGTCCAGTTAATCGTTCCCGAGTCAAATGTACAGTTTTACTTTTGAAAATGCAGTATAAATGTGTTGATGATGTTTTCCAGTTGCCCTTTTCAATGCTTTGTCCTGAACCATTTAGTACAATATTTCTATGTTCGTTCTTGATGCCAACTATGTGAAAAATAATCGATAAACGATAGGCACTGCATTCAACGCTGTTCAACCTGATTACAGTACAACAAAGTTTCGTTTTTCCTTCTTTTTTTTTTTTTTTTAGTTTGTGAGGTCTGAAGTATTAAGAAGAACTGAGTACTGCACTTGATCCTATGCAGTTTGCCTATCGGCCCCATTAGGGAGTATATGATGCCACGGTTGCTTTGCTTAATCTTCTTTTTAAACATTTGGGGAAAAATGGCACCTATGCCAAAGTTTTGTTTGTCGACTTTTCCTCCGCTT
This sequence comes from Danio aesculapii, assembly GCF_903798145.1. Taxonomy (NCBI): domain Eukaryota; kingdom Metazoa; phylum Chordata; class Actinopteri; order Cypriniformes; family Danionidae; genus Danio; species Danio aesculapii. The sequence goes on along the minus strand of NC_079445.1, from coordinate 34,417,814 downwards.
TTATCACAAGTCAACCTCACATTTTAATTAGTAGGCTGCTGGAACAGTTTGACCTCAGTAATAACCTGGTGGGCTGGATCCTTAACTTTTTAACTAACCGAACACAAAGTGTGTGAATGGATGCTTATCTGACAAATTTTGCTTCTCAACTGAATCCCCAAAAGGATGTGTTCTTTCACCTCTGTTATTCATCCTTTACACAAATACAGCGTGGGAAAAAAAAGTATTGAACATGTCACCTTTTTTCTTAGAAAACATATTTCTAAAGGTGCTGTTGACTTGAAATTTTCACTGGATGTTGGTAACAACAAAATAAATCCATATATGCAAAAAAAAAAAAAATTCTAATTAGTTTACAAGTTATGTGTAATAAAATGAAATGATGCAGGGAAAAAGTGTTGAACACATGAAGAAAAGGAGGTGTAGAAAGGCAGTGAAAGCCCAGACAGCAGCTAAAATCTTTGTGGTTCTTCAGCAACCCTCTGCCCTTCATCATTGTAAATTAATATTTACTGCTTCAGTCCAACATCTACATTAGCAGGATGATGAAGATGAAACCAGGGTGGACATTTCAGCAAGACAATGATTTAAAACACAACCAGGAAGCTCTCAAATGCTTTCAGAGAAAGAAAATCAAGCTGGAGAATGGCCCAGCCAATCACCTGACTTAAATCTAATAGAAAATACAAAATAAAGCTCAGATTTGATAGACGAGACCCACAGAACCATCAAGATTTTTACACTCTGTTGAAGTCTGTGAAAAACTCACACCTGAGCAATGCATGTGACTTCATTCTCTATATGAGAGGTGTCTTTAATCTGCCATCACCAAAAAAGCCTTTTCTATAAAGTATTAAATACATTTCAGTAGTTCAGTACTTTCTCCTTGTGTCATTCTATTGTTTTTTAAAAATTTTTTTTTAATATATATTATGTGTGTATTGTTTGGGGTTCTGCTTCAATTCCATGTCAACAGCTCCTTTAGAAAAATTATTCTCAGGAAAAAACATGACGTGTTTAATCCTTATTTTCTCCCATGTATATGCCAAAGTAGGTGGCAAAATAGAACCGTTATGAAGTATGCAGATGACTGTCATTGTCAGCCAACTTCATGATAATGTAACCGTTCATGGTACTTGCTGATTATGTCAGATGGTATGAGGAGTCATATCTTCAGTTAAATGCATTAAAGACAAAAGATGATGAGAATGAGGATCCTCCAAGTCCGAGGCCATGTTGCTTGACTAGAAAAAGGAGGCTTGCCATCTTCAGGTTGGAGGAAAGTCCTTAGCCCAGGTGGAGGAGTTCAAGTATCTTGGGGTTTTGTTCACGAGTGAGGGAAGGATGGAATATGAGATTGACAGGTGGATTGGTGCAGCAGTAGAAGTAATGCGGTCAATGTATCGGTCCGTTATGGTAAAGAAGGAGCTGAGCCGAAAGGCAAAGCTCTCGATTTACTGGTTAATCTACGTTCCTACTCTCACCTATGGTCATGAGCTCTGGGTCATGACCAAAAGGACAAGATCTCGGATACAAGCGGCTGAAATGAATTTCCTTTGCAGGGTGGCAGGGCGCACCCTTATAAATAGGGTGAGGAGCTCAGTCACCCAGGAGAGGCTCGAAGTAGAGCCGCTGCTCCTCCATATCGAGAGAAATCAGTTGATGTGTCTCGGGCATCTGTTTCGGATGCCTCCTGGACGCCTACCGAAGGAACCTTTTTTTTTCGAGAATAAAAACACACTAAGTGAAGTTTCATAAACTAATTTCGAGAGGAGCATGTGATAGGATTGAGCACGACTGGCTGCTCATCTGTAATCTGTAATAATCTAATTAGAGTTATCCTAGTTTACAATAAATGGATCGTTTTTTTCCCTACTGCTCTATCTTTGTTTTGGAAGAATCCCCCCTTCCACCCCATCTCCTTTTTTTCCTCCCTTTTCCAAGGGGGAGCTCTCGAGACCTACCTGATCTCGGATCTCCAGATATGCTTATTTGACCAAGCGGGAGCCTTGGGCCCAAATATCTCCGAGCTCAGGGTTCTCTCCCAGGACAGCATGCCAAACTTGCTATAAACACCAAGCATATTTATGTGGGAACTCTTGAAGTCAGATAGTCAAGTGGTTTAGTAAGCTGACTGGGGTGTCACTAGCCAACTTGGAGGCTGTGTATACCAGGCAGCTAAAGAAGTTAACATTCAAATTTAAGTGACACCGCTCACCCCTACACTGAGTTTTTGAAGTGTGTCTTTGAGTTTCAGCTCCTTCCTTCAGGTCGCAGGTTTTTAGTGTTTAGCTGTAGAACTTAACTATACAAAAATAGTTTCATGCCATCAGCCATTAGACAGTTAAAAAAAGGCATAGACTAAAGCAGAGGTGTTTCTGTGTCTTGTAGTTTTTATTTTATGTATCGTTTTATATACTTTATTTATTTGGCAGAGAGATGGTTTTGTGCATCAATGTTTTATGTATTTATGTATTTTGTTGTCAATTTTTTTTGTGTGGCACTGTGGTATGAATGAGGACTGCAAAACTAATCTACCTTCTTGTATAAATAAAGTAACCTAACCTAACCAAACTGGCATATATAGTTAATCTGCCATACCGAATGGTAGACAAGTTTCTAATTGGTTAACGTTACAATCAAAACACACCATGGCTTTAAGACACTGATCTATAGAAATCATTATAACACCCATACATTCTCACATTTAAACACTGCGGCCAATTTAGTTCATCCAATTCACCTATAGCGCTTGTCTGACTGTGGGGGGAAACCAGAACACCCGGAAGAAACCCGCGTGAACACGGGGAGAACATGCAAACTCCACACACAAATAACAACTGGCCCAGCTGGGACTCGAATCAGTGACCTTTTTGCAGTGAAACAACAATGCTAACCACTGAGCCACTGTGCCGCAAACATGCATTCATTTATTTCATTCATTAGTCCCTTTATTAATCTGGGGTCGCCACAGCGGAATGAACCGCCAACTTATCCAGCACATGTTTTATGCAGCGGATGCCCTTCCAGCCGCAACTCATCTCTGGGAAACATCCATACACACTCATTCACACTCATACACTACGGACAATTTAGCCTACCCAATTTACCTGTACCACATGTCTATGGACTGTGGGGAAAACCGGAGCACCCGGATGAAACGCACGCGAATGCAGGGAGAACATGCAAACTCCACACAGGAATGCCAACTGACCCAGCCGAGGCTCGAACCAGCGACCTTCTTTCTGTGGGGCGACAGCACTACCTACTGCGCCACTGCGTCGCCATTCCACAAACAAACAAACAATTTAGCAAATAGCAATAATCGCCCATTTCTGGTAACTATACTCCAAATCTATTATGACAAACTTTACCCCTTCAGACCCAAATTATGTTCCAAGTTTCTGAAAAATGTAAAAGTATATTTTCACAGTTCTTAAGGCTCCTATAAGTGTGACCAAATTATAATAATAAAAATTCAACACCCTTTAAGTATATTTATTCTTGTCCATTTCAATGGACATCAGGTCAGAACAGTTGTACTTCCTGAACATTACACCAACATAAAATGCAAAAAAATAAATAAATAAAAATAAAAAATACATGATGGCTGGTGAAAACTTGCAATTTATTTTCAAAATCCACAAACATTAACATTGCAACATTTTTTACTGTAATTTTGAGGAAATTCTGTTGTATAGATTGCACCTTGTTTATAACAAACTTTATCTTCCTCATCACTCCACATGCAGTAACCTCCACCTCTGAGATATTTCCATCTGCCATATGCTCAAGAACTTCAAGATCTGTATATTCTGCATATGAAATTGTTTTAGCAATGAATGAGTACATCGATATAGTTATTTTCTGTTAAAAAAACACTTCATTTAGCATTACTGGAGATTTATTTCAGTAACAGAACTCCAAACTATTGTACATTCTAATGTAATCTAATGTAGAATTATTTATGTGGTGCATTTATCATGTATGGCCATACACCTAAAGCACTTTACAATCATGAGGTGGGGTTTCTCCACTCCACCACCAGTGTGCAGCATCCACTTGGATGATGCGACTGCAGCCACAAGATAACAGCACCAGTGCGCTCACCACACACCAGCTATAGGTGAAGTGAAGGAGAGACAGTGATAGAGCCAATTCAGTGGATTATTGGGAGGCCATGATAGGTAAGGGCCAATGGAGGGATTTTGGTCAGGACACCGGGGTTACACCCCTATACTTTACGAGAAGTGCCATGGGATTTTTAACGACCACAAAGAGTCAAGACTTCGGTTTAACATCTCATCTGAAAGATGGTGCTCACTGACAGTATAGTGTCCACTTCTCTTTACTGGGACATTAGGACTCACACAGACTGCAGGTTGAGCGCCCCCTGCTGGCCTCACTAACACTACTTCCAACAGCAACCTAGTTTTCCCATGTGGTCTCCCATCCAGGTACTGACCAGGCTCAGCCCTGCTTAGCTTCAGTGAGTAACCGGTCTTGGGCTGCAGGGTGATATGGTTGTGGCTAAGGGATAGACACATTTGAAAAAAATCCTTATCTAAAGCTTGCAATGTTACAATTTTTTTTTTAACTTTAATAAGTGCAATCCCTCTTTTTTACAGAAATGTGCTTACGTCTGTGTCTGGAGTGAAGTGACGCCATGCTTTCAGCTTTCATTCTGTTGGACTTCATTCAGGAACCACAAAAAATATGGGCTGACGTGATATCCATTGCAATGGATATAGGGGTTAATAACCTTTCACTGAAATATTGACTGTTCTTTTAATCAAATAAATGTGACCTATATGAGACATGTAAATTTTCAAGTGGCAGAATGATAATACATCACTGGTAGACGCTGACAGCACATAGCCTAAATGCTAAAATGTAAAATGTGTCATTTTCATTTGTACTTCACACATAATTGATGCCCAATAGCACAAATGCACAGTGCTCACATTTGTGTTTGATTACAACAAAAACAGTAAAAAGTAGTATTATCTCACATTTTAGTCAATTTTCTCCATATTTAATCATGTTTTATTAATAAAAACGTATCTGAAAGTATAGTATATCACATTTTAGTCAATTCTCTCCCCATTTATTCATGTTTTATTAACAAAAACGTATCTGAAAGTATAGTATCTCTCATTTTAGTCAATTCTCTCCATATTTAATCATGTTTTATTAGCAAAAGAGTATCTGAAAGTATAGTATCTCACATTTTAGTCAATTCTCTCCATATTTAATCATGTTTTATGAACAAAAACATATCTGAAAGTATAGTATCTCACATTTTAGTCAATTCTCTCCATATTTAATCATGTTTTATGAACAAAAACGTATCTGAAAGTATAGTATCTCTCATTTTAGTCAATTCTCTCCATATTTAATCATGTTTTATGAACAAAATCGTATCTGAAAGTATAGTATCTCACATTTTAGTCAATTCTCTCCATATTTAATCATGTTTTATGAACAAAAACTTATCTGAAAGTATAGTATCTCACATTTTAGTCAATTCTCTCCATATTTAATCATGTTTTATGAACAAAAACGTATCTGAAAGTATAGTATCTCACATTTTAGTCAATTCTCTCCCCATTTAATCATGTTTTATTAACAAAAAACAATCCTAAAGCATATTATCTCACATTTTAGTTAATTATCTTCACATTTAATCATGTTTTATCAACAAAAACAATCTGAAACTATATTATCTTGCATTTTAGTCAATTTTCTCCATATTTAATCATAGTGTTTTTGCAAAAAATAATCTGAAAGTATATTATTTCACATTTTAGTTAATTCTCTTCACATTAAATCATTAACTGTCCCACTGTCTTGTATATCTGCTGTTTACTACATCTGCTGAAGCTCCTGGATCTTCTCCACATGCTTGATTTCCACCTGCCAGGTGAAATTGGAGGGTTGTGCCTGAAAAGTCTCTTGTGTGTTAAATATGTGTTTTCATAGGCCAGGTGTGGCAATCCAGCATTTGATTGGACGCTGCAAACCTTTAAATGCTCCACTTTGCAATGAAGCACACAGATCATCGTGACAACTTTCAGTAAGCTAACAGAGGGGGAAAAAATCAATTCCTGTTGAACATTTCAAGGACAAAACATGAGTGGATGTCCATTTTTGGGAGGAACGCTTCAGTGCGTTTGGCATTATTTTGTTTTTATTTCCTTTTGTAATTAAATGAAATAGAATGCAAACAAATTAAATTTAATGTCTGTACCTTTTAACATTTTATTCTCAATATTAGATTGTTGTCCAGTAAGCCTAGCAAGGCAGAGGAAGAGGATGGATCTCAAAAAGGCATCAACAAAGCCAGTAAAGGAGGAATCGTCTACGGAGAATATTTACAGGTAGGTCATCAACCTTTAATAGACATCTCTACTCATCTAAATATAGATTTTTCCTCTGTACGTTTTTAGCAACTTGTGCTGCAAATGAAATAACTTGATTCAATCTGTTTTCTGGTAGCTTGACAAGTTGCTGAATGCTCAAGATTTGCAGAGTGAACAAAAAGGCAACAAAATCCATGATGAACATCTCTTCATTGTTACCCATCAAGGTAATCTATTTGTATATATTCATTATTTCAAGTAAATGGCACAAAAGGAGCCATTAGTTCTAGTGAACCATTTTTTGGAGTGAATAACATTTTATTTATCAACACTGTAAAAAATGCTGAGTTCCACACAATCGATTTGTCTTGGGACAACATAAAGGAATAAGGTTAACTTATTGGTTACTGGTTTGATCATAAAACAATTAAGTTGTCGCGAACAACAACAAAACTTCAAGAATTGTGTTGTTTTAGCTCTTTTAGATAAGTAGTTTGAACAAACTGTGAAGTAAACTGTGAAGTAAACTCCACAACCTAAAGCAATGATAGGGGCACAGGAAAAATCCCCATGTGCAAAAGGTAAACAAACAATCTTGCACGCTATCAATACCTACTATGAATATACATAGGGTGTGATAGGGATACATAGGGTATCATATATGAACATGTGGTGTTTTGAATAAGATATAATTGTTTATTTGTACTACAGCGATTTGCTTTCATTAATTAAATTAAATTCATCTTTATTTCTATAGCGCTTTTACAATGTAGATTGTGTCAATTGCTTTAGTCCAGCTTTCAGATTTGAAGTTCAGTTTAGTTCAGTGTGGTTTAATTTTCAATGCTGAAAGTCCAAACATTAACAATGTTTATTGGCTATTTCTGTTGTTTTTTTCTATGTGTGTACATTCAAAAGATATTTAACAAAGAAATAAGATGTATTCCGAGAGCATATAAAATTTCTATCCATTTGAATGACATATTTTGGCATAATTGAACCAATATACTTTATTTGATTGATATTTGTTTGTTAAACATAAATGAAACAAGAAAAAAAGATCAAGATTTTTGTAATGATATCAATATTTGCAATGTGTTTTAAATCCTACTTTAGTCATCTATTGTGTGGAGTATATGCTGCTTTTCTTTTGCCCCTCATTATTAAGTATTATTAATATTATTAAGTAAAATCTCATCAAATTTAATTTATTAGATCTGGCTTTTTCTAAAGCTAGAAATGTTTATACCATATTCATATCTTTTAACTGATTAAATCAACACTGTAAAAAATTCCAAACAATTCGTTCATGTTGTTCCAACACAAATCAATTAAGTTACCTTAACAAATTTAAGTGGATTGAACAAAAACAATTAAGTTGTCTCAAAAAAAGCTCAAGAATTGTGTTATTTCAGCTCATTTTAAATGAGTAGTTTAAACAAGCAGCCAAAAATTGTTTTTGTGTGCATATTAGTATATGAATTTAACAGATTTTGATTGATTCTAAGTAATCTGACAACGTTTAAAAAAACCTGACGGTCAGATTTTATTATGATGGTCCGTTTGTTGAATTTAAGTTACTTTGCATCTACATGCCAACTAATTCTCATTAGATTATAAGGTTAGGGTTAGTGTAAGTTGACATGTACTTGCAAAGTTTCTTAAAGTCAGTTATATGTCTGTTGAAGGAGCAGTATCAGCAGATATTAAGCAGACAGTCTATTAATACTCAAATGGACCATCAAAATAGTGTTACCAAACTGACAAATGAAATGAAAAGGTTACAGTTAATGATAAACTTAATCATAATTCCTTTTTTTGAGTGTTAGTCTGATGAAGGTCAAGGAACTGTGACATTTTACATAACAAACCATTTGTTTTTCCTATAAAGAAGCAACGAAAGGGTTCTATGGGTTTTGAAATAATAATAAAGAATCTTTGTTTTTGAGATCCTTACAGTGTTGCATATTTTCTTTTCCTTTAGCGTACGAGTTGTGGTTTAAGCAGATATTGTGGGAGCTTGATTCAGTTCGTGACCTGTTCATTAAAAAACATGTGAGTACAAATGGAGTAAAATACATCGGTTTAAAGAGAGTGGAGTTCACTCTTTACTTATTTATTTATTTAAATGAATTTTCTGGTTAAATGTTGTTGATGTGTTTTTTTTGGTTGAATGTTGATTTTGTTCTTCAGGTTCGGGATGAGAGAAACATGCTGAAGGTGGTGAGCAGGATCCATAGGATTACCATGATCTTCAAGCTACTGGTGGATCAGTTTGCTGTTCTGGAGACTATGACTGCTCTGGACTTCTTCGATTTCAGGTAACAGCCTCATTCAGTGCTGGTTGCAATTTATGCCTACTTTATATGTAAAAACAAATCTTTTAAATAGTATTAAATGATTTTTTCTAGTTTTCTGAACTTGCATCATTCAAACTGACTAAAAATATTAAGTTAAACTTTGTGTAACTTACAAAAATGTAGTTGAAACCTGATTAATTTGATAAAAAAGCAACACACACATATTTGTTGTCTTGACTTTGTCATTAAATTTACAGTAGAGGAGTAAAATGCATTGTTATTTGTATATTATTCCACAAGTATCTCGTGTATTTGTTCCATTGGTGGAAAAAGCACACAATATCAAGTAATTTTTTAAAAGAGCCTGATAAAACATTACTTCTGTAAAAGTATTAGGTACTTTTGATTTTAGTTGAGTACAAAAGCATCTGCTTTTTTATGTACTTAAAAATTAAGGTAACACTTTATTTAAAGAGACCCTATTATACATAAAATGGGGTCATATTTAGGTTGTAAGAGTCTCCAACAACAGTCTAATATGCATGCAAGGTAAAAAAACACTTTCATGGTCTTATAATAAGCATTTACTTTTACCTAATTATCCCAGCGACTCCCATATGAATCGCTCAGCGATTCATTTGTTTCCAAACCCCTCCTCAGCGCCAAGCTAATCTGCGCTGATTGGACCGATGACAGCCTGCTACGATTGGTCGACACTGACAGCGTTCAGCGCGAGACAGAGTGAAATGCCCACCAGCTATTTAACAATATAGAAGTAGTCACAGTGCATACACGCTTCATAGTGTAAGGCGTGGATTTTGGCTGCCAGTGGGTGAATGTAAATACAGACGATGGACTAGAAAATACAGAAGACTTAACAATTTTATTAAGCAAAGAACTGGCGAGGAGATCTCCTAGCTTGTCACACTCTACCTGCTCTTTACACACACACAGACAAACACACACACACACATATACACACACACATTACCCTCCTCCTCAGAGGACACAACACACACACACACGCCTAGAGCGCCAGTTCAGCTTGCTGGGTGCAATTTAGACACCTCACCTCGAACCTGAGCTGAAACTTTGAAATTTGACCGTTGCATGTGTGACGATCCGTAAACAAAGCGGCACGCGTCACATTTTCAACGTGGCTTTACACGCGATATGAGGATATAAAGAGTTAACCTGATACAGTACACGCGGTTACAAGTAACAAAACACAACTAAATATATAATTTGCAAGCTAGAGTAAACGAGGCAATTTTAATCGCATGTACTTACACTTGTGAAATGGGGGAAGAAACTGATCCATGTTCTGACAGTCTTTACTGATCCTTCCTTTAACAAACGGCCGATGAAGTCTTCTTTGTAAGCATGTAGTTTCCAGAAGCACTCGAACTGCTCAAGGCTGGGCTATATTGCTGAGGTTTCATCTTATATCCATCTGCACAGCGTGACTTCATTCGACCGGTTTCTCTCTCTCTCTCTCTGTGTGTGTGTGTGTGTGTGGCTTTTTTTCTGTGTTAGTGGGCAGGGCCGCAGGATTCAAATCTCCCGGGTTTGCGCGCGCAACTACTTGTTTCGTAGTCGCATCATCACGAAACACCTAATGACTCGTTATCAAGACGACTCATTTGAAGCACTATGAGTCGACTCTTTTATAGATAAATCAATAGTTTTAAACACTGTACACTTACAGATTTAAGCCTTAGCTGGATATTTCACTTCACTTAGAGCTATGTTACACATGTAACACTTGAATCAGTGAAGTGTTAACTGGAGACTTGCTCGGATCAGATCAATCGAATCAGTAAATTGTTAACTGGAGACTTTCTCTATAACTGGATCATTTGAATCAGTAAATTATTGGAAACGTGCTATAACGAGATCATTTGAAACAATGGATCATTGTTAACAAGAGATTTGCTCAAGCATTGGGATCATTTGAAACAGTGACTTGTCAACTTGCTGAATAAATCATTATTTTGAGTTGACCAGTACAGTAAATCAGATGATTAAAAATGGTCTGAGTGATTTATTCGCTCTATTAATTTTGTTTGAATGTTATAGGGAGTATCTGTCTCCAGCCTCGGGCTTCCAGAGTCTTCAGTTCCGTCTTCTAGAGCAAAAGATTGGTGTGGCGGATCATTTAAGAGTCCCATACAATCGCCGACACTACAGAGACAACTTTCACGGGGAGGAGAGTGAGACGCTGTTGAGCACAGAGCAGGAACCCACTCTCCTTCAGCTGGTGGAGGTAAAACCCTCATCAAAAAAGAAATAATAAAAATCAAATCTTTAAGATCTCCTAAATACATATTATGAAAAGTGTATTATTAGAACATTATGCAATTTATTTACTACATGCACATTGTAGGAATGGCTGGAGAGGACTCCTGGACTTGAAAAAGATGCCTTTAATTTTTGGGGGAAACTGCAGGCTAACATCGAAGAGGGTCTCAAGAGGGAGAAGCACAATGTGGAAGTACGTTCTGCTCTCGTTTCTGCTCAAATAGGTTTTTTCCATTGTGTTTTAACACTTTACAATAAGGTTGTATTAGTTAATGTTAGTTAATGCATTTACTAACATGAACAAACAACTATTCATTTATTACAGTATTTGTTTATGTTATTTAACTTCAGTTAATCCAAATACAGTTGTTCGTTGGTAGTTCATTAACTCACGGTGCAACTTTATAATGCATTAGTAAACGATGAACTATGATTAATAAATGGTGTACAAGTATTGCTCATAATTAGTTCATGTTACATACTAGTGGTGTAACAGATCACATATCTCACGGTTCGGATCACATAATGGTTTTTCAGTCACAGATCGGACCATTTTTCGGATCAGTCAAAAGGGGAGGAGACAAATGTAATTTGCTTTCCGTTTATTACAGAAACAGTACTGCAAGACACTTATCATTTTAACAAACAGAACTTAGGACCTGTAATTTTATTAAAAATAAAATAAAGAAATATTCAGCTGAATAAAAATAAATGGTAAATTATTCAGTACTGTGAAAAATTGACTATTACTACTACTGTTGCTGATAACGCTAAATGTATAAATCTTAACATTTATAATTTGTACAATCTATATTTATTTTTAGTCTTATTTTCAATAAATTATTCAGATATTCACTCATAAAACTTCATGTGTCATTGCTAAATAATCATTCTTGAAGATTTATTCAGTGATTTTTATTTTTATTTATTCACTTTTTTTGATGGCTGCTTGTCACCACCTTTTGGTTAAATAATGTATTTTGCTGCCTACAACTTTTATTTTTGAGCATCAAGTTAAATGCATATGACGGTGATCTTACCATAAACATCAGTGGTTTTATCTAAACTTTAAAATGTTATCCCAGTACTTCTGTGTAATTTGGCTGTTTGTAACTTCATGCAACTTAATTTTTGCATTTTCTGATTTGAATGCAGTGATTCAAAGGATTAATAAACATATGCAAATCACCATAATTTATCATTTGTTGTGTGGGTGTTGAGATCCCGATCTTTTAATGATTAATTGTGAAGCTTACACTGAATGCATTAATGCAGGCTAAACGCGTAGCGACAGAAAACCTAACCTAAGAAACCCACCACATCAAGAATAACCTACCACAACTTCTTCTGTCATCATTTTATTTTACATGAAAGCCTAAATTTCATACATGTGATTTGAATGATGCAAGAGGTGATCTCTCTGCAATCATTACAAATTTTAGGATTAATCGATCAGAACTTTTTTTATTAATCCTCAGGTCATGTGTGTTCCAAACCGTGGGTTGTGATCCATACGAAAGAGTGCACGTGTTTTTTTCAGGTATGTTCTTATATTAATCATAATATTTTTTGACTAATAGAAAATGGAAGACACTGAGGTGAAGCAGGAGCTTTTGGCGGATCTAAACAAGCAGATGGAGATCTTCACTGCCCTGTTTGACCCCAAACGCCACGAGCATCTGTTAAGCAAAGGTGAGGATTGGCCCACAATGCATTGCCAGTTACAATATATAATGGTGTATGTAGACCGGGGGTGCCCAAACTTTTTTTGTATTAAGAGCAAAAAACCAAATATCATTGATGGCCGTGAGCCGAAGATGTACCAAAAATACAGACCTTTTTCTTAGAACGCAAAATTACCCATTATGCTTTGTGTGTATGCGTAAGGAGGATGTTAAGAACTTCCGCTCGGCAGCTTGGCACGCATAAACAGTCACGTTTGGACAATAGTTTTAGTCTATTTTACTTGCTTTTAACATATTTGACTTAATACTGCTGTCGATCAGCTCCACTTCCTGGACTGATCATTTAATGCAATCTAATAGGAATGAAAAACAACATTTCCCATTAGACAGCATCTTGTGCCATCTAAATGGAGCCTTGTCATCGCAAAAGTGATATTTATTTATTTATTTTTTAAATATATACCCGACTCAAACAAATGTAATTCACCAAAATGTTTGACACACACATGTACTGTACTGTCCTACTGTACTGATTGAAATACTGGCACAGAGTGAAAATAAAATGGCATTTTGAAATGACACAAAAACACATACCGTGGTAAATACTACACAATACAAACTAACTAAATGAAACATAAACGGCTCCCGATTAGAATCAACATGCAAATCAGCTGGCAGAGTATCAGTAACATACTTTTTTGGGGGGGGAATTGCATAGCTTCGTTACATATCTGTTAAGTTCCTCTAAAATGCAGTGATCTATTGTGTGTGTGTGCATTGAAGAACTGCTGAGTTTTTTTTCCCTCTCCGCTGTCACCACTGTCTTGCATGGTTCAGGATCTATAGAACTGCGCTTCGTTGGATTTGCCCTTCAATATTTGGACTCTCAGTAGTGATTATTAAACCACACTGAACTGAGCTCAACTGAACTGAACTTAAACACTACAAACTGAACTACACTGTTCCTATTTACTGTGACCTTTTATGTGAAGCTGCTTTGACACAATCTACATTGTATAAGCGCTATACAAATAAAGGTGAATTGAATTGAAGTATAGGATAACAGCTGACAGGTCGGGAACACTGATGCTATTTCAGCGACTGATCTGATAGCAGACACTGAATTAGGAGAACGTTTTTCTCTCGCACTTGAACCGCATCTGACAGAAGTATAACAGCTTTAACACACCTTTCAAAATCAAAGTTGTGGATCACAAAAACACCCCCAACGTCACTAAAAATTGGTATTGACAACCATTTTTTTAATCAAGATTTACATTTGTAAACGCTCTAAACGCTTCTACCGGAACACGCTGGTCACTATGCAGTGCTCCAAGCAGCGACAAAGAAAAACGTCTAAAACAAACTACTTTACATTAAAGTTGCCATACTGTAGGTAATTTCCTAATTTATTTAAATAATTAGAAAACATTTCTTTGAATTGTATTAACTAACTTGAATTGTATTAACTAAATGATAACTTATTTCAATAAAAACAGAAACAATCACATTCATAACAGTGGAGCTCAATACACTTTATCATTTTATGCTGAATACTGTCAAGCAGAATCTGCCTTTGCCTTGATGTGATCCATCTGGTGACAGCGTGTACATTTTTCAATTCAGTTTAGAAGTTTAAAACTAAATCTGATTAATTGACTTGATTTAAATTGAAACATTTAATTCCAGTTAGCTTTTTTGTATCTTAACAATAAACAACACAGGCTCATTGTGAAAACGTAGCTCTGCAGACGTTTCTGGAGACAGCGAATTACGTACGTATGGCTGCATTTCATTTTTTTTAAAATGAACGCTGCGGGGCGGTGTGACGGCGTTCCTTTTCGCGCTTACCAGCTAACCGACCGCTTACCTCCGTATGGACGGCATTCTGGCTGCAACCAGTTTTTCCCGTTATCGTGCCACGTACGTCAGCGGATTTGACATGCAGAGAGGAGTTGACCGGTGAAGAGCGGTTCCAGAAAGCAGTTAAGACAAAAACAGAATCCAAAATATGAAACAAACAGGTGAATAGCAGGGTGAGAATGTCGTAAAATCTGAGAATGTGGTAAATGAAAAAAAAATAAATAAATCAGACGAGGGCTTTTATTTTTTTGGATTGCTTTTGAAACATGTTGGTTGGGTTCAGGGAAGTGGGTGGGCAGGTCAATCGATAAAAATGGTTTCGTTTAGGGAAGGGGGAGGGTGGATCAGCCGATCGTTCGCTCAGTCGGTCAGAAAGTCTGTCAAAAAGTGAGTCGACATCGACTTCTGTTGGGTTTATGCGAGAACAGAAGGCGCGAGTGGCACTCGTGAGGGAAAAAGCGTACACAGCGACCTCTGGCGGATTCACAAAAACTGCAGAAAAACGTGCCGCCGGGACGTATTTCGCGGCCTCCAGAAACATCCGTGGAGGTATGTTTTCAGAATGTGCCTGGATTGACAATAAAAAAAACAAATAAAAAGTTACATTTAATTTGAAATGACAATCTCTAAACTATCCCCATCATTCTCCCTCTCTTGGCGGGCCAAATCAAGGGTTACCATGGGCCAACTTTGGCCTGCAGGCCTATAGTTTGGGCATCTCTGGTGTAGACCAATTAGCAGGGTTTATTAACTAATACCTTTTTTTACTAACTAAAACTTAATAGAAAATTTAAAGCTTATCTAAGACTAAATATGAAATTAAGTATTGCTATTTGAAAAATAATAAAAAATAAAAAGAGTGCTTAAGAAAATGACTAAAAACTGTGAGACTTATATAATTCAAAATATACTGTAGCATCCAAACAATACTAATATAGCAATACTAATAACATTATTACTAATAAATATATAATAATATACTAATAATATATATTTATATATTAAGCAGGACCTAATATGAACCCACTAATTTATAAAAAGGTAAATGATGTCATTACATCCCAGTACTTCTGTGACCTTATAGTACCATTTCAATATCACGGTGTGTAAATACTGTACGATAATCAAGCAATGGGTAAATAATGTTTCACTCTTTTACCAAAAAGGTGAACGGCGACTTTCCTACAAGGCTCTTCAGGGAGCTCTGATGATCAATTTCTACAGGTTTGTATGATTGCGTTGATTACATTTTATTTAGCATGCACTATATTTATATAAATATTGTTTTATACAATGAAGAAATAGCTTAATTTATTTTAAGAATAGCTTAACCTTTATTTCCTCCTCCAGGGAAGAGCCTCGATTCCAGGTACCGTTCCAGCTCCTGACTGCACTGATGGAGATCGATACACTCATGACCAAGTGGAGATGTAAGACTGTCATTCAGGAATCTGCATTTGCACTAAAGCCACATCTTCAGTTTAACATTACAATCCATTCCCTCCAGATAACCATGTCTGTATGGTGCACAGAATGATTGGCAGTAAAGCAGGAACAGGTGGATCTTCGGGATATCATTATTTGCGCTCAACTGTCAGGTGTGTGTCACTTTTCCAGTGTGTGGTACTGTGTGGCTTGCTTTAGTCCAGCCATTGTAATCTTTTTGGCTTGAGACTTCCGGTCTCATTCACTTTCATTCATTTTTAGATCTGCAGCTTGATGTTGCAAACTGATATTTTCTTATTATGTTATACTACGTTGTCTGTATAGTCATGCAAACATGTTTGTAGAGCAAGTAGTTTGCCCGTTTTCTGACGTTTATTATTCCTAGTCATTTCTCTGATCAGCGACTGAGTCGAAAGTTAAAAATCAATCGCACGAGCGCACTTCTCCATTGAAGATTAAGGTCAATATACGACTATAGATATCCAAAGACAGTTCACTTGTGTTACTAGAGCTGCATATCAGTCCAATTTTTTATGGCCTTCACTCACTAACTTCCTGTCTAGTTCCCTCGGATGTGAGTCTTTGATTATGTTACGCTAGTGTCCACTACTGGCGGAAGATCTAAATGGGTTTAAATGGAATGTTCTAAATCCTTGAGCACTCGGGAACTAGACTGTTGTGATGTCACAGTTTCTTTGCATTCAGGGACATATAGGTGCTGGAGTGGACGACTTGCTCCCTTGGTCATAATTTAGGGATCAAGAATATGAAGTGGAACACACTTGAAAATGGTGGCAGGAATTCACCTGAAAGTACAAGGGAAGAGAGGTTTGTGGGTGTGTTTCTAAAAGTAGACAGGAACACAGCTTTTAAATGGGGAAAAGTCCAACACTAGGTACATCCCAAATCGCATTCTGGGAGTTTTCCGGGAGACAGAATAATATGGGAGGTGGGCAGGTGATGGGTCTGAAATACGGGAGACTCCCGGGAAAAACGGGAGTGTTGGCAGGTATGGTCTGTCCTGATTTGCTTGCTTGTTAGGGTAAGTCCTGTTATTTGGCAACTACTGTGTGTCTCAGTTTTAAACTGACAGAGCATGTCTGCCTCCTGAACAATGTTAGGAAGGCTGTTCCAGAGTTTAGGTTTCAGATATGAGAAAGATCTACTGCCTAGAGTGCATTTTTGACATTCTGGGAATAATCAATTTTCCAAGAATTTATTGAGCATAGTAGACGTGAG
>NC_079445.1:34380618-34395618 GCF_903798145.1 Danio aesculapii | reverse complement strand
GATCAATGTTTAATAGATAAATGGATAAAGGAATGAATGAATGATGGGTGGCTGGATGAATAGATGAGTGGATGTATGCTAGATTGAATGATGGACTGATGGATGAATGATGGGTGGATAGATCAATGCATAGATGGTGGATCGGTGATAGATAGATAGATAGACAGACAGACAGATGAATGGACGGACGGAGATAGATAGATAGACAGACAGACAGATAGACAGACAGACGGACGGATGGATGGATGGATGAATGGACAGGTGGATGGATGAAGAGATAGATAGACAGATAGATGGATGGACGGACGGACGGACGGACGGATAGACAGACAGACAGACAGACAGACAGACAGACAGACAGACAGACAGACAGACAGACAGACAGACAGACAGACAGACGAATGGACGGACGGACGGAGATAGATAGACAGACAGACAGACAGACAGACAGACAGACAGACAGATAGACAGATAGATAGATAGATAGATAGATAGATAGATAGATAGATAGATAGATAGATAGATAGATAGATAGATAGATAGATAGATAGATAGATAGATAGATGGTAAGATGGATAGATGGATAGATGGATAGATAGATGGATAGATAGATGGATGGACAGGTGGACGGGTGGATGGATGAAGAGATAGATGGACAGACAGATGGATAGATAGATAGATAGATAGATAGATAGATAGATAGATAGATAGATAGATAGATAGATAGATAGATAGATAGATAGATAGATAGATAGATAGATAGATAGATAGATAGATAGATAGATAGATAGATAGATAGATAGATAGATAGATAGACGGACGGACGGATGGATGGACGGGTGGATGGATGAAGAGATAGATAGACAGATGGATGGATGGATGGATGGATAGATAGATAGATAGATAGATAGATAGATAGATAGATAGATAGATAGATAGATAGATAGATAGATAGATAGATAGATAGATAGATAGATAGATAGATAGATAGATAGATAGATAGATAGATAGATAGATAGATAGATAGATAGATAGATAGATAAAGAAAGAAAGAAAATACTGTATCTGTAAGAAACTGTGAGTACTGTACTCGTCCACTAGATGTCAGAATGTATCCAGCAGTAAATGCGTTGATGGTTCTGTCCAGGACAGCGTCACATGACAATGAAAAAAAGGATTTAAAGCATAGTTTGGTCTGCTGCTGTAAGCTTTGAAGAAAAGAAAGAAAGAAAAAAAAACATCCTTTTCAATCACGATAAGTGCCTGACTGGCTATAATTAGCAGACAACAACATAATTCACTTTCTGACAGACGGCTTGCGGTACAGGCTGTCACCTGCAGGGCGGGAGTGGGACATACTTTGACTGGGTTGGACTCGAGCTCAGGAAATCTGTCTCCTCGGAGAGATCCAATTAGTCCCCTTAGTATCAGAGTTAATTGTCTTCCCTCCTCCAAGCATTTCCTGCATTTATCTCCAATCACAAGCTGTCCGCACCAGAGCTGGACCACTGAGGCAAGCAAACAGAAACCAACCGAGCTCGACGCGAAAAAGTGTTAAGAAAACGTACTCGTTGCCAATGTAATTCATCATATCTGTTGTTTTTCCTCTCAAAACGCTCTCATGAAGAAAGGCCGGTTTGGGATGTTATCATTAATCTGTCATCATGCGCTGTGGTATATTCGTAGATATTGGCATCTGCTGTCTTTTTCTGGAGAAGCTGAAGTGTTTCTTCATGATTCTCTGTGGAAGTCTCAGGTTTTGTTAATGCAGCCCCCTCTCGAATCAAATCAGATTTTTGATAAACACTGTGTGCTTGTGGGAGCGAAGTTACTCCAGCAGACTTCTCCATCTGGTTGGCAGACTGTGTTTAAAGATTGATGGAGGTGTCAGGACTCTCCAGCTCAGTTCTGTGTTTAATTAGCTGCGGCTCTTTAAGTGCGAGGCCTTGATGACTGTTTCGGATTGATCCTCAGAGAGGTATTTGTGAAGTGATTAGGCTCTTGTGGTCAGAATGTTGTTTTCCCCAGTTGTTTTACCCTCATTCTCTGTCTTTCAGTCCCATTACACCCTCAGGAGGTGATTTAATTAAGTGCAGCTTCAGCTAAACACCCTTCATTTTTCCATGACACACTTGTAAAAGCATCATACTGTAGCATGCTGGGCGAATACTGGCACTGTTTAACAGCTGCTATCTAGTAGGAATATATGACTATATGGCAATACTTTATTCATCCCTAACCTGCAGAAAGTCATACCAGGACAAGTGAATGCTGACTGTACATTCCACTTTTTTGGTGCATCAGATTTTTTATAGGTCTAATAAAGGTCTGTAATTGGCAGTTTTATTTCCACGAAGAACCTTTCATGTGATTGGGACCTTTCCATCGCACAGAATGTTCTTTAAAGAGGCAAAAAGATTTAATTTAAATGCTTTTGAGGAAAAAAGAGAGAATGCTTTGGCAATCCAAAAATGGTTCTTTAGATTAAATGTCTGATAGATATGGATGGACAGATAGATGGATGAAATCGATGGATGGGTGGGTGAATTATGGATGAATTATGAAAGAAATTAATGACAAATCGATGTATGAATTCATTGATTAATGGATGCCAGATCAATTCATTATGGGTGCATTGATGGATGAATTATGGATGGATGAATAGATGGATGGATAATGATTGGATGATAATGGATGGATGAATTGATGGATGGGTGAATAATGGATGGATAGCAGATGAATCAATGATGGACCGATGGATGGATATATGGAAGATGAATAAATGGATGATGGTTGGCAAATTAATTGATGAATGGATGGATGGGAGGATAAATTGTGGATGGATGGAAGATAAATTAATCTATAGATGGATTGATCATTGATGTATGGATGTATCCATGAATTAATGGATAGATGAATGATTGATAGATGGATGTCCGATTAATTAATTATGGATGGATTGATTGATGGGAGAATTATGGATGGAAGATCAATTAATGATGGATGGATGAATCGATAGATGGATGGATGGATGAATTGGTGGATGAATCAATGGTGGATGGATGTTGGATAGATAATAGAGGAATGGATGATGGATGGCAGATTAATTGGTAGTTGGATATGTGGATAAATGATGCATGGATGGTGGATAGATAACAGATGGATGGATAAATGGATTATGGATGTATTAATTGATGAATAGATGTCAGATAAATTAATTATGGATGGATTGATGGATTAATTATGGATGGAACATAAATTAATGATCGATGGATGAATCGACAATATGAATGATGGATGGATGGCAGATGAATCATTGATGAATAGATGGAAGATGCATGAATAATGGATGGTGGATGGATAACAAATGGATAAATTCATAGATGAAGGATGGCAGATTAATTGATGGATGGATGGGTGGATGAATTACAGACAGATGGAAGATAAATGAATGATGAATAAATGAAGGATGGCAGAATAATTATGGATGAATGGAAGATAAATTAATGATGGATGGATGAGTAAATGGATTGATGGATGGGTCAATGTTGGATGGCAGATGTATCAATGATGAATGGTTGAATGGATAGATGGATGTATGATGGATGGAAAAAAATGGATGAATGAGTGGATGAAGGATGGCAGATTAATTATGGATGGATTGTTTGATGACTTATGGATGAATTGAAGATAAATGAATGATGGATGAATAAATGGATAGATGAATGGATGAATTGATGGATGGATGACTGATGAACAATGATGGAGGGATGGAAGATGAATAAATGAATGATGGATGCATGGATGGTGAATGGATGGATGAAGGAATGAATAATTGGTTAATGGATGGCAGATGAATCAATGATGAATGGATGGTGGATGGATAACCGATGGATGAATGAATGGATGAAGGATGGCAGATTAATTATAGATGGATTGTTGGATGAATTATGGATGAATGAAAGATAAATTGATGGATGGATGAATGTTTGACGGATGGATGGAAGATGAATAAAGGAATTATGGATGGATGGTAGATGGATGAATGAATGAATGATTGGTGGATGGATAACAGATGGATGGATGAAGGATGGCAGATTAATTATGGATGGCTTGTCGGATGAATGGAAGATAAATTAATGATGGATGGATAAATGAATGATGCATGGATTGCAGATGAATCGATGGAGGAATGGAAGATGAATATATAAATGAATGATGGATGGATGGTGGATGGATGGAAGAATGAATGAATGAATGATTGGTGAATGGATAACAGATGGATGGATGAAGGATGGCAGATTAATTATGGATGGATTTTGGATGAATTATGGATGAATGGAAGATAAATTAATGATGGATGGATGAATGTTGGATGGATGGCAGATGAATAAATGAATGATAGATGGTGGATGGGTAATAGATGAATGAATGAATGAATGAATGAACTATAGATGGATGATGGATAAATAATCCACGCTATTTACTCACTTTGAAATAATTTACAGCCCATTATTCTTTGTTAATATGACTATATTGTGTTTTATAATTGAAGGAAATGTCCATAAATTCTACTGGAGAGCTCTGCCCAGTCATAATCTGTTTTGTTTTACAGCGTAATTTTGTTCATTTCATTATTTTAAACCGTTCTCTGTAATGACAGTGCTTCTCCTTTTTTTCACAGGTGTTTTTCTAATAATGTGTTTTCCAGACGTTACGCTGTTGTAATAGTGCCAGCGTCCCTCGCTCTGTCACATGATTTGGAAAAACTGAGAAATATTTCATCATGGCTCAGTTAAAGCGCAAAACACGAGATGAATCTGTGCAGTTTGTTTTCTCTTCGACACAACCTCATATCACCTGAATTAACCCCGCTGTCCTGCTCAACATGAGAAACAGACCTGTGTAGGTGATCTCACGTCTGCGAAACCTCTTGACAACATCTGTTTGCCATCTCAAAGTCTTAAATCGCTTGAGGAAATGGGGCAGAATTATTCCTCTGCAGTGTAAATAATGATCTTATCCACATAGATTACTTTGGGTTATGTTGCATAATAAGACTTTTTCATGCACGTGCTTTCATAATTCAAGAGAAATTGGAATCTGCATTCAAATGTGCTTATAGCCACGCTCAAGCGCATATGATCTCATTCCATGGAAATCTTGCAGGCTTTCCTATTTGGATCCAGATCTGCTCAGGAAGGCCAGGGTATTCAGTGGGTGAAAAGTTGGGATTTTTTCCCAAAGCTCCAAAAAAGCCTTTAGGGATGAATTATATGGAAGCAGGTCAAAACATATGGATTATTGTCTTTTATACCACAGTTCTGTCTGTCTGATTGGCTCATAGCAGTGCTTATTCTGCAATATCAGAACTCCTACAGCATCTTCACCCTTCTGTATTACTCCGCTCCCATAAAGTGACAGCAGATGAATAAACTCTACAGTTTGACAAACATTGCAGCTGTTAGACAACCACCATCCACAAGATGGCGACAGCCCGCATAATAAGCCATAATAAGAGGAGGAAAAACCCATAATTTTAAACTACATCTGATCAAATCATTATAAGACTAGTAAGTGACTTTCTAAGTCAAGCTCTCTCTTTTGTAGGGTGTATTTATTGCTGTATTCCTGTATTAATTGCTGTATTTATTATACAATTGTAGTGTGATGAGTGTGAGATGGGATTCACATATCAGGAATGGATGTATTTTGTGTTGGCCACTCTTTGTATAACACTGAGACTTTTTGGTTGGCCATCTGTTCTAATGAGTCTCCTGTTTTTGTTACTGCAGACTAGTTCAGTAAACAGAAAGAAAGAAGAAATGCCCGCATGTGTTTAGCATTTTTCCTTATCGCAAACACAACAGTAAGCTGGTAGTGATTGCGATGCTTTGGCTTGTTCATGGTTAATTATTGTAATATCCTGATCGCAACAGAGAAATACTGGGAGATATCTCTGTAGACTGATGGCATTTCATGCCGTTCAGCCCTATAATCTTAACATATCTGCAAAATCACCTGTTTTGTCGTCACTTTAGACATTACGCTACAGAATCATTCCAAAGCTAGCTCTAAATTGACGTTGGTCAATTAGTAACAGCTTCTGCTAGTCTGACGTCAGCTGCAGATGTAAATGAATGGTGGAAGAAAGTAGTTCCTCATACAAAAGGGTTTTGAGACTCTGGTGTTTGATTTTCTTTTTTAAACACACGATTATACTGTCGAATTGTTGTATAAACGCAATATCACACTTGTAGCAGTGCGATATAGTTAGTATACAGTCATATCGCACTGCTACAAGTGTGATGTTGCTCTTTTGCAGATCAATGCTTTTGTAGGTGTCTCTATTACTTCTATTGACAAAATCTCATTTTGTAACTATTGTTGGAAATCGGCATTAATAAGACTAAAGGAATTTAATTTTGATGTTAATAATTGCCTCAAAAATAGAGTTTGACATCTGTAGGAGACACACTCGTTTCATCTCCATATGCACCAGACAACTTCATAAAAACACTTCATATTTCTGGTAAACATTGTGCGATCCTGAGTGTGTTTCACAAAGGTGAGTGGGATTGACAAACCAACTGTAGTAAACACACTCTTCCTTCTTCCTCTCCGTACGCACCAGACACCTACCTATAAAATCACAGCAGAATGAATCGCCAACTATTCCAGCACATGCTTTACGCAGCGGATGCTCTTCCAGCTGCAACCCGATATGGGGGAACACCCATACACTCTCACATTCACACACACACACTTATATATTACGGCAAATTTTGTTGACCCAATTCACCTATACTGCATAGCTTTGGACTCTGGGGGAAACCAGAGCACCCGGAGGAAACCCATGCAAACACAATAAGGTTTCATTAATGTTAGTTCATATGTTTTCTAACATGAACTAATAATGAGCAATACTTGTAAAGCATTTACTAATGTGTTATAAAATCCAAACTCATGCTTGTTAACATTATTGCACTGTTAGTTAACATGTAAAATGAAAATATCAATGTTTTCATAAACGTTGTTTCATATTCAAGTTTCATATATTGTTCATTGCTTGTTCATGTTAGCAAATACATTAACTAGAATTAACTAATGCAAATTTGTTGTAAAGTGTTACCCAATTATTATAATATTATAATGTCTTTCTGCTTAAAATTGTCCCATATTTCATTTCTCTTGGACAATTTTATATTTTTTATTCTGTGAAAAAGCTACAAAACCACCTGTCATTCAGTAAAACACCAGAATTTTAGCCACATTTCTTCAGATCTTAACAAAAAATGTGTTTGTTTTTGTGAATAATTAATTAAAGTGATTAATTTGACTGTTTCACTATTTGATCTGCGCTTATGTTAGTCTGTTTTTATTATTTCCAAGGTTTCCATAATCCTGGACCAGGCCGTATCCTGAGCAGCTGCTGTGGTGGTCATGGAGGAGTGGAGAGCATGAGACTGATTCCTGAAAGACCCCAGTGACAGACGAGTCTCTGCATTGATCCTGAAGGGCCAGCCTGTACACCAGCCGTTGACCTCTGCCACCTGCAGTTTCTCCACGATGGACGTCCAGCGTTCTCCAGCCTTTCAGCAGTGAAAATTAAACCACACTGAACTGAACTAAACTGAACAACTCTGAAAACTGGACTGACACAGTTTCAATTTACTATAATCTTCTATGTTAAGCTGCTTTGACGCAATCTACATTGTAAAAACGCTGTTTTGTATGTTTTACATTGTAAAAAATACTGAAAAAAAATGTTATACAGGTGGCCTGCAATAGAAGTCATGTCAGAAAACAATGTTTCTGTCATTAATTGTTACAGCAGTGTCATTGGCTACGCTTATACATGTTTGGTTTGAAGTTTGGCCAGTTCATGTTACCTGCTGTGTGTGATTGCAGTCTAAACCTTTGAGGCTCTCAAGACAACCAAAGGTTAAGCTGAACCCCTACATCACCCCCCACCGAACACATCAGCATAACAGTCATTTAAAGGCTGTGCACTTTGACCTGTCAATCTGCCTTTAACTATAAACACTCCTCTTGTGTCTGTTCTCATATCAACCACTCGAGTTCTGCTTCAGCGAGGTCTTAAATCTCCCGTTTTCAAGTGCCATATTATTAAAGCTGATGTTTGCTCTCTATTCTCACAGTGCGCTTCTCTCACACACTTAATCCTGTTGTCATTCGCCTCAATGAAGTCCCCGTTTCGCTGCCCAGGCCGAAGGAACCAGAGCAGCTGTCAGATTCTTCGCAGATTTACAGTAAGCCTCCTCTATTAAATCCTGATTATTACCAGATGCTTTTCCCCCAAGTCTTCGGGTACAAAATGATTTTTTTTTTTTGCTTTCATGGAAGAGAATGAGATCAGTGGAAAAAGCTTACTGAGCTTGAGCCAAACATTGGTCTCCTCTACCAGAATTTTTCGAGCAGAAATGAATCCTTTCTTAAGGGGAAAACACACCCATTTCCCCTTCGGTTCCAGGCAACTATTTTGATCCAAAACATACTGTAAACATCCCCAATTCACACTTTCCCTCCCCTCGCCCATTTATAATACCGTGCTTTTACCGCATGATTTTGCACATAGTATTCAGCATACACATTATTTATTACCATGGTACCACACAGTATTTTTTATTTTGTTTTTGTGAAGTACCATGACTAGGTTTACCCAGAGACCACCCTGATCATGCAGCTCCAGCTCATGGAGTCTTCATTACAGAGCCAAAGAAGTAAAAAATATATTCCTCTATTGGTGAACCATACTTTTTTCCCCTTCTCTCTTTTACACAACAGTGCTGGATGTACAATGAATGTAGTGTCTTCACATAACCGACTTCACCATCACTCTTTCCCAGCTACAAAGTGTCGTTGCTCACACTTGGACCTTCAGTTCCCAAAGCAATGCAGTAGTTTTTTTCCAGAGTTTTCCCATAATTCAAGCTTATTTTTAGTTTCCTGACTTATTATGCGAAACAAATAAATAAAATAAATGAATAAATACATTTTATTTCATCCCATATTTCCCAGTTACTAAAATGTCTTGATGGGTGGGCATTAAAGAATAAAATTACCATCCAATCACATTTCCATATTGATTAAATGACTGGTCAATCAACTGTTTTTAGAAGCCTTGATTGTTTTTATGGGGTGCTCTGTAAAATGTGTTAATTTATTTTTTAAATCACTTTATTTTTCACAGATAATACTTTTATTCTAAGCTACTGTTTCCATTATTTTAAAGGGGCACTTCCCTTTTTTGGAAATAGGTTTTCCTTGGGGGAAACCCAGGACACGCTGGAGGGACTATGTCTCTGGAAACGCCTCTGGATCCCCCTGGAGGAGCTAGAGGAAGTGTCTGGGGAGAGGGAAGTCTGGGGTTCTCTTCTAGTACTGCTGCCCCTGCGACCTGGC
Organism: Danio aesculapii; assembly: GCF_903798145.1. Taxonomy (NCBI): domain Eukaryota; kingdom Metazoa; phylum Chordata; class Actinopteri; order Cypriniformes; family Danionidae; genus Danio; species Danio aesculapii. The sequence goes on along the minus strand of NC_079445.1, from coordinate 34,386,192 downwards.
CCCGAAAATAAGTGGACAAAAATGAAATGAGATGAGGTTTATTTTGCGAGTCACCTAAAGTTAACCAGATTAGTTTTACCATTTTTTTATCCATTTAGTTGATCTATGGGCCTGGTGGGAGCACATTTAGCTTAGCTTAGCATAAATCATTGAATCAGATTAGACCAATAGCATCTCACTCTAAAAAACTGTAAAAATAATTTCAACCGCCAACTTATCCAACATACGTTTTATACAGCGGATGCCTTTCCAGCTGCAACCCATCACTGGGAAACACCCATACACTCACATTTACTACGGACAATTTAGCCTATCCAATTCACCTATAGCGCATGTCTTTGGACTTGTGGAGGAAACCCATGCGCACATGAAGAGAACATGCAAACTCCACACAGAAATGCCAACTGACCCAGCTGGGGCTCGAACCAGCGACCTTCTTGCTGTGAGCCGACAATGCTACCTGCCCTGATAAACAGTTAATTTTGACCATTTTTAAATCCATTTAGTCGATCTATGTGTCTGGCAGGAGCACTGTTAGCTTAGCTTAGCATAGGTAATTAAATCAGATTAGACCATTAGCGTCTTGCTTCAAAAATGAAAAAAATAATTTTGATAATTTCACTATTTAAAACCTGATCTTTCTGTAGCTGCTTAAAATATTTTAATTAAGAAACTTTGTTCCCATGCCATGGCTGCAGCAGGCACAATGATATTATACAGCACCTAAAAATATTAAGGTAACAGCGTTGCGTAACATCATTGTGCCTGTGGCAGCGATGCTACGGCAGCAAAGTTCCTTGATTATGACATCAAAATGAGAGTTACTTCCTAGCCATACTGACCTAAAATAGCAACTTTTTATTCTGTCGATCTTCATGATGTAAAGGTGTTTACCAGTACACTAAAATTGCGTAATTTTGAACAAAAATCTAACATAGGCTCATTCTGAAAACGTAGCCCTGTGTACATTTCTGGATATCCAGAATTTTGGTAGCCAGAAGTACGTATGGCTGCATTTTGTCTTTAAAACGAATGATATAGGACGGTATGACACTGTTCCTTTTCTCGCTTACCAGCTGACTGTTTGCCTCCGTATGGACGGCTTTTCCGGTGTTGCCAGTTTGTCTGGTAGCTCAACATGTACGTCAGCGTATTTGAGATGCAGAGTGGAGTTGACGGCGACAACAGGGTTTGAGTCCGGTGAAGAACGGTTCCAGAAAGCGGGTAAGACAAAAACAGAAAATAAAATAAACAGAAAATAAAATAAACAAGTAAACAACAGGGAGAGAATGTGGTAAAATCTGAAAACGTGGTAAAAATCAGGGGGCTTTTCTTTTTCTGGATTGCTTTTTAAAACTGTTGGTTGGGTTTAGGGAAGGGGGTGGGCAGGTCAATCGGTGCTTGTCAAAACACTATCAGTTGGGTTTTGGGAGTGGGTGGGAGCTGGTGTCAATCAGTGCTTTTGAAATCACTATTGGTTGGGTTTAGGGAAGGGGGTGGGTGGGATAATCGGTCAGCCATTAAATCAGTCAGTCGACAGCAGCCTCTGATGGATTTACGTGAGAACAGTAGGCATGAATGGCACTTGTGAGAGAAGTTTGAGATCCATGAAAGCGTAAACAGCGGCCTCTGGCGGATTTGCCAAAACAAAACCTGCAAAAAAAAAAAAAAATGTAGCTCCTGGGACGTATCTTGCTCTCTCCAGCAGTGTATATAGGGGTAAGTTTTCAGAACGAGCCTGGGTTGCATAATTAGGCCAAAATGAATTCCTTTTTGAGTTTGTTCCATCAGTTCGAAATTCCTCACCCTTTCCCTTTCTTGGGAAGTTCGTTTTGGTCCTAAACACATTTTGAGCTGCCATTGGTTCATGATGACTACACAGTTGGTTTGGTGTGTTCTGGAACTCCGCCTTCTTAGATGTGCTTCATAACCATACAATTCAGAGTCAGACAGGGGAAAAATATCAAGCTCAACAACACCAAGATAGCAACATGAATACACTGGAGAGTAGCTGAGCTGGGCATATGTTTTCACACCTGTACTATCACTCCCAGAAAAACTACACAGTAAAAAGTATACCGTGCCTCACTCTTTTCAAAAATGTTTTCAAACAAAGAATGAGAAATAATTTTGTGTCAGGATTCTGCCACTTCGGTCTTGTTAATTCTTGTTTTGGTGGCAGAGTCCAGACACTAGTCCTTTCATGTCTTGTATGTTGTGCTCGGCTCAAGTTTTCTCAGGTTTTTCTGTCATTGTGTCTTGGTATGAGCGCTGCTTCGGCTGCCAGTCCTAGTTGGTTTCGAGTTTGGTTGGCGCTGTGATGGAACATGCTAAGTTTTTATTTATCGTGTCTTGTGTTCTGTTGGGGTTGTTATAGCACGTGGCCTGGTGTTTACATTGTGGCCGCATGCTTTAGTATCATGTTTCATGTGAACACGCGGTTAACGAGTTCTCTCATTGGCTGCGTGTTCTAGTCTCGCTTTACGTGAATGCATGGCTTGTGGGGTTGTCTTTGTGTCATGTGCTCTCCTGTCTATTGTCTAGTCACACCCTCCTTTGTTAACCCATTATTAGTTTATTCTGTTCACCTGTTTGTTTGTCATATGTTTCTGCTTATAGTCTCCTCTTGTCTGCTGTTCTGTGCCAGTTTGTCGTAGTTTATTGCCTTGTCTTGACCTGTCGTGTCTTCCAGCCCTGATCCCTGCCAGCCTGCCTAGTAAAGTTTGTTTATTTGTTTTGTTAATGTTTTCCCCCTCGGGGTACTTTTTGTTGTCTTTTGTTTTATTTTATAATAAACCTAGATTTTAGTTCTGCATCTGAGTTCTCCCCCCCCCCCCCCCCCCTTTGCCAGAAGTGTCAAGCTTTTAATAGGGAAATTATCAAATCTCAGATGCTAATGGTCTAATATGATTCAATGAATTATGCTAAGCTAAGCTAAAAGTGCTCCCACCAGACCAAGAAATCGGCTGAATGGATTTAAAAATGTTCAAACTTAACTGTTTTAAAACAGTGGAGTACACAGAGGATAACTCAGAGAGGAGGTCAATTCAGCATAGTTTATTATATAACAAAATAAAAAACTTATCAAACACCAGAAGGCGTGTTAGACTTACAAAGTTGAACTTTTTGAAATGAAATCACAAAATCTGCATTTTAACAATACAGGTAGCGTTACATTTAAGCTATAAAAAACAATATAGAGGAGCATTTTGTTGACTACATACTCGATTATATAGGGCTTCTATTCAATATTCATATATGCTTACTTAATTACTTAGTAATGTCTCATTTATCGAACAGTGTTTGAGTAAATCTCAAAAACAGCTTTTTCTGACAGCAACCCTTTCGACTGGTTTCATCTGGTATTCCTCTCTGCTGTAACATTCTTGCGCATCTGTCGTTGTGTACGCAAATGAGTTATGATGTTGTACTTCACTCAAGATGTTGTAATTATGATGCTCCGCAGTGTCTTGAATTGAATTACTGTAATGCTAATGGGATACATGAAACCAGACACAAAGCATCGATCATTACTCCAGATATTCAGTCAAATGCTGTTGCAATGTGAACTCAAAGATCCTCATTTATTTTAATCAGTGACATCATTTTGTTTGTTGGTTTGATTCACAGCAGCTTTGTGTTACAAATCTCAAATCAGAGGCTGTTTCATGTGTGTAAGCACTTTTTTCAATTGATGTTGGAAAACATGAGGCTTTTTGTAATGTGATCCAATTGTTCTGCATTTTTAGAAAAAGCAGCATGTAATGCTACTCTGTTAGCATTATATATCCAATGAAATCCAAAATTTCTGAAATTTTGATCACTATTATCTCATGTCCTGTTAGTCATGTTTAAGTGGTAATAATGGCAGCACAGGCTCATTGTAAAGTTGTACCCCCACTTCAAAATTAGCAGTGTTATTTCAACTCTAACAGAGTTAAAATCAACTCCGAATGAGTGAACATATTGTCCCAATATTTTCAGAGTGAAAATAACACTGTATCAAGTTAAAAAATAATTGTTATTAATGTTCCCAAACTAAATGTTCCCTGACTCAAGTGTAAACAGTGAAAAGTCAACACTTAAATTAAGCATTTAACTTTTTTAACTCTAGTCTACCTAGTTTACAATTGAACCTTCGCTAAGCCACACCCAAAAACCGCCACCCACCAATCGTGGCTTAGCAACCATAGCATTGCGCAGGGGCTCTGTCAAGCTTTCGTGCGAGAGAAACAGGCCAAAGCGTTGTACATATGGATTGTGTAAATCTGACACCCGGTATCCGAAAAGTTTGGACAGGGTGGTTCCCTTTTCAGAACCAAAAACCCAAAAGGGGAAAAACCAGTGTAGATCAAGCTCTGTGATGGGCACTAAAAGGGCGGAGTTAAGTTGCTTTTATTTTGATATTCCTGACACATTCAGTGATAGACCGACGACAATATCTCACACACCTCTTACCCTAAACAGATCTAAACTGTTTCCTACAAAAACACAAAGCAGGTTATGTTTTACAGCTGTCTTTTTCTTTTTTGCTCTATTATGAGCACTGCTCTGTTTAAGCCTTCGCCATAGTAACTTAGTCATACTAATGGCAAATAGGTCATAATGAGTTATTGATCCAGAAAATACGAATCTGCGAATTTGTTGCTAACTTTACTGAATTTCATATTTCCATCTATTTCAAGCTACGAATATTTGAAATTACAACTCAACACAACAAAACAGAGATGTAATCACAAACTGAGCACTTGCGATCAATATACTTTACCCAAAGCTGATTTTCAGTAATTTATAAAGAGCACACAAACATACAGACAGTAATAGGTAACTTACTGTACATTGTTATGGGTTAATGATGCTAATATTCGGCACAAGTCCATCAATTTCCCCTTTCTGGCTGTTCTTTCTATGAATGAATGATGTAGAAGCACTGTCCATGCGTGTTTCCTTGCCAGTTAATAAAGCTTTATTTCATCACACAGCATTAGTCTATCAGGCTTTTTGGCTAAAAATAGAGAAATCACAGTTTAATTCTGATTGAATTATCGGTTGCCTATTATGTCGTGAATATACCCCTGTAATGCAGTCCTTTTTTGTCTGGCGTTCTCGAATATCTCACCTGTTTGCCAAAAATGAGTAATTATATCCATGGCAATGTCTGACACCGGCGCATACACATTGTAAAATATGTGCCAGGCAGGAAAGCTTGACAGGCGTAGCAACCGTAACTAAAGAAGGCGGGGCTTAGTGAAGGGTCAATTCCATAGACTGTAAAAGATATGGACGTGTATCAGTGACATCACCCAACGGTTTCTGAAGAGCGCAAATGAAGTTAAAAATGGGCGTGGCCAGCCGGCGCCATTTTGTTTGTCCGTCATTGCTCCAACCGGGGATAACCAAATAAGGGTAAATAGGCGGAGCCACAGATAGTACAAATGCTATTATTTTGCTTAGACTGGCTTTTCTTCTTCAGTTAGTTCCGTATTAGCTTTACGAAGGAGAGCAGAAGGTTGCCGCTAGTACAATACTCATAACTGATTAAGTTAAAATAACTTACATAGGATAATTCTCCGA
>NC_079445.1:34228118-34375618 GCF_903798145.1 Danio aesculapii | reverse complement strand
ACATATCTGAGTATCATATTTCTTTATTAAGATGTACAAATTACCTGTGATGTCACGTGGCTGCAGAGTTTAGGTCAGGTGACGCAAACTTCTCACGTTTAATATCGAGAACCGAGCATCATCCACCAATAGGGGGAGCTCATTAATTCCCCAATCTAACCATAATGTCACGGAGAGGAAATGAAAGTTAATAGCTTGTAAACATCATCAACTTGATGTTATAGGCTACCCTTTTATTGTTCATTTTGAGAAATTACCTCACAATACAATTAACCTATGTAAAAGAGAGTGCATTACTACATTTCACACAGTGGTTTTCATGCTAATTCACATTGAAGTATTTAAAACTGATACAAGACTAGATTAGACTAGTAAAGCATCATTTGATTTGATTGTCCTTGTGTTTTTCTGCAGAGTGTCCTGTGGACTTGTTCTTTGTGTTGGACACGTCTGAAAGTGTGGCCCTCAGAGCCAAACCTCCAGAGTTTTACATCAACCAGATCAAGACCTTCACAAAGCTGTTCATCGATGAGCTGAAAGACCTGTATGCTATCTTTTATTAATACATATTCTGACGTTTGACATAGATTTTTTTATTTGATCTAGTTTCATAACATTTAACATATACAGTTGAAGTCAGAATTATTAGCCCCTTGCTTATTTTTTCCCCAATTTCTGTTCAACGAAGAGAAGATATTTTCAACACATTTCTAAACATAATAGTTTTAATAACTCATCTCTAATAACTGATTTATTTTATATTTGCCATGATGAAAGTAAATAATATTTGACTAGATATTTTTTAAGATATACAGCTTAAAGTGACATTTAAAGGCTTAACTAGGTTAATTAGTTTAACTAGGCAGGTTAGGGTAATTAGGCAGGTTATTGTATAGCGATGGTTTGTTCTGTAGACTATCAAAACAAAATATAGCTTAAGGGAGCTAATGTTTTTTACCTTAAAATGTTTTTTTTTTTATTAAAAACTGCTTTTATTCTAACTGAAATAAAACAAATAAGACTTTCTCCAGAAGAAAAAATATTATCAGACATACTGTGAAAATTTCCTTGCTCTGTTAAACATCATTTGGAAAATATTTTAAAAAAGAAGAAAAAAAATGAAAGGGGGGGGGGGGGGGGGGGTGGGGGGGAATAATTCTGACTGCAACTGTATATGCTTTTAAATGTGTAAGAGTATACTAGGCCTTTAGTTTTTCTAACATTTCTGTTAATACATGAAAACATTTTAACATTTTATTATGTTCAAAGTGTTCAAAATGTAGTCATTTTAAATATTTCTTGGCTACACAAATGTTCCAGCATATTTGATCATTCTTCATATATTACTGGAATCATTTTAAATGTTCTCTAGACATACAGTAGAGTATGTACAGTACATGCTAACATTTTGAGAACGTTCATAACTTTGATTTTCATTATAGCTTTTATAAAACAATTACTCAAAAAATAAGTCATATTTATTTTGTTCAGAAAATATACACAGCATTATTAACATAGTAAAGTAATTATTTTGCCACACAATATAATTCTGAACAGTGTTGGGGAAAGTTACTTTTGAAAGTAATGCATTGCAATATTGAGTTGCTCCCTAAAAAAGTAACTAGTTGGGTTACTTAGTTACCTTTTATGATAGGTAATGCGTCACATTACTTTTGAGTTACTTTTGAGTTACTTTTTATTACCTGACTGATGCTTGATGTCTTTCACAGCTTGTTTTTTTTCTTTTTTTCTTTTTTTTTTAATAGAGGAGCTCTGCAATTAACAACGCACTGTATAATCTACACCCATGTTTACCTTTAAAAAAACACATCAAAAAATATTTTAGGATAATGTTATCTGAGAACTTTCTTACCCCAGAGCTCTACATGCTGTGTATACAGATTATTGTAAGTTTAAAGCAATGTTTGTTACATTTAAATGAATAAATAAAGTTATTGTGTTAAGGTTTTGGGATCAATAATATTCACCAGATGGCTTGGATAGAATGAACATGCTGTTAACGTTACTAGAACTAAGTTACTTTGTTCATATCCTTAAAAGTTTAAAGCCAGAAAGTTAGCCGAAGTTTTCCTCATTTCCTCATATATCTCCATATGGAAGCTGCCATACTGAGCTCACAACAATATAGCTTTTTTCTTATGCAGTGGCACACATAACGGATCCTTATTGGGGGGGAAAATGTCAGCATACAATCCAAGATTACTGTCATTATAAGCAGCCATTTCTAGTTCAATGGAATATATTAATGTTTGATGCCAAATTTGCTCATCTATAGTGCTCAGCATAAATGAATACACCCCCTTTTCAAAATGAATGTTTTTATTTATTTCTTAGTGAATAATAGTGTGTGATGAATTTCAACAAATACGATCACCGAAAGATAGCACGGTGGCTTAGAGGTTAGCACTATCACCTCACAGTAAGAAGGTCGCTGGTTTGAGTCCCAGCTGGACCAGTTGGCATTTCAATTCAATTCAATTCACCTTTATTTGTATAGCGCTTATACAATGTAGATTGTGTCAAAGCAGCTTCACATAAAAGGTCACAGTAAATAGGAACAGTAGTTCATTTCTGCGTGGAGTTTGCATGTTCTCCCAGTATTGGCTTGGGTTTCCTCCGGGTGCTCCGGTTTCCCACACTGTCCAAAGACATACAATTAAACTGGATGAACTAAATTGGCCATAGTGTGTATGTGTATGAATGACTGTGTATGGGTGTTTCCCAGTACTGGGTTGCAGCTGGAAGGGCATCTGCTGCATAAAACATATGCTGGAATAGTTGGCGGTTCATTCCACTGTGGTGACCCCAGATAAATAAGAGACTAAACGGAGGGAAAATTAATGAATGGTCACCAAACATAATTAGTAATAGAAAGATTTACAATACATTCAAATGAATTATTGCAAACAAACAAACAAACAAACAAAAAAAAAATATATATATATTTTTTTTAAATGTCGATTTTTTTTTTTCCTGTTTATTAAAATTTGATTTAATATTTTCCCCAACACATTAATTTGGCTGTACTATTTATTTATTTTTTCTTAGATTAGTTTCAGTTTTGGCTTTGGAACTGACTACTCTAATGTACAGTTTAGGTCAAATTTATTAGCCCTCCTGAATTATTAGCCCCCCTTTATATTTTTTCTCCTATTTCTGTTTAATGGGAAGAAGATTTTTTCAACACATTTCTAAACATAAAAGTTTTAATAATGTTGGAATATCTCATCAATTCCATGCGCGTTCAATAAAAAAGGTCAGAAGAGGTTTTTCTTCAATGTTTAAAATTTTAGAAATTTATTGGATACAAATTAATAATTTGATTTACAGAATTCTGTTATCCTCAATGCAATGCAAAAGTTACATTCAGGAGGTGCGCAACAACTTTCATTTCCTGACTTCATCTTTAATAAGTAGCTGATATTAACAGGTGGAGTTTATTAAAATTCATCACTTGTCAGTCATTCTCCAGTCCTCGATTGGTCGCACCCATACATACATCCTCTTTTTCTACGAATTCAACTGCAACTCAACTGCACATATTCTAGGTTCTGTTTCAACCCATCTCTGCTAACAGAAAGTTTAGTTGCAGAGCTCAAGTTCATTTTAGACAATCAGGCCTTTGCATTTCTTTCATATCACACTCAACAGTAGAAGTTCAGTTAATATGTCACCTTTACGCAATACAAATGCAATTGTTTAATGAAAAGACAAAAACAATTAAAATTATATTCCTTTTCACAACGATAACTGATTTCTTTCATCTTTGCCATGATGACAGTACATAATATTTTACTAGATATTTTTCAAGATACTAGTATTTAGCTTAAAGTGACATTTAAAGACTTAACTAGGTTAATTAGGCAAGTTGGGGTAATTAGGCAAGTCATTGTATAACAGTGCTTTGTTCTGTAGACAATCATGAAAAAATATTGCTTAAGGGGGCTATTACTATTGAGCCTAAAATAGTTTAAAAAAATAAATAAAAACTGCTTTTATTCTAGCCAAAATAAAACAAACAAGACTTTCTCCAGAAGAAAAAATATTATAGGAAATACTATGAAAAATTCTTTGCTCTGTTAATCATTCATCATTGTTAATCATTTTGACTTCAACTGTACAAATATATTATTGTAAAGCATCCTGTAGGAAATCTGAATTTAAAATAAAGATCTGTGAGGGGTGTACTTATTTATGCCAAACATTGTATATCGTGTTTCTGCCAGACGCCAGCCTTGTGATCGCGATGTGACGTGGAACTCAGGAGCGCTGCACTACAGTGACGACACGGAGCTGGTCATGGGATTAGTCGACCTCAACACAAAACGCACTGACCTGAAAGCCGCCATCGACAGAATCAAATACATAGGCAAGGGAACATACACTGACTGCGCCATCAAGGAGGGCATCGCTGAGCTGCTCAGAGCGTATGTGAATTCTGACATTACTTATAATGCCATATTAAAATAAATGTAATAGTGCATGTATGTAAATAACCTCATGCGTCTGCCTGCAGGGGTTCACATTATCATGAGAATAAATACATTGTGGTGGTGACGGATGGTCATCCTATAACCGGATATAAGGAGCCATGCGGTGGCATTCAGGAGGCCGCCAATGAGGCTCGACAACATGCCATTAAAGTGTTTGCTGTGGCCATCTCACCTGACCAGGAGGTACTGTAGTAAACATAATAGATAATATGTATTGGGGTGCATAATATAGTTTCAGTATCGATATCGTTTGTCATATCGATATCGTTGTAATTGTAATTAAAGGGATAGTTCACCCAAAATTTGTTATTCTGTCATCATTTACTCATCCTTTACTTAATTCAAACCTTTAAGAGTTTCTTTATTCTGTTAAGCACAAAAGAAGATATTTTGAAAAATGCTGAAAACCAGTCACCATTGAGTTCCCTAGTATTTGTTTTTGTCAATGGTTACAGGTTTTCAGCTTTCTCCAAAATATCTGGTTTTGTGTTTAGCAGAGGAAACAAACTCATAAAGGTTTGGAAGCACTCAAGGTAGAGTAAATAGCGAGTAAATTTTCTTTTTCTGGGGGTAAACTATCCCTTTAAGCAGAAAACACAGTTCAGAACAAAGTTTAACCCTAGTAAATTAAAATGAGTGAATTTTTTTAAGCCCTATGACTGTAAGATTTCGAGCTAATTGAAATAATTTGGACACTAGTACTACAAATGATCAAATTTGTTGCTTTAACAAAGATTAATTGGATTTAATTGTTTCTGCAATGATGACTGTAGTAGTCAACAGTTGAAATGTAGCAAAAAAGACAAGAATGGATGTTGTTGAAGAGTTTCAGAAGAACTTTGATGAAAGGTTTGATACAATTATCAAGTGTCGATTACAGAAAACTGAATTACTGTGTTATTTTGCATTTGATTATTTAATATCTGCACCTCAACACTGTTAGAGAAAATCGTAAGTACTGTTTATTCAGTCTGTATCTTTGTTCTATTTTATTAATTTTATGCCTATGTAATTTGTTTATTATATTTTATGCTGATTTGCTCCCCTACAAAATTATCACAATCAATGTAAAATTATTAATTCTTTCCAAACAGAGTTATAAGTCATCTTGTGAAATTATATTCATATCAAAATTTACAGGAAATCGCAGAAAAACAAAATATTTAAATGTCATTTTTTTCCAATATCGTTTGCATGACATTTTTGATATGCATAAGAAGTGCTAGGCAATAAAGCAGTAGTGATAATTAACATAATACAATTTCTTTGCCAAACGATTTTAAGTTTACTCAGCACAGGTTTTATAAATATTTATCATCAAACCCTATTCATAAGACTAAAAGTCATTAGCATTACAACATAACATTTTTAAAATTTGTAATACACAAAAAGGGGTCCTGTTATGTTTTGGACAATATATTCTATCATTCTCAGCTGTCTTTGAAGCTCAAAATATCTCACTAATTATTTATAATTCCATGCTCCAAATGTGTGTTTTTAGATGGAAGCAAAAACCTGCTGTTTTGGTGTGTGTATCTTTAAATGCAAATGAGCCGCTGCTACATGCCCCACTTTCCAGAAGAGGGTGGAGCCTTTAAAGCCTGTGCCTCAGATACTCTGACAACAAAAATACATGTATTTTGAAGCTTACAAAAATCAAAATGTAGTTGTTACCCCATTTACCTCAGGGTGTCCATATTAAAATGCTTTTTTAAAATTAAATAAAAAATACATATTATAAAAATATACATAAAAATAAGCTCATAGTTCCTAAAAATCAAGTGCTCCTAAGAAAGAACCAACAACTACAAATTTAGCATGTTTTATGCATTTTAATGTTTAAAAAAGCTATTAGATTTTTATTTGAAACCCTTAATAGCAAGTAAACAATATAAGAGGTGCCACTTAGCAGTAAATCCCACATCTTTTTTCCCCATTTAAGTTGGCAGTAGGGTGTTTGGCTACACAAAACTACATGTAATGATGTTTTTCATTTGACATTTCGTTCTCATGCTGATGTATTTGGACAACCAATAATGTTTCTCTTTTCTTCCATCCCTTCTTCCCAGGACACCAGACTGTCTGTCATTGCCACAGATATAAACTACAGACAGAACTTCACCGCTGCAGACAACTCCCGCTCCACACAAATGAGCACTATACGCTCCATCATCCACATGATTGTGAGTGTCATAATGCAAACTCACCACAGTAAGCATGTTTATGTGGTTTCCCTGCGGATTTAGGAGTCGGACTGACCCAAGCACATACCAAATAAATTTACCCGAAGAAAACAAGACACTTTACTTGAAATTGTGTTCGAAAATGTTATTGAGAAAACCGTAACAGTACATTGGGCTTTATAAACTACCAGTCATATTAAGAATTTTATTCCTATGGGACATTCTACCAGAAACGTACATTATCTGTCCCTAAAATGAAAACATAAATCCAGTGAATAAAAAGTCTCTCACCCAAAAAAAATCTGTTGTTCTTTAAAGGAATATGTCATTCATTTCGTTCTCAGACATTTTTTTTAATTAAAAACACTTTACACTGTACAAACCCTGTAAATGTCCTTGTCCTCAGCCCAATTAAACCTGCAGCTTTAATACTTTTGCTAGCTAAAAGCTGTTGTTTAGAAAAAAAAAAAATACTTCACAAATAGCAAGTTTAAGTTGTTATCATTCACATCAACTGATTAAAAACATTGAGGACGACAAGTGTAAAGGGGTGGTCCAGAGTGTATTTTTAAGGCTTGGTTGTGTTTATGCGGTGCAAAGTAACGTGTGCTCATGCTTCGTTTGTAGAAAATCACGTTATTTTTTCATATATCTTACTTTAATTACATGCAGCTACTCGGCTAATATGAAAACGACATATTTCCTAGTTCCTCTGAAAGCCCGCCCTCAAGAGGCTCTGATTGGTCAGCTAACATATTGTGCTAGGATTTGCGAATCGGCTTCATGTCAGCAGGAAGTGTCTCTGCTATAACAGCACATCTGGCCACGCCCCTTTGCTGCACAGGGTGTATGCTCGTAGCCTGAAAGGTTTAATAAATCATTAACCCGGATGTATTTTTTTGTAGTCCCCAAACTTTGTTCACTAAGCTAACTCTGTAAAAGCCAATGTCTCCCTTTGCTTTTAAATTTGAGCGTCTTACATTCAGAGATGTTGTTTATGTTCACACAGCTACATTACGCATCAACTAAAGTCTAAAATACGATATTGTTGTGGACCACCCCTTTAAAGGTCAGGCCCTGTCACATTTTTTATAAGTGAAAACGTTTCTGGTAGAATGTCCCTTATATTTAATTAGGATGCATTCAATTGACCAAAAGTGACAACAATTTGTTAGTGTTACGAAAGATTTCTACTGGCAGCTAGCTCTCTGCAACTCTCACATGGTCGCCCACTAAAGCTAATCAGGGCTGCGCTTGGTCAGTACCTGGATGGGAGACCACATGGGAAAGCTAGGTTGGTGCCGGAAGTGGTGTTAGTGAGGCCAGCAGGGGGCACTCAACCTGTGGTCTGTGTGGGTTCTAACGCCCCAGTAAAGTGAAGGGGATGATATACTGCTCAGTGAGCACCGTCTTTCGGATGAGATGTTAAACCGAGGTCCTGTCTCTTTGTGGTCATGAAAAATCCCAGGATGTCCTTCGAAATAGAGTTGGGGTTTAACCCTGGCATCCTGGCCACATTTGCCCACTGGCCTCTGTCCATCATGGTCTCCTAACCATCCCCATATCATAATTGGCTTCATCACTCTGTCTCCTCTCCACCAATCAGCTGGTGTGTGGCGTGCGGTCTGGCGCAATATGGCTGCCGTCACGTCATCCAGGTGGATGCTGCACACTGGTGGTGGATGAGGAGTTTCCTATGAATGTGTAAAGCTCTTTGAATGTCTAGAAAAGTGCTATATAAATGTAAGGAATTATTATTATTATTATTACTGTATGTCTTCTGAGATTTCTGTTTATCTAAGAACTAATTTATTAAAAATGATTTCTGAAGTAATACATGACACTGAAGATTTTATGACACTTAATTGGAATAAATAATATTTTGACATAAAACATGAATAGAATAAAAATTAAAAAACAGTTAATTAAAGAGAAATATTGATGAAATACTGTATTTTTGATCAAACCAGAAGAGTTTGTACAGTAGTGAACTTTCTGAATCAAATTTTGTCAAATATTTTAGTTTATTGACTCAATGCTGTATAAATCTCTAAATAAATTTTCATGATTACATGATTTTCAACCCAGTGAACTTTCTTTATCAGTCATCTATCAGTTATTGAAGATATTATAATAAAGACGTTTGACATGCCAAATATGTGTACATTTTTCAAATACTGTCTTCTTACCATTTTTTGCTTTTTATTACAGACAAACGAAACAAAGGATGTGGTATGTTGCCTATCCACAGCTTTTGCACATTTATATACCATAATTACTTTTATTTTGTATATTTGATATATTAACTTTGTCTTCTCGATCTATCTTTCCTTCAGTGCTGCTCGTTTGACTGCAACGTAAGTGAAATCACTTTCCTAACCTATTGAAAAAGATTGATTTGTAATGCTTTCTAATGGCTTTATGCGTTTCCCCCACTACAGGCTCCTGGAGGCCCTCAAGGACCCCCTGGAGATCCAGGTCAAAGGGTAAGTATTAATAAAATACATTTTTATGTCTTTATTATGTCTTTCCCTTCATGCACATGGAAACCACCTGTTGATTTCGGTGAAACATTACACATATTCATGTTTAATTCACTCTCAGCATGTTCAGAGAACTTCCACCTAACATTTCCCTTTCCTGCAGGGAGAGATTGGGAGACCAGGCATGCCAGGAGAAAAAGGAGATTTTGGGGCTCAGGTACAGTATGCTATCTGCTAGATAAACATCCTTTCAGAACTGATAGTAGGTTTTTGTAGGCACACATCTGACATTTTACACCTTCACCACTCTTTTTTTCTGATCCTCTTAGTGTCAGTTGTAATGCCAAACATTTACGTGAGCATTAATATTATCACAAGCAAATACACATGGATGTGTTTGAACAATATTGTGCACAATTCTTTCCATTCATTTATGATAACTATATCCTAAATGAATGCACATTATCTTTAACATTATCTTTTGGGTCATTGTCTCTTGGGTCAATGGCTAGTGGTGTTAATTACTGTTTAATGTCAGCAGTGAAATGCACTGTTATTCTTAGGGTCACACTGAAATGAAAATGAATACCAAACATCCTGTAACGCACTTAGACAAAGTCCGAACCCAAAAATGCTTTGTAATGATTATTTATTATTTAATTAAATTATGTAAAGTGACAGCACTGTAGTGCTATTATATATACTACATGGACATATCCTGTCGGCACATTATTTGAGTGGACTTGCTTTTTCAGTAGAGCATGTGTGGTTCAAGTATTGATGAGTATACATTAGGTGTACCCAGTCTCAGTCCTGAAGGGCCAGTGTCCTGCATTGTTTAGCGCCAACTTCATTCAACACCTGCCTGGAAGTTTCTAGTATACCTAGTAAGAGCTTGATTAGCTGGTTCAGGTTTGTGTAATTGGGGCTAGAACTAAACTCTGCAGGACACCTGCCATCCAGGATCGAGTTTAGACCCCCTGGAATATATGTAGATGAGCAAAATACTGAGCTATCTTGAACGTTGACGATTTTTAGTGCCTCATATTTTTGACTGTTTTCTCTGACATTTTTTGATCGCACAATCAGTTTCTGACCAAAAATCTTTGTTAGCTAAATATTCAGTGCATCCCTAGTTATTCTAATGCATCAAACTGACTAACTGCTGCAAGAAATCATAGGAAATGGTATGTCTTAATTTGTTAGTGTTGCCAGATCTAGTAAAAAAAAGCAAATATGAAAAAAGTCAAAATACCAAACAGTTTATCTGAAAGTAAACTACATAGAAAATGGCTAATTTATAAGTAAACTTTTTTCTTCTTAAGTTATTAACTTATATTTTATCATATAACTTATGTTATATCATATTATATTGTATCATAGGAAATGGTATGTCTTAACTTGTTAGTGTTGCCAGATCTAGCTAAAAAAGCAAATATGAAAAAGTTGTAATACCCAAACAGTTTATCTTGAAATGTAACCACATAGAAAATGGCTAATTTATAAGTAAACACTTTATATTTAGTAATTTGCTTTTGTCAAATAACCTGTATTGTATCATATTATATGTCGCAGTACTGGGTTGCAGCTGGAAGGGCATCTGCTGTGTAAAAGATATGCCGGAATAGTTGGCAGTTCATTCTGCTGTGGCGACCCCTGATAAATTAGGGACTAAGCTGATGGAGAATGAATGAATGAATAAACATCATACAGTATTATATTATATCATATATATATATAATAGGAAACAGTACGTCTTAACTAGTGTTTTAATTAGTGTTGCCAGATCTAGCTAAAAAAAGCCAAAACTACATGATACCCAAACACAAATTCTTGAAATGTAACCACATAGAGAACGTCTCAGGTTACGTATGTAACCATAGTTCCCCGAGAGGGAACGAGACACTGCGTCTAACCAGAACGCTAGGGGAACACCTCTTTTATACGCGTCTTGAAGCACATGTGAAATCAATCTAATGTAATTAAGCGGTGTCGTCAGACCAGAGAGTATAAAAGCCTGTACTGAGCCTTCAGTGTTAACTTCAAATTTGCTTGAAAGAAGTAACAGGCAGAAGAGAGTATGGCGGAAGACGCAGTGTCTCGTTCCCTCTCGGGGAACTATGGTTACATACGTAACCTGAGACGTTCCCCTTCTAGGGAACTTCAACACTGCGTCTAACCAGAACGCTAGGGGAACGCAATACCCACTAGGCCAGATTCACTGCTGACTGTGAACGCACACTACGCAGTGAGAACAGAGGACCCTGGTGAGGGGTCTACATCGAGCTGATAATGACGCACAAATGTATGTGGCGTCGACCATCCTGCCGCCAAACAAATGTCAGAAAGGGCAGAGCCCGAAATAGAAGCTTTGGAGGCCCCTACAGCCCTTGTGGAGTGGGCCTTAAATTTAGGTGCGGGACGTCCAGCAACCTGATAGGTAACCGAAATAGTCTCAACTATCCAATTACTTATAGTCTGCTTGTTCGCCGGACTCCCCCTCTTTGAGGGTCCGAAGCAGACCAGTAACTGCTCACTCTTTCTCCAGTTGCTAACCCGGTTAACATACGTATCCAGAGCCCTAACTGGGCAGAGTAAATTCAATTTCTCTTGGTCCGACGACTGAAATGGGGGCGGATTAAAGGCCTGCAGCACAGCAGGTCTCGCCACATGAGTGGGCACCTTCGGCACATACCCAGGTCTGGGATAAAGAAAGGCTTTGGACATGCCCGGAGCAAACTCCAGAAATGAAGGTGCAACCGACAGAGCCTGGAGGTCACCAACCCTTTTTAGAGATGAAATAGCTAATAAAAAAGCTGTTTTTAATGTCAGAAACTTATCTGAAGCCTCCTGCAGTGGCTCAAATGGGGGAACAGAGATGCCCTCGAGCACCAATGTTAAATCCCATGTCGGTACTCTGTGTGTGCTGACAGGCCTTAGCCTTATGGCTCCACGTAGGAAGCGACGAATAAGCGGGTCCTGCCCTAGTGACTCATCATCTAGGGGGGAACGGTAGGCCGCTATAGCTGAAACATACACTCTCAGAGTGGATGCAGCTAACCCAGCAGACAGGCGATCTTGGAGAAATTCCAGCACTGAGGCTACCTGACAGCTGACTGGGTTCAGCTGGTGTTCTCTACACCAAGCTGAAAAGAGAGCCCATTTTAGGGCATAAAGCTTCCTTGTGGAGGGAGCCCTGGAGCTTAGAATGGTCTGAGCAACCTCGGTTGACAGTCCATACTCTATGAGGTGGGCCCCCTCAGAGGCCACACCCACAGTTTCCACAGGTCGGGTTGGGGATGAAGTATCATTCCTCCCGCCTGGGATAGAAGGTCCCTCCTGATGGGGATCTCCCACGGGAGACCCGCCAGCAGGGCTATGAGGTCTGAAAACCAAATTCTCGTAGGCCAAAACGGGGCTACCAGCAGTAACTGAATCCCGTCTTGACGGACCCTCTCCAGGACTCCTGGGAGCAGAGCGACCGGGGGAAAAGCATACAGACGAAGCCTCGGCCACGTCTGCACCATGGCATCCAATCCCAGAGGGGCTGGATGCGAGAGAGAAAACCACAGTATGCAATGCGTGGTCTCTTGGGAAGCAAACAGGTCTACCTGCGCTCTCCCGAATTTTTCCCAAATGGTCTCCACCACCTCGGGGTGAAGTTTCCATTTCCCGGATCTCACCCCCTGCCTCGACAGGAGATCTGCTCCCTTGTTCAGATGGCCCGGGACATACATTGCCCTGATGGACAGAATTTTGTTCTGGGCCCACAGGAGGATCCGATGTGCCAGCTTGCATAGCATTCGAGACCTCAGACCCCCCTGATGGTTGATGTAAGCGACCACCGATGTGTTGTCCGTGCGGACTAGAATATGATGGCCCCTTAAATCGGGGAGAAAGTGTTTTAAGGCCAGAAACACGGCCATCATCTCCAGGCAGTTTATGTGCCAAGAACGATGATGTTCTCCCCATTGTCCCGTTGCAGGAAGCCCCCTCAGGGTTGCTCCCCAGCCCGTTAAAGAAGCATCTGTCATAAGCATGACGCGATGACAGACAGCCCCCAACACTGGGCCCTGGGACAGGAACCAGGGCATTTTCCACATACTTAAGGCTCGAAGGCAGCGCCGCGAGACCTTGATCATGCGGAAAGGATTCCCCTTGAGGGAAAACCCCCTGGATTTGAGCCACCACTGCAGGGGTCTCATGTACAGCAGACCAAACGGAATCATGCTGGCTGCTGCTGCCATGAGACCCAACACTCTCTGAAAGTGTTTCACAGTGATGAACTGGCCTAGTTTGACTCTGTGTACGGCTGACTGAATCGAAGCGATTCGTGGCGGGGACAGACGTGCTCGCATCGTCATGGAGTCCCATAGCACACCTAAAAAAAATGGTCGTCCTGGCTGGAACAAGCACACTTTTTGCGGTGTTCAACCGAAACCCCAACCTTCTGATATGGGTAAGAACGACATCTCGATGTCGTACTGCCATATCGTGAGTCTGAGCTAGAATTAGCCAATCGTCTATGTAGTTTAGGATACGTATACCCTGCATACGAAGTGGTGCTAGTGCCGCTTCGACTACTTTGGTGAAGGTTCGAGGTGACAGAGCTAGACCGAATGGAAGAACCCGATACTGGAACGCTTCGCCCCCGAAAGCGAACCTCAGGTACTTCCTGTGTTGGGGAAGGATGGATATATGGAAGTATGCGTCTTTCAGGTCTATTGTCACAAACCAGTCCTCGGACTGAATTTGTGACACCACGTTTTTGATGGTTAACATCCTGAACCTGAGGGCCCCCGACGGACCGATTTAGATTTCTCAGATCTAATATGGGACGCAGTCCCCCATCCTTTTTGGGAACTATAAAATACCGGCTGTAAAACCCTGATTCTCTGTTGAGTGGGAGAACACGCTCTATCGCGCCTTTTTTTAATAGAGCCAGTACTTCCTGTTCCATAACCAGAGCCTGTTCTGGCTTCACTATGGTGGGTGTAACACCGTTGAAGTGAGGTGGCCGTGCACAAAACTGTATTTTGTAGCCGTGTTCCACCGTGAACAGGACCCACTGAGACACCATCGGCAGGTGTTTCCACGCTGCCAAAAAATGTGCTAGGGGTACCAGCCTCTCGAGACTGGCCTCTGGTTGCTCTTGGACCCTCCGAAGAGGGGGTGGGGTCCCCAATGCCCTCAGACACTGAGGAATGCCCACCCCGGGAGACAAAAATCCCTTTCTCCGCGGACCCTGGTTCAATGAGGGCGCCGAATGGCGCTCTCGATGTCCAGGGGGGGCCCAGGGAAGCCTGACTCCCAACACGTCAGGACTTCCTTTTATCCTTCGCCTTCCTGGAAATTACTATTTTCCTTGTGAGATTTTTTGAGGAAGGCTCAGGCTGAGAGCGTGCTCTCCAGGCCCTCTTTTCCTGAGGGGGAGCCCGAGACGCCACACTCTCCTTTTGTACCGCCCGATATGAGGAGCTGGTTGACGGCTGGGGCTGTCTTTTAGCAGCCCCCTGACTTTTAGATCTTGGGGGGAGAAAGTCACCGAGGGAGCTAGAGCATTTTTTCACTCGGTCAAAGGATTCGGCGACGCGATTGACGGCGTCACCAAAAAGCCCTGAGCTTGATATTGGAGCGTCCATAAAAATAGCTCTATCACTTTCTGACACCTCTGCTTGTGTCAGCCAGAGGTGCCGCTCTGTAGCCACCAGGGTTGCCATAGACCGCCCCAAACTAGAGGCCGCCTCTTTAGTAGCTCTTAAAGCTAAATCCGACGCCCGAAGAGCTTCTCGAAGCTGTTCGGGTGTTGCTCCCCCACCATCTAAGCACTCTTTTATTAGGTCAGCCTGATATGCCTGCAACACTGACATAGTGTGCAGGCATCCGACAGACTGACCAGCCGTCATGTATGCTTTGCCAACTAGACCAGATGTGACTCTTAATGGTCTAGATGACAAAGGAGGGACCCTTGCAGATTTTAAATCTGGACGAAGATGACGTGCTAGATCCTCTTCTATTTTTGGCATTTCTGTACATGCTTTTTCCCCCAGCCCACGAACTGCTGAATAAACAACCGTTTTTGGTGTCATTAAACGAGCTGAATACGGATTATTCCATGATTTAGAAACAGCATGATGTAATTCGGGACAGAAGGGGAGGTCCCTCAGTGGAGGATCAACTCTGCTGGGTAATTCTCTCTCATCCAGCATTCCTGTCAGACGCAGCTGCTGCTGCTCACGTGCTGGCTGCCAGTCTATTACATCAAACCTGTCAGCAGCACGTGAAATCACCTCCACTAACTCCTCATATTCTACTGACCGGGGTGGCAGATCCCCCGACCCTCTTTGGCTTTGCTGCAGCGGCGCATTGGTTTCCTCGGAAACGGATGACGCCGCCCTCCCACGAGGCGCAGAAGAAACCGCAGAGCGTGCTTCTGACACTCCCGAGGGAGGATTAGATCTCGCGGATAGAGGAAGAGAAAGGACAGAGTCCGTCTCCATCTCGTCCGCTAAATCTAATTGAGAACCCCATGAACGGAGCCTACGCTCAGCCTCAGCACGAGCGGGACCCGAACCGCGAGGAGCGCGAGCCGCGGGAGTTTTATTAAAGAACTCCCTCCGACTACGCAGCACTTTGCGGGAGAGAGCATCACAGTGCACACAGTCAGCATTCTCAAATGCTGCCAGGGCATGCTCCTCTCCCAAACACTCTAAACACAAATCATGTGAGTCACCAGCCGTGATAAAACGGGGACATGGAGGCACACAGCGTTTAAAGTTTTTTTTTTTTCTGCCATATCAAAAACAAAAAAGCTAGTTTGTCAGTTTTTTTGTATTTTGTGTATGCAAAGTCAGTAATGAATGGTCACAGAGAGGGTGTTTTTTCACGTGCGTGCTTCTTGAAAGCAAAGAAGTTAACACTGAAGGCTCAGTACAGGCTTTTATACTCTCTGGTCTGACGACACCGCTTAATTACATTAGATTGATTTCACATGTGCTTCAAGACGCGTATAAAAGAGGTGTTCCCCTAGCGTTCTGGTTAGACGCAGTGTTGAAGTTCCCTAGAAGGGGAATGGCTAATTTATAAGTAAAGTATAGGTAAACTGTTTTTATTAAGTAATTAACTTATATTCTATATTTAAACTTATTTAAATTTATATAATTTTACTAAAATTAAGAGGATATGGCAAACACTGTAATGTTATTTACAACTAATGATAATTTTCATATTCATGATTCCATATATACTAAATGGGTAGTGTACATTTTAAGGCATGATATACTAATTTCACATTTAAAAAAAATATGTTTGCATTGAAGGGGAATTTTAAAGATAAAGAATTTTTTAATAGATGAAATAAGCAAATTATCAAGTAAATTTTAGTCTAGAGTCTAGAATAGCTGATTGTGTGGATTACGTTAAAGTCATTTTCAGAATAACCAGTGAAAATCCGCACTTTACATCTGACATACTTTAAGAATGATGTCCAAATATACATCTGTCAGGTAAACAGCGCTTATTAATATGCCAGTTAATAGTTCTCACATGGCTATGAGCTCATTGTGTCTCATAAATGTTCCATGTGTCTCCGGATCTTTTTTTGTTGATCGTCCAATCAAAGCAAAACCTTCGGCTGACCTCCACGTCCGGCCGCTTTCATCTTTTTGCAGCTGTTACGATTTCAACGATCTGTCAAAATCAGATTTTTCTCTGGACTTCCTGTCTGCCACATGCATGCAGTTTTACTATGTTTGCAAGGATGTTTTCAGAAATGTGGCCCTCATAAGTATCATAAAACCAACGCACACACTGGAAAACGTCCAGCTGAGCTATTAAAGCTCCAGCTATTCTGTTCTGCTGATTGTGTAGACAAAACAATAATTACAGCATACACTTGAAGCCAGAATTATCAGCCCTCATGTATATTTTCCCCCCAATTTCTGTTTAATGAAGAGAAGATTTTTTAACACATTTCTAAACATAATAGTTTTTGAATAACTAATTTGTAATAACTGATTTATTTTATCTTTGCCATGATGACAGTACATAATAATTTATTAGATAATTTTCAAGATACTAGTATTCAGCTTAAAGTGACATTTAACCCTTTGATGCACAAGCTATAAAATAGATATAGAAAAAATAACCTTAAACAGGTCACTTTAGACCCATGTAGTGCATCACAGAGTAAAGGCTCACCGGCCACTTTATTAGGTATGCCTGTCCAACTTCTTTTTAATGCAACTTTCTTAACAGCCAATCACATGGCAGCAACATTTAGGCATGTAGACATGGTCAAGACGACCTGCTGCAGTTCAAACTGAGCATCAGAATGGGGGAGAAAGGTGATTTAAGTGACTTTGAACGTGGCATGGTTGTTGGTGCCAGATGGGCTGGTCTAAGTATTTCAGAAACTGCTGATCTACTGGGATTTGCACGCACAACCATCTATAGGGATTACAGAGAATGGTCTGATAAAGAGAAAATATCTAGTGAGTGCCAGTTCTGTGGGCGCAAATGCCTTGTTGATGCGAGAGGTCAGAGGAGAATGGCTAGACTGGTTCCTGCTGATAGAAAGGCAACAGTAACTCAAATAACCACTTGTTACTGGTATGCAGAACTGGTATGCAGAAGAGCATCTCTGAATACACAACATGTCGAACCTTGAGGCAGATGGGCTACAGCAGCAGAAGACCACACCGAGTGCCACTCCTGTCTGCTAAGAACGGGAAACTGAGGCTCACCAAAACTGGAAAATAGAAGATTGGAAATACGTTGCCTGGTTTGATGAGTCTCGATTTCTGCTGCAACATTCGGATGGCAGGGTCAGAATTTGGCCTCAAAAACATGAAAGCATGGATCCATCCTGCCTTGTATCAACGGTTCAGGCTGGTGGTGGTGTAATGGCGTGGGGGATATTTTCTTGGCACACTTTGGGCATCAATTGAAGTACCAATTGGTATCTTTGGGTACCAATTGAGCATTGTGTCAACGACACAGCCTACCTGAGTATTGTTGCTAACCATGTCCATCCCTTTATGACCACACTGTACCCATCTTCTGATGGCTACGTCCAGCAGGATAACGCACCATGTCATAAAGCGCGAATGATTTCAGACTGGTTTCTTGACCATGACAATGAGTTCACTGTACTCAAATGGCCTTCACAGTCCCAGATCTCAATCCAATAGAGCACCTTTGGGATGTGGTGGAACAGGAGATTCGCATCATGAATGTGCAGCCATCAAATATGCAGCAACTGCGTGATGCTATCATGTCAATATGGAGCAAAATCTCTGAGGAATATTTCCAGTACCTTGTTGAATCTATGCCATGACAGATTGAGGCTGTTTTGAAGGCAAAAGGGGGTCCAACCCGGTACTAGTAAGGTGTACCTAATAAAGTGGCCAGTGAGTGTAGGTTAAATAGGCAAGTTAGGGTAATTAGGCAAATCATTGTATAATGATGGTTTGTTTGTAGACAATCAAACAAAAATATTGCTTAAGGAGGCTAATAATATTGACCTTAAAATGATAAAAAACTGCTTTTATTCTAGTCGAAATAAAACAAATAAGACTTTCTCCAGAAGAAAAAATACTGTCAGACATACTGTGAAAACTTCCGTGCTCTGCTAAACATCATTTGGGAAATATTTTAAAAAGATCACAGGGGGGCTAATAATTTTCACTTCAACTGTACATTTGACCCCTATAAGCCTTTTAGAAGGCACATTTTTCTTAAACACACTATTTGCTCTATTTTATCCCTGTTTAATCTTCCTATTAGGTCTGTTAATATTCCTGCTAAACATTTCTCTGCTTAATCCATACATCAAGCAGAAAATGTTTTGGCATTTTGTCTTACGTTTCTTCGTCTCCTATTAGGGAAATCCTGGTGATCCCGGTCCAGTCGGTTACCAAGGAATGAAGGTTCGTCTTCCGCTCTCGCTTTCATAAATATTTACATTGTGTTTATATTCCAGTTGATTTGTGCTCTCCTGCTGAAATGATAATCTATACTGTTTTGCTTTTCTTTCCAGGGAGACCAGGGAATAAGAGGTGATAAGGTAAACGCCAAAGAGCTTCCTTGCTGATTCGACAGAAATTTCTGATCAAAAGCGCATTCCTGAAATCTGCCTGCAGTCAATTACTTTATCTCATACAGTATTTCTTTCTGGAACTGCATTGCTAATAGAGTTTTGTTTGATCTGCAGGGGGAGAGAGGTCATAAAGGCTTCAAGGTGAGCTTGTTTATTGTCATTGTTTTTTTAAATTATTATTATGTAGTCTTGCCTGAGATTTTATCATGCTGAATTGAATTCTAATGCTATTTTTAGGGAGACAAAGGTCATCATGGTCTCGATGGCACTGATGGACGTAAGGTAAGTGCTGATGTCATAAAAACAGCACTTTGTTTACCCCAAAATTAAAAATGTTTAATCAGATACCAAACGAGCATAATAAAAAATAATTTTTCATAAAGTTCAGACCTGCATACAAAACCAATTTTACATTTTACAATTTTTTTAATGCATACACACTGTAAAAAATGCTGGGTTCTACACAAGCCCTTATATGTTGTCCCAACACATGTTGATTAAGTTAACATAATTGTTTTAACATATTTTAGTGGACTGAGTCTAAAACAATTAAGTTGTGCCAAAAAATCCTGAATTGTGTCATTTCAGCTCATTTTAAATAAGTAATTTGAACAAGCAGCAAAAATAATTTTTGATCACACTTTATTTTGATGGTTCTTTTGTTGAATTGAAGTTACAGATATTAACAGACAGTCTACTAATACTCAAATGGACCATCAAAATAAATTGTTACCTAATTTTTTGAGTGCAGTATGGAGACTTATTTCCACGATATAAGAATGAAAAAAGTCAAAATTATGATTTAAAAGGCATAATTAATCATTAAAAGTCTAAATTATGACAAAATATTTGAAATCATGTTATTAAAAGTCAAAATTATGAGATGAAATGTCAAAACTATGACATTAAATGGAAATTATGCATTTAAAAGTTAGAATTACAAGACTTAAAGTTGAAATTATTTCTTTCAAATTTATAACTAAGATGTTGAAATTACGGCATACCAAGTCAAAATTATGACTTTTAAATTCAAAGCAATGTCTTTTAAAGTCAAAATTATGACATAGAAAAATGAAATCATGAATTAAAAAGTTGAAAAAAAAAAAGATAAAATATGTAAATTCTGTTCATTTGACCAGTTGTCATTTTATGCTCCAAATTTCAAAGAAAAATTATTTCATGCAAACATGTTTGTAGTTTTAAAAGAAACATCTTATCTTATCAATTTTCAAATTACTACAAGTTCTGCATCTTCAGTCTTTGTGTACACATAAAAATACATTTATAAGTTTTTTGGGACAACTTAATTGTGTAATTTTCAATTCACTTAAATTTGTCAAAACCAATAAACTTAATTGATTTGTGTTGGGATGACACTGCATTTTTTTTACAGTGTACCAAACAGAAACACCTGCGCTGTAAATTTCTAACACAAACATCTGTACCATTACACCACAAGTCAGCAAAAAAGCGCAGCCTGAACATTCTGCAAAATATCGGCTTTTGTATTTTACGACAAGTATTTTTTGTATTGTAAATAGGTTTGAAATGACTCAATACTGAATAAATTCAAAATTTGGGGGTGAAACATACCCCTATCACAAATGATTTAATGAATTACTTTAACATCTGACCCTTATTTTTCTCTTTTTCCTGTGCTGCTTTCTCTGATGTCCTGTGTCAGATTTAAGGTTAACAGCAGATAAACAATAAATGCAGAAACTATTGCATGACTATCTGTATTGTCTGTCCGGCACTTTATACCATTTCTGCTTTATTTCTTTATTTTCTTCATTCTTGTCCTCAATTAGTTCTCAACATGTACTGGAGTTTTCCATTTAACAAATCACTCCATTTTCACTCAAAGATCATCTCATTTTCTTGTTATTTTCAGTCTCTTTTTCACTCGGTCTGGCTTTTTTCCTCAGTGTATTTCTTCACTTTTCTTGGAGTGATGTCACCCTGGAGTTGATTACATGCAGTTCAGAGTGTTTGACTCCACACTGCGTTTGACTGCCACCATGAAGAAGAGTGTTTATGTTTTGTGTGTTTGTATTATATTTCATAGGGCGAGCCGGGATTCCCTGGACTTCCAGGCTGTAAAGGGTCACCGGGGCCAGATGTGAGTATTACTGTAATGTAGTCATGTAGTTAACAGAAGCAGGAATTAAAATAGCCAGAAGCTTAGATATTACTGTATCTTTATAAAGGAAAGGTGTGTTGTTTTCTTAAAACGTCAAATTTAACTTTAGTATTTAATTCTCATTCGATATGCTCTGGAATTGTGTTTGAAAATGACTAAGAAGAGTCAAAATATTTCCAGAATGATTTCATAATACTTTACAATAGGTGTCTATTTTATTAACAATTCACTGTTTTATTTGTGTATCTAATGAAGCACAAACACAAAAAATGGATTTACTAAATTTATTTAAGGTAAGTAGTTGCAAACAATTTGTTTGAGATGAATTTAGACAAACAAATTCAATTTAGAAATGTAATCAAAGCAATATTTTTGTTTAAAATCAGCCCATATAAATTATTTGCAACCACTTACTTTAAAAGAATATAGTGAAACCAATGAATATTTTATTATTTTTATTTTAATATTTTTATTTTAATAGGCCTGAACTAACAAGAGAGTTGCATTTTTTATAAAAGAAGATGGATAAATATGGTATTCATCATTATTTAATGTTGATTAACATGCATGAACTAATAGAGCCTTATAGACCATTTCAATGTGGTCATGTCATTGGCCCATTGGCCCATGAACATTTCCTGGGGGGGGATAAGTATTCAACACATCACCATTTTTCAGAAAACATATTTCTAAAGGTGCTGTTGATTGAAATTTTCACTGGATGTTGGTAACCACAAAATAAATCCATATATGCAAAGAAAACAAACCTAGTTAGTTTACAAATTATGCATAATAAAATGAAGCAGGGAAAAAGTATTGAACACATGAAGAAAGGGAGATGTAGAAAGGCAGAGAAAGACCAGACAGCAGCTGAAATCTCAGTGTAAATGAATATTTGCTACTTCAACCCAGCATCTACGTTAGCAGGATGATGAAGATGAAACCAGGGTGGACATTTCAGCGAGACAATGATTCAAAACACAGCCTAGGAAACTCTCATATGCTTTCAGAGAAAGAAAATCAAGCTGGAGAATAACCCAGCCAATCACCTGACTTGAATCCAATAGAAAACACAAAATAAAGGTCAGATTTGACAGACTAGACCCACAGAACCATCAAGATCTTTACACTGTTGAAGTCTGTGAAAAACTCACACCTGAGCAATGCATGTGACTTCATTCTCTATATGAGCTGCCATCACCCAAAATTTTTTACCTTTTATATTAATTATTAAATACATTTCAGTAGTTCAGTTCTTTCTCCTTGTGTCATTTCATTGTTATTACACATAAATAATACTTTAATAAATAAATTGAATACTTATTTTCCCTGCTGTATGCACATTTTGGCAATATAAATTTGCTACCTGAAATTTACAGTGAACTTTTTGTGCAGGTTATAATGCAAAAAGGTATTTACTGTATAAATAGAAAAACACTTTTAACACCGATAAACTTTTTAGCATACACACACATAAAACCTTAACCAGGTTTTATGCTTGAGACTGTACAGTATGAACTCATTTACAGGGGTGTTTTTCATGTTTATGGACTCTCCCACTACTGTATATATCAACCAGGGGCTAAACTGTGCATGTTCACATCAAATGACTTTGATCCAGATGCATTCCAGCTTCTGTTGATCCAGAGTGTATCAAGATATAGATCCACACAATTAGAAACAAACTAATTGGCTGCATCCTATTGTCCTATAAAATTCCACTTCAGTGTAGGTCTGTGTATGGTCCCGCCCCTTTGGTGGCTGTTCATTGGCTAAACGATGTGTCAATCACATTTACGAGCGTCTGTTTCCACTCAGTCTGCATCTGGAGAGCAGGACAGGGGATGTTTGCCTCTCCTGCAGCCAAACATTTACCAAATTTGACATCCAAGCTGCTCTCAGAACTGTTTATATTCTGAGCTTAAGGATAGGCTTGAAGAAAAGGTTTTAAGGTTGTATGTCGTTTTACTTTGACATAAATAAAGCTGTTTTTTTTCTCATCTGGTAGGGTTTGCAAGGAGAATCAGGTCCTAAAGGAGACCCCGGACAATATGGAAGCAAAGGAGAACGAGTAAGAGATGAGAACGAGTCTGCATTTGAGTAAAATATTCAATTGGATTTGTTCTTCAGTGTTTGGGCTTTCAGCAGTCATGTTTATACTGCAGTGAACTGAACTAAACTCTGAAAGCTGGACTGAAGCAGTTTCAATTTACTTGAACTTCTTCTATGTTAAGCTGTTTGACACAATCTACATTGTTAAAGCGCTATAGAAATAAAATGAATTGAATTCAATTTGAAATTTTTGGATGATGAGGATAGATCAGATAATAACTCAGTATGAATATCAATATATAGATTTAATGTTTTAACATTTTCAAGCATCAAAAATAGTTGAGCAAAAAATGACTATAACATTTTTTAAAAAAAAGTATTTAATATCACTATAATTTTAAAATGATGGCTTATTTAGAGCAAGAACCCTTTAATGGCATTTAAGACGGTGTTTAATCATCAAAGTCTAGTCTAAATTAATTGTCATTTCATTTCTTTATACTTCATAAACCATACACTAATTATTTATCTGTGAAAATGACAATGGTACATTTTTTGGACATTTTATTTTAACCATGTAAGTTCATGCTTTACTTGCATATTTTTGTACACTACCTGACAAAAATCTTGTTGTCGATCCCAGTTGTAAGAGCAAATAATAACTTGACTTCTAGTTGATCATTTGGAAAAGTGGCAGAAGGTAGATTTTTCTGATGAATCCTCTGTTGAGCTGCATCCCAATTATCACAAATACTGCAGAAGACCTACTGGAATCTGCATGAACCCAAGATTCTCACAGAAATCAGTCAAGTTTGGTGAAGGAAAAATCATGGTTTGGGGTTACATTCAGTGTGAGGTTGTGCGAGAGTTCTGTAGAATGGATGGCAACATCTTCAGCCTGAGGTATCAAGACATTTGTGCTGCTCATTACATTACAAACCACAAGAGAGGGCAAATTCTTCAGCAGGATAGCGCTCCTACTTCAGCCTCCACATTAAAATTCCTGAAAGCAAAGAAGGTCAAGGTGCTCCAGGGTTGGCCAGTCCAGTCCCCGGATATGAACATTATTGAGCGTGTCTGGGGTAATTGAAGATGAATCTAAAGAATCTTGATGAACTCTGGAAGTCCTGCAAGAACTCTTTCTTTGCCATTCCAGATGACTTAATTAATAAGTGATTTGAGTCAGTGCAGAGATGTATAGATGCAGCATTCCAAACTCATGGGAGTCATACACGATATTATCTCTTTTTCCACTGCACCATGACTTTATATTCTATACTGTACATTATTTCTGTTAAGTGACAAGACTTTTGTCAGGTAGTGTATATTAAATCACGTTTTGTAAATTTTATTTGACACAGACATAAAAATGGGATCAATTCTTAAACTGTGATATATACAGTATACTGTATGATGCATTTATAAATATATGAGACGATTTAATTAATACTTGCTGAATAAATATTTTTATGAATAAATTCAAGACGAAATGGGTTTCTGAAACAATTAATTATAAAAAAAATTATTTCAGAATAAATTATTTTATTTTCTGTTGGTTTTAAAAATGTCTTGCAATCTTGCCTCTTTTCTGTTTTTCTGTTTTCTTTTATATAATTTTTTGTAGAGCACTTTGGTTTCACTTGTGGTTTACAAAGTGTTTATGAAAAAATTGAGTTGAGTAAAATAACAAATTCTGAGCACTTGATGAGGTATATATTGATAAAGTTCCCATTGAAATATAGGAAAATGAATCATTGAAGACTTTGTCATTATGGCAAATCTGACCTCAGTTTGACACTTTTCTTAGCAAGATCATTGGATTTCATTATGCATTTAAAAACTACAATTACAAGATGTAAAGTTTAAGATTAAAGATTAAAACAGGCAAGATTAAAAAACATAAAAGAGGCAAGATTACAAGACATTTTTAAAAGCAACAGAAAATAAAGTTATTTATTTAGAAATTATTTTTCACCCGCTTCGAATGTTATCACTCGATTGAATGGCCGTTATCAGTGATTATTAGCTGATAGATATGGGCTAGTAGGTGTCTTCTCCGCCTACTGAGAGGCTCAGAAGGCTGTTATCATCCATCCACATGGTTAATCAGCTATACTAATAGAGAAGACTCCAGATCCAGATCTGTTTTTGCATTATTGTGACAGTTGGGTTGAGGTAGGGGTAGATGTTGATAAAATACAATTAATAGGAAATTTAATAAATAATATAAATAATTCTTGTTAACTTCCGACCGCAGCTGTATGTCATCTATAGCTGATTAGCCATGTGAATGGATGATAGCAGCCTTCTACGCCTACCAGTAGGTGCAGGCCCATATCTATCAACTGATAACCACTGATAACGCCCATTCAAACGAGTGATAACATTCGAACCGACTGTTATTTTTTATAATAAATTATTTCAGAAAGCCATTTATTGTGAATTTATTAATTTATTCATATATTTATTCAGCAAGGATTCATTAAATTCTCATGTATTCATAATTGCATTATATCCTGTATATATCACAGTTTAAGAATTGATTGCATTTTTGTGTCCACGTCAAATGTTATTCTCAGAGGAAACATCTGAGAAGCTGGAGACTTGAGCAACAGTCTCCATTTCCTTACATTTATCTTGAGGGCTGAGTCTAAAGCTAATAAACTGTGTGATATTTCCGTCGTATTAGAAGTTTCCACTAATAAAACATTTTAAACTTGAAATTGGTTTTATTTGTTGCTTTCAGGGAGATCCTGGCAGAGACGGTGAACCAGGAAGACCTGGAAACTACGGACCTTCTGGGGCCAAGGTGAGTTTTTGATCATCTTTTGAAAAGATGGAAATTTTGTCATTTTTTAACCCTAAATTTCTTCCAAAGCTACAGCTAGGAGAAAAATTAAGAGGCCACTTGAAAATTCTCCCTTCAGATGAGTTAAGATAGCAGTATTTGGTGGAATAAGTATTTGAATTTTGGAAGAAATATTTACAAAATAAAACAAGTATTACAGTTTTTCTCAGTGACTTTGATGCATTTCTCACAACACTTTTTACATTTGCATTTCTCAAAACAGTTAGTCTTTTGTGCACATCATAGTAGCTGCTTTTAGACATGCATCAATTGCTGTCATACAACTCTCTGCTGTTTTATAACATTATCATTTGCTTATGTCATGTCAGTCAAAATGAACGAAACCTGTGAATGCTGAATAGTCATTCCATATAAAACTAATAGTCCTCATTTCATTACTTGAGTCATTACATACAAAAATGTTGAACTAGTCATCAAAATCTGTCAAGCAATTTTTATAAAACTTTTTAAATCTTTTTTTTACCTGAAAATGTCTCCTAAATTGAACAATTTCATGAATGATTTACAGACCTATGAACGTTGTAGGTTCAGTTCCAATATGTCCTGCAATATTGTTTACAGTTGTGCACAGCTCTACCCAAAGAAAGTTTATGTTTGTTGTAAATAAGGGTGTATTTATTATTTTGCATAATGCTGTGAATAAATTAGACTTGCAAAGAGCAGTAAAAATGTGAAACATACATGTTCAGTGTCTTGTACTCAGATACCTCACTAAATGCAGTGATGTCTAACTTTACTGTAGTTTTCAAATCGCTGTGCAAATAGTATATAGTGCTGTTTTGAGCATTTTCTGGAAGTGTCACCAAAATCGGACTTTTTTGCATTGGAAAAAATAAACAGAGTAAACTTAATGTAAACATGACAAAGCCATTTGACTGTCTTGTTCATAAACAATGGTGTCAGGACACTTTCATTGACATCAACACTTGCTTTTGAGGAATGAGCTCTCCATTTTGAGCAAGAGACATGCTTTTGCAGGTTATCAACTAGGTTTTGCAGTTTGTACTCACTGTTTTGAGAAATGCGTTAACTGTTGTGCAAATGTAAATAGTGTTGTGAGAAATGCACCAAAGCGACTGAGAAAAACTTTAACATTTTACCAAAATCAATGGCTAATAAATACATCAAATCCACAGAATGTTCACATTAAATGAGATATTTTCACAAATGTTAGTTGCCAAGTATTCGATGCAAGTCTATAGACTTCAAGAGTATTTTTTCTACTATGGAGGTTAATGTCTACTGTCATCTGTATTTAACAACATCAGCATGAGTAAATGGTGTGTATTTTTTAAATTAGATTTACTTAGCTGAACTATTCCTTTAAACACCCATTCATGGTCCTATATTTACAGGTTTGCTGATAAAATATAATATACTTTTGTTTGACTTCATAGATTTTAAAGGACACTGATGCATCTGCATTTTTTTCCCCTTTGTTGTCTTCAGGGAGACAGGGGTCCTCGTGGGGCTAACGGCGATAAAGGCGAGAGAGGAGATGATGCAAGTGTTTTCAATCTTTTTAAAGACTTCTACATATGCAATGTAGTAATGTGTGTCAGACCTGATTTCAGTGTTATCTAACCATTTCCTGCACTTTTTTTTCAGGGACCACCAGGACCAGATGGCCCAAGAGGAGAAAGAGTAACCAAACATTTATATTTACTTCTGCTGCGTCAATGGTCGTGTTTTAAGCTGCGTATAAATGTGAGAAATTTCTTCTCTATTATAGGGCCTAGGTGGTGAGAAGGGTGAACAAGGGTCCCGTGGTAACAGAGGTCCCAGAGGCGAGCCTGTGAGTATACCCTTCAGTTTTAAAGATGGCATGGCTGGCTTTAAATTGGTTAAGTTTGTAAAAAAAACTGTTCTCTGAGGCCCACTTATAATAGTATGAAGATTTCATCCAAAAACATCCTCTGTTTTGATTCCCCTCCTTTAAAAGACACTGTTTGAATCAGATTGTAGACTTAAAAGTAAACGCCCACAGCAATGATTGGCTAACAGTTTTGCATAATTAAACATTTTCAAAAGTTCAAAAGCACAAGTATCCACCCACTGATGTATGTTTGAGAACCTACATCATTCAAAGATGGACGCTGATGAGATTTGGGTTCAAAACAGATAGATACTCTAAATAAGTGCATATCAAATGATCTGTTCAAACAAAGACAATAAAAAACTACACTAAAAAGTGAGAACTTAAACAAATTACTTTGACTTGTTACAAGTAAATGAATTAAGTTTGACAAACCTAATGTATGACAGTTCAGTAACAAAATAATTTAGTTCTTTTAGGTGTAACACGTTTTTGTAATTTATTTAAGAGAAAAAGAATGGAACAGTGCATACAGTACAGAACAAATCATTTGCTTCCCATGTTAATATAATAATAATTAGGGGTTTCAAAATTAATTGTTTCCTGAGTGCACCGCGATGCAGATGTGCACAATTGGAAATCGGTTCAATAGTAGTTCTTCATCGGTGAACAGCGCTTTCATTTTAAAGCCAATCGCAGCCCTTTCTGTTGAGTGGGTGAAGACAAAGACCAATCATAGGGGTTTAAAAAGCAAGTGGGATAATATTTACCTTAGTTTATTTGCTATAAATGCTCATGCTGTCTTCTGTGCATGTATTGGAGTTTTGTTAAAACATTCAAAAAGAGTGTTTTCTTTGAGCAGGTAAAATTAAAGTCACAGTTCATATATCTGACTGCTTGCATAAAAGGACAAAACAGTATTTGTATACAAATAATATATAATTTAAATATATCTATGGGTTTTAATAAAAAAAAATTCTTGTGTCGTGAAGAAAAAATCTATATATGTATGGAAAGCATCGTCAATGCACCGAGATGCACGGAGATATCGAATTGAACCGAATCGATGGCATGATAATCGTAACCGAACCGAACCATGAGACCATGATACCCCTAATAATAATACTTTTATTACAGTACAAATAATTTCCTTCCCATGTTAATATAATGATAATAGTAATAATATTACTATTAATAGTGAACAATATTTGTACTTGCCATAAATAAATTACAAAAACACGTTACAATTAAAAGAACTAACTAAATGTATCACTGAAATCTGTCATAAATTAGGTTTGTCAAACTTAATTCATTTACTTGTAACAAAGTCACAAGTTTCATTTTTTATGGTGTAGGGATGCAAATTGAGAATTCTGGGCAAAATGATAATTCTGGGCCAAAACCGAAATTTCTGAATGCACTTGGTCGAAAATCAAATCTGAAAATGCTTTGCAATAATAAAATGTTTATTATAATAAATATATAAAATATATAGTAATTTTGTAATAAATGAAAAAAAAAAACTCAGTAACTTAAATTATAATGATTAAAAAACACATCCAATATAGTCTACACATCATTGTCCCTTATTTGTATACAGATGCGTGGTAAAAACTAAGTGAACAAAGAATCAAGTTTCTACTGATGCAGTCTGAAAAAAGAAGTTCAGTATTTCAGTACACAGTCTTTCCTAATGTTGGGATCAGAAGGAAGACAATGCAAGGCTGTGTTTTTCCAAAAATGTCTAGTTCAGAATTGTACTTATGATTTAGTTTATGCCTAGAACTGCATTTGACTCTCTTTTTAATTTACTCACAATAGCATGAAACTGTGGGCGGAGCTAAAATGCAGTGTTGTAGAAGAGGGGGCGTGGTTTAGTCACATTGTTATGTAATAAAGTGGCACATTCCACAACTTCCAATTCAATTTGGCATATTGGCTGCAGTGTAAGCTATTTTTAGACTAACATCAAAGTGTCACATTTTGAAACCTATGGCATGCTATTATAGTACTGTAATCTCAAATTATGTCAAAAGCTTATGTAGTTTTCATTTCTTATAGTTAAAAAATGAGCAATTTCGCTTGTTCAAAATCTTCTGTTAACACATAAAATATATATTTTGAACTTTTTTGTTTGCTGAGACCAATTGACTTTCATGGTATTTTTTTTTCCTGTTATGGAAGTCAATTTAAATAATGAGGTCATTTTCAATTATGGGCGAACTATGCCTTTAATGAATTCTAATGAACATAAAGGCTCCTAATGAGTCATTTCTTTCCATTTAATCCACACAAAATATATACTGTTGGATATTGTTAGATACTGCAAACTCTTATTATCATTTTTATAAACACAAATATTATCACTTCATCTTTTTCCAGTTATTTACCTACATAGTTATTTAAGTACATAGTCACAATAAACAGCAGCAAAAAAGCTGATAAGTCACCTCAGAAATATTTTCATAATTTAAAGTATACTTGAAATGACATTTACAAACCGTTTCCCTAAATCGCTAATTGATCTTAATCAAAAACACATGTTCTTATGTTAAACTTTAAACATATCTGACATGTGCACAGATGTACATCATTTCTGTTTCAAACTAATTCATATTCATGCTATGACAACTTAAGCCTTTTCTGTTTATGCACCCAAAAAGAAAATAATATTTTGATGTCAGTTCAACTTCATTTATGTACAACACATTTAATACAATACAGACTGTTACAAAAAAGCAGGAAAATAACAGCGTTACGTTCACCATGAAATCAAAACAAGCAACTTTTATTTGTTTATGGAATGTTCCAGTGCTCATGATAAAATATTTATCTGTGCATATTTTTTTAAACAAAATGATGTCCCTAGCTCTTAACATAGGTTTCAAACTCAATTCCTGGAGGGCCGCAGCTCTGCACAGTTTTGCTCCAATCGTAATCAAACACCGCTTATGCAACTAATCGAGGTGTTCAAGAGTAGTTTTGAACACCTTGGTTATTTGGATCTGGTGTGTTAGATTAGGGTTGGACCAAAACTGTGCAGGGCTATGGTGTGGTGAGAAATCGAGTCCCCCCTAAAAATTGAGGGTTGTTACTAGATCGGATACGTTTGCGGCCGGAAGTTAATGAGAATTATGTCTATTATTTATTAAATTTCCCATTTATTGTATTTTATTAACGTCTACCCCCACCCCAACCCTAAACCCAACTGTCACAGTAACGTAAAAACAGTAGTTGTACCGAGTATTATTTATGTTATCTATTAAATTACCCAATAAATTGTACTTTTTAACGCACCCCAACCCAAAACCCAACCGTCACTTCTGTAAAAATATTAATTATTGTTAAACAGTGTCATGAAAAAATGCTACTATATTAATGTGCATACTGCACTTCCGGCCGGCCGCATATCCGATCTAGACTTAACCGCAAACAAGTTTGCTTAGGACCCCAATGGATCGCCTGCGTTGAATGCCTGGTCAAAAGTGCTTTTTATAGTTTAATTCAATTCAATTCACCTTTATTTGTATAGCACGTTTACAATGTAGATTGTGTCAAAGCAGCTTCACATAAAGGGTCATAGTAATTAGGAACAGTGTAGTTCAGTTTTTAGTGTTTAAGTTCAGTTCAGTTTAGCTCAGTTCAGTGTGGTTTAAAAATCACTGAGAGTCCAAACACTGAAGAGCAAATCCAACGATGCGCAGCTCTACAGATCCCGAACCATGCAAGCCAGTGGCGACAGCGGAGAGGGAAAAAAACTTCACTAATTAGCGAAAGTGAAGAAAAAAACATATATAGTCTATTCTTAAGTCTTGAGATTTTAACAAGACTTAACATATTAGTAGCATTATTATCGGTAACTACAAGTTAAAGACACGCATATTTAAAATAATATAAACGTTTGTAAACATTTAATGATGTCTTTTTGATGTGTTTATGTATTTATATGTAACATTATATATTTACATAAGTGGTAGCATGTTGTAGACTATCTAAAATAAAAGCCCAAAAAGGAAATTCTCCATGCTTAACAAATGCCTTTAGTTGTATACCAATATACAAAAAACATCATTTAAAATAATTTTATGTCATTGTATCGCTCTTTTAAATGACATACATTTAAACGAGATTTCGCTGCATTTATATATGAAGAGTTCAGATGCAAAAACCTCTAAGTGCCGTCTGAAATTTCCATTAAAAATGTTTTTCTCAGCCTCTTTTGTTTATGTTGAGATATTTTATTTTAAAGACCAAGAAAATGACTTATTATTTGCCATAAAAGTGATATTACTGAACATACACACAGGAGCCTGATAAAAATACTCATTTTAAAGGGAAATTTCAGACGGCCTTTAGAGTTTTTGCATCTAAACTCTTCATAAATATATTTTTAATTAAGCGCTACAAACTATACCTATTACAACTCCAGTGAACCAACGATTCTGTTCTAACAGTTATAAGGTACTATATTTGCTTTAATTTAGTTCAGTATCAGCGTGAGCTCTGCAAAGGTGATGCTGTAAGTCATGAAATGAACTACAAAGTCTGACACCTGAAGTTAATGCTGACTTTTGACTCTGGCAGGGTGAACCCGGGCCAAGGGGTGAGCAAGGACGTGAAGGATCATCCGGAGCAAATGGAGAGCCGGTGAGTGACGAAAACCATACTCTATGATTTACAGCAGATACTGTGAGTGTGTCGGATTGTGTAAATCCTTCAGCATTTGAAAGTTTGCAAGAGTTCAAATCACTAAATTCATAAATTTTATCATCATCCTTATATACATTAGATGTTTGCTTAAATTCCAAGTTTTCACAGTGCTGCTTAATTGAGCAGTATGTAAAACATAAGGCTCTTGAACAAGGATGAAAGCGTATGACCTCAGGACTCAGGCATTCTGGGAGGCCCTCTGAAATCTCTGAGATCATCGGGCCTCTGGGTCATGTTAACGTAACTTGAGGAACAAAGACATTGGTCCGGTGGTTCCTCCATTTGTGATGGTCTGGGCAGTGGGAGGAGAAACTGCGACAGATGTATATGTTCAGATGGACTCCAGATGGACGAGCTCAAACCTGAGCGCCAGATGAAGTTTAATAGCTAAAAGCATACAAATGTTCTTGCATGACCAAAATATATGGTAAAGGCGACGTCATTTCAGGCTGTAGAGTCGAGTGAGGGTCTGAAGTCTATTTAGGATCTCCACCCAGGCCATAATCATATGAAAATAAATAAAGATTATTATAAATAGAAGAGCACTGATGGATTGTGTCCACATGCGGAAAATTGGGTAACACTTTACTTGATGGTGGTGTTTATAAGACTGTCATGAAACCTTTATAATGTGAATGAGATTTTATGCATGCTTGTTATGACGACTGTTATTAAGTGTCATTTGCTCAGTTATGTCATTTTAAATGCAAAGATGACATTATTTGTTATGACATCTTGACATAAATACATCACAACTGGTCTTTATCTTTGTCGTGACAGCTTGACATTACCAAGACAACATACAGTAACTTGTCATAAATCTGTCATAAACATGATTGTCATAGGGGTATTATAATTATGTCATGAATATTTTTACTGATCAGTTTTTCAGTGGAACAACCTTTATCATTAAAACGCCTCATTAAAAGTATCATTACTCTGTTAAATCATTCTTTAGAGCGTCATTTAATATTTAATTACGTTTTTTTATATTAATTTACATATTTATTGACACATTCGGCTTGTACCACTGTAGTTGAGGTTAAAAGATACTAATGACACTGTTGTGGAATGTATAGCATATTTATAATGTCTTCATGACAATCATGTTGATGACAGATTTAGGGCGTACTCACACTATGCTATCCGAACCGTGCCCAGGCCCGTTTGCCGGATCGTTTGAGAAGTGTGAGTGCTCTGAATCGGACTCAGGCACAGTTCACCCCTGGCCCAGTTGGAAGTCATGTGCCAGAGCACGGTTCACTTGGGCTTTGGCGCGGTACACTTGTAGTGTGAGTGCAAAGCGCACCTGAGCCTGAAATTGAAGACGAGACCTGTCTTTTAAGGGAGTACTTCATATGTGTTTATTAATTATTTTTACTGTTCAATGAACACAAACTGTCGTAGATTATTAAAGACACAAACCCCTCACTGCATGTCAGCTGCCACCTTCAGGAAACCTCCTAATTCCTGCAGCACGAGGACTTTATGATTGTTTATGAGCGTCAAAAGTGGCTGATCTGTTCGGCGAAATATTTGACTGCGTGTCACTGCATCCCAAACGACTAAAACGATATGACTAAAGAAATCTACCACTGTGCTGAGCGAGAGCGCTTCTCAAGTGAACAGCGCATCATTGAAGATGTGCTCAGGCACAAAAGTGAGTGCGGGCAGGTGGGGGAGAGGGGAGGGGGACAAGCGTGCTTCGGCTCGGTTCAAGGAAACTGGACATAGTGTGAGTACACCCTTATGACAAGTTTTGTTGTCCTGGTAATGTCAAGTTGTCATGACAATGAGAAAAACAGGGTGCAATGTATTTATGTCAATGTCTTATAACAAACAATGTCATCTTTGCATTTAAAATGTCCTAATTAATCAAATAATACTAAATGACAGTTGTTATAAGCATGGATAAAGCATGTCATGATTATAAAGATTTTATGAATGCCCCCTTAGTAAACTGTAACCAGTATAAAATACAGGAAGTAGATTATTACTGTAAATCGGTTCCACACGCCGATATTTGGTTCCAATAGAAGCACATTTACACCATTCTTTGGTGCAGCTGCTTTGATAAACTGAAAACTTATGAGATTAACTTTACATTATGGCAAAAATATAAACATTTGGCCTAGATTTTGACACTGACATAATAAAGTAATGAGGAAGAAGTTTTAGCATGACTATGACTTTTATTCTCAAAATAAAAGTTTTTTTTTTAAATTGAAATGTGTTAATGAGTTTTATTATCATACTTTAATATACACTCAAATATAATCAATAATCATGAAATAAAAAGTTACAATTATAAAAAAGGTAAAATGATGACGAGACAAAGTCATAGCCATGGCTAAAAAGGGTCATTTTGATATAAAACTGAATTTTTGTCTGATGTTTTGACATTTTGTCTGACAGAAGTCGGTAATTCTACAAAAAATGATTATTGTATAAACAGTTATTAGTAATTATTTGCCCTCTTGGATTATTAGCCCTCATGTATATTTTTTTACCCAATTTCTGTTTAAGAGAGAATTTTTTTTCTGCACATTTCTAAACATAATAGTTTTAATAACTCATCTCTAATAACTGATTTATTTTATCTTTGCCATGATGACAGTAAATAAAATTTTGCTTGATATTTTTCAAGATACTAGTATTCAGCTTCAAGTGACATTTAAAGGCTTAACTAGGTTAATAGGTTAATTAGGCAAGTCATTGAATAACGATGTTTTTTTCTGTTGACAATCGGAAAGAAATATTGTTTAAGAGGGTTAATAATATTGACCTTAAAATGGTTTAGAAAAAAATTAAAACTGCTTTCATTCTAGCCGAAATAAAACAAATAAGACTTTCTCCAGAAGAAAAAATATTTCAGGAAATACTGCGAAAAATTGTCTTGCTCTGTTAAACATCATTTGGGAAAATTTAAAAAAGAAAAACTTCACTGAAAGGCTAATCATTTTAAATTGAACTGTATATACTTGATCACTTTAAGTATACAGATAACACTTTAGATGGTCTCCTAGTTAAACCAACAATTTGACCACTTTGGGAGACCAAATATAAAGAGAAAATGAGCTTTAAGCAGTTTTAAGTAGTTGTTTTTGTAAAGCAGGGACCACATACAGTTGAAATCAGAATTATTAGCCCCCCCGAATTATTAGCCCCCTGTTTATTTTTTCCCCCAATTTCTGTTTAACGCAGAGAAGATTTTTTTAATACATTTCTAAACATAATAGTTTTAATAACTCATTTCTAATAACTAATTTATTTTATCTTTGCCGTGATGACAGTAAATAATATTTGACTAGATATTTTTCATTTATTTTTCATTTCATTTTCATTTAAAAGACATTTAAAGGCTTAACTAGGTTAATTAGGTTAACTAGGCAGGTTAGGGTAATTAGGCAAGTTATTGTATAACGATGGTTTGTTCTGTAGACTATCGAAAAAAATATAGCTTAAAGGGGCTAATAATTTTGACCTTAAAATGGCTTTTGAAAAATTAAAAACTGCTTTTATTCTAGCTGAAATAAAACAAATAAGACTTTCTCCAGAAGAAAAGATATTATCAGACATACTGTGAACATTTCCTTGCTCTGTTAAACATCATTTAGGAAATATTAAAAAAGAAAAAAAATTCAAAGGGGGGCTAATAATTCTGACTTCAACTCTTTGTATATTGTAATTGTAAAGTCAATCTGACTCACCAGTTCAACAATTGGTAACTTTTGACATGTAATGCATCTTAATCTCAAATATATGCACAATAAACAGCAAAACGCTTGAAAACAGAGAGTTTGGAGAGTTGTTAGCTGCTGAATAACAAGCACATTGCAGGTGATTATACTTGCCAGACCCCACTACAGATTTCCCAGCTGAAATGAGCTGATCTGCTGAGATTTTGCTCTTGAATTCTTTAGTGTTACACCATCAGCAGCTGCTCCACAGATCTACATGCAGACTCATTCTGTCAGCGCTACACTTCTCTCCGCAGCTCTTGTAAACTGCCAGGACAACAAATTTCCGATGCCTCTCAGGACTGTAAATTTCCTGTGCAATTTACGTGAGAGTGTTTGCAGCATCTGCATGTGTTTCAGGCTTTACTTGAAGATGTCTGTTGTGTCTCAGAAACAGCCCAGCTGCTCTTTAAGCTCTCAAATACTGTGTCCTCCACTAATATTGGCGCTCTTGGTTAACAATGAGCAAAGAAGGCTGTGGAGAAATGCCTTTCTGATCTTTAGTTCAAAATAATAACAAAAAAACAATGGACCAACAAACAAACAATGGACCCTTTTCACAAGATGTTATGACACGTTTAACTGTCTTAAAAGCTTTTAATATTTCGATTTTAAAAATGTAGGTAACACTTAGGTAAAATAATGGTCCATTAGTTAATGTATTTACTAACATAAACAAACTAGTAGTAACACATTAATTCATTCATTTTCCTTCGACTTAGTCCCTTTATTTATCTGGGGTTGCCACAGTGGAATGAACCGCCAACTTATCTAGCAAATGTTTTACACCGCAGATGCACATCCAGCTGCAACTCAGTACTGGGAAACATCCATACACACCCACTATGGCCAATTTGTTTTTTTCAATTGGTTTTTCCCACCCACACACACAATTCCAAAGACATGTGCTATAGGTGAATTAGGTAAACTAAATTGTCTGTAGTGTATGTGTGTGAATGAGAGTGTATGGGTGTTTCCCAGTGATGGGTTGCAGCCGGAAGGGCATTCGCTGCATAAAACATATGCTGGATAAGTTGGCGGTTCATTCTGCTGTGGCAACCCCAGATGAATAAAGGGACTAAGCCGAAAGAAAATGAATGAATGAATTCAATCATTTTTTTACAGAGTACCTGGATCCATAAACTCAAGCATCGTCAGTTTTTTGTTCATATTTTGAGCAGAGGTTCAACAGATTAAACAATAAAGGCACTGTTTATCATCCGATTAATTTTTCCAGGAGTACCAATATTAGTGGAGGTCACTGTAACCTTCATTAGTGTTATTGAGGTGGAATCCTCCCAGTGAATCATGGGTGTTTGTGTGTGAGCTCTTTTTATTGGTCTTGTCCTGGCAGAGGTGGTTTTCAGAGCACTTGAGTGGGTGTGATGTGAAAGAACTGAGTGTTCAAATAGCTGGAAATCTGGCTGTGTTTCTGAACTCACTGCTCTCTCTCAAAGCCTGCCTCTTTTTACTGATTTACACATTCTGCTCTTTGGAAATGTAGTGCTGCTTTTTATTTGCTTAACCAAATAATGAGCTTTAAGTGTTTTACTGAGTCATTTACCAAAAAGTATATTTTTAGTTGATGACTCAAATGTCCTAAGTGAGCAAAAAGCTACACATTAGATAACTGTATGATTCCAGTCACTCCAGTGGTCATGAATGGATCTGTGACTTTACTGAAGACTCTGTGTCCACACCCTTGACTACAGGGACTCGTATTTTAGTCTTTTGAGTGGGAAAATGACTACAGTTTATTTTATTACACAGCTTCTAGATATAGCTTCTATATAATAAGGATAATATGTAATCTAAGTGTAACAGAGGTAAGTGTAAGTGTAAACCTCACTCCTCTGACCTCTAAAGGTGCTCTAGCGACAGACGCTAGAGGCCATGGTCTTTAGCCTCCTTGTTAGAGCAACCGGCTCTCATGCAAAGAATCACTGGTTTGATCCCAACTCAGACCAGGTTGGGTGCAGTAGGACCGGTGGGTTACATGTGGGGGCTCGTCCGGGATGGGAGTAAAGTTTAGAGATTGTAAGTGTAACAG
Organism: Danio aesculapii; assembly: GCF_903798145.1. Taxonomy (NCBI): domain Eukaryota; kingdom Metazoa; phylum Chordata; class Actinopteri; order Cypriniformes; family Danionidae; genus Danio; species Danio aesculapii. Next base: position 34,336,959 of record NC_079445.1, on the reverse strand, counting down.
AGGCCAGCTAGCAAAGTGCTATGCAGATAAAACTCAGTCCTCTGACCTCTAAAGGTGCTCTAGTGAAGGACGCTAGAAACCATGGTTTTAGCCTCCTACTGTAGTTAGAGCAACCGACTCCCATGCAAAGAGTCACCGGTTCGATCCCAGCTCAGACAGAGGCCAGCTAGCGAAGTGCTATGCAGGTAAACCTCACTCCTCTGACCTCTAAGAATCACCAGTTTGATTCCAGCTCAGACCGGGTTAGGTGCAGTAGGACCATTGGGTTACGTAATTCATATGTAATATAAAGTAAATATCAACTATAATAAACAACGGTTAAAATAAAGTACTAATGCAAATACAATTTAATTGAAAATTTATTTAAAAATTCATTTATTTATTTACTTATTTAGATTTCTTTTTAACTGAATTCCATTTTTTTTTACATTGTGTTTTTTCTTTAAAAAATGTTTTTATTATAATAATAATTATTATTATTATTATTACTTTTATACAATTTTACAACTTAATCAATTGAAGCAATCAGTTAATTACTTATGGTTTTTGTGCCAGGCAAACATTAACCCTGATTATTCACATCCAAAAGAAGTTTGTTTTGGGCTGGGCGATATAGGAAAACAAAATATCACAATATAATGTTTAATATAATTTGGTATCGATAAATACTGAATGTCTTTTTTTTGCAATTCATTTAAGAAAATTTGGATTTTTTGTGTAACCACCTTATTTTAATTTACCAACATTATTAAGGTTTTAATAGTCAAAAGCAATATATATATATATATATATATATATATATATATATATATATATATATATATATATATATATATATATATATATATATATATATATATATATATATATCATGTCTTATAATAAAATTTAAAAAAGTGCTAAAGAGACTCAAACTTAATAAATAAAATGTTACAAAGTGTGTGCAAAGATAAAGTGTAAACGCTGAACAATCAAAGCAAACTATAAGGTTGATCAACATCTGTAAGGTGTCTATAATAATCACACAGTAAACCACAGAAACTCTATTAACAAAACAAATTATGATCATCAAATCTGAGCTTTCAAGTAAAGGAACTAACCATCATTATTCAAATACATATTGCAACATTACAAATCATAAAGTTGAATGACTATATTACCCCCTGTGCCAGTGATGTCCAAACTCGGTCCTGGAGGGCCGGTGTCCTGCAGATTTTAGCTCCAACTTGCCTCAACACACCTGCGTGAATCTTTCTAGAAAGCCTAGTAAGCTTGATTAGCTAGCCCAGGTGTGTCTGATGGGGTTGGAACTAAACTTTGCAGGACACCGGACCTCCAGGACCAAGTTTGGACACCCCTTGCCTTATGGCAAAAAAATCTTTCAGATGGGGTGCTAGTGGCTGGGATGCACAAGAAAAGAAACCAAAAAGCCACTCTGGCGACATCCTTCCATCTTTTTTATTTACAATCTCCTCACTGCTGCTTGTCAGGGCACTCATTTTCGCAGGTGTTGTTATTCTGACCTGAGATGGCTAAACCCAACCAGACTCCATTCACATGTTGTGTCTAAAATCATGTGAAAAGCATGAGCGCGTGGATTTGGTTTCCTTCACCATTTTCAATGTGCTTTGCTCTCGCGCTCCTCTGGCATCTCTTATAACTACACGACCATCAACTGTTTTCTCAGAGGATGACAAATGAACAAACCATTGCTGCAGTTCTGATACTAGTTTGTATTTATAAAGAGAATGAAAAAGCACTGCGGTATTGGGTGATTAGTGTTTATCTGAGTCTGCCATTGCCGAAATGTGGATATTGCATACAAGTGTGCAATACAAGATATTGCATGTAAGTGTGAAGCAGATTGGTTAGTTCTACTTACATGAATGACGGGACAAATGCGCCATTCTGTAATGCTTTCAAGTAGGTACGCCTGGAAAATGCATGTGCGTCACGTGTGTGCCATTTGCCTCACGCCAAGCCGTGCGCCTCGATTGGAAATAACCCTATGCTTATTGACATTCCTTCCAAGGCCCGCGCTCAGCAGCCACATTTTAATAAAGCTATAGCGATTCATACCGAAACTTCATGCCGAACTGTTTTTAAACGTTATCAACAATGATATTCGGTCAATAAATACTGATACCATTTTATTGGCCCAGCCCTATTTTGACACAATATATGTGTGTACTGTGTATATTATTATGCATATATTATTTATTATATGTGTATGTTTGAAAAAGTTTATTTATAGATATAAAATATATATGTACTGTATATGATTCACATTATATATAAATTTAGATGTGTATAAAGAATTCATTATAATATTTAATTTAGAATATTTATGCATTTATAATGTAATAATGCAGAAATAATTCTCCTCCCATTTCCACCAGGGTGAGCAAGGAAGAGCAGGGCAGCCAGGTTATCGTGGCGATGAGGGTCCTGCTGGGCCAGAGGTGGGTTAATGTTAACTAGCCTTGATAACCTTTCACCTTGACCTGTTTGATCTATCTATTTGACTGATCTCTATCACCCATGTATCTTGTATCTGTGTTTTAGGGAGATAAAGGGCCCAGAGGCATCAAAGGGGCTCCAGGAGACAGAGGCCTAATAGGAGAGAGGGTCAGTTAGTCCTGTTGATCTCCACAGCTGGTTTATGTAACAAGTGCTGGTTTTCTATGGCCGTAATTGTGCTTTTTTTCACTCAGGGTGAAGATGGACCTCCAGGAAATGGGACAGAGGGTTGTGCTGGCTTTCAGGTACAGCAAATCTTTATTGATTAAATGTTTTGCCATTAAAAGTCATATTTAGTCAGTGTGTAAGCACTGCTTATGTGTGTTTTTAGGGTTATCCTGGTCCAAGGGGAGATGCTGGAGCACCTGTAAGTATCCTGAACATTACAGAAGATTACTAGGAACCAATACTAAACTTCACATTCATTTCTTCCACTTTGAAAGTGATTTTGATTTGATTAATAACACTTTTAGCCCTCTGATATGGTTGTTCAGATTTTTTTAGTATTTGGCTTTTTGAGGTTATTTCGTTAAAATACATTTGGTAATTATATATATATATATATATATATATATATATATATATATATATATATATATATATATATATATATATATATATATATAGAGAGAGAGAGAGAGAGAGAGAGAGAGAGAGAGGAGAGAGAGAGAGAGAGAGAGAGAGAGAGAGAGATATATAAAAACAGAATTAGTGTTTTTTTCTCTCTCTCTCTCTCTCTCTCTCTCTCTCTATATATATATATATATATAGATCTATCTATCTATCTATCTATCTATCTATCTATCTATCTATCTATCTATCTATCTATCTATCTATCTATCTATCTATCTATCTATATATATATATATATATATATATATATATATATATATATATATATATATATATATATATAGAGGAGAGAGAGAGAGAGAGGAGAGAGAGAGAGAGAGAGAGAGAGAGAGAGAGAGAGAGAGAGAGAGAGAAAAACACTAATTCTGTTTTTGAAGATATGATTATGACGTTATGATAAACAACTCTTAAAAATGAGCAAAGAACACCAGAAGGTTGTTAAATCATTATATATACCATACTAAAAACTATGAGTCTTTACAAAACAAAACAAAACAAAACAAAAGAGAACAAAACAAAACAAAACAAAACAAAACAAAATGTATTATGAATATAGTATAATGAGTATATTTAATGAATATATTGATTAATATTATATGTGAATATATTTAATTATTATATAATAAATATATTTAATAACTTTGCATATAACCCGTAATGCCTGTTTTGAAATTTCTACTACTTTGCATTACATGTTATTTTTATTTTCTAAATAATTATAGTATTTGTTTTTCTAAATAATTAGAAAATTATATTATAATTGTAAAAATTATATTATAAATGTGTAAAATATTCAAATGTAAAAATTCAAAATTTTGTTTTAATATATAGTGTAAAAAAAAACACACTAATTCTATTTTTGAAGTTATGATTGTGAAATTATGATAAACAACACTTTAAAAAAAAGAGAGCAAAGAGCACCAGAGGCTTCTTGAATTACTATATATACCTCACTAAAAACTGAGTAATTTCATAATAAAATTAAATGAAAAAGAAATAAAGAAATAATAATAATAATAATAATGTATATTAATGAATAAATATAGTATATTGAATATATGTAATGAATATATTGATGAATATAATATGTGAATATATTTAATTAATATACAATTAATATATTTAATAACTTATGCATATATCCCGTAATGCCTATTTTGAAATTCTGTTACTTTGTATCACATACGTTATTTTTATTTACATTTTTTTTCTAAATAATTCTATTATAAATGTGTAAAATATTCAAATGTAAAAATTCTTATTGTAATATATATATAAAAATAAAAAAACACAAATTCTACTTTTGAATTTATGATTATGAAATTATGACAAACAACTCTTAAAAATTAGCAAAGAACACCAGAGGGTTGTTAAATTATTACGTACCTTATGTACCCTACTAAAAAAAAAGTGGGTCTTTTCAAAATATAATAAAAATAAAATCAAATGTATATTAATGCATTTAGTATAATGAATATATTACTCTACTGTTACTGTACACTTTATTGCCCCCTTTTGGGGCGATTTGTTCTGCAGCATAATAGATTTACAACATATATATCATACCACACACTTAAGACAAACATTAAGCAACATTAATAGTACTAAAAACAGTAGCTACCTCTTCCCATTAATATTCAGCAAATCAATCACACAAGGAACAAATGAAAATGATGTATATATTTGAACAAATATATTGATTAATATAATATGTGATTATATTGAATTAACATATAATGAATATATTTAATAAATTATACAAATAACCTGTAAAAATACTGTTACTTTGTATTACTTTGTATTTTTATGTTTTTTTTTTGATCCCTGTGAAACATCAATTAGGAAAATCCCCTATAATCCCCTATAATGCACTCCTCAGCTCCTCAGCCTCACATCGGTGGTTATCACTAAATTCCAAATGATCTACCTGCTAAAAGATAGCCTCCATATGGAAGTTGATATTATTAATATCGAGAATGATTCACATGATTTGTTAGTGGTTTTTATTAGCGTTCCTAACCGCTGATTCACAAATGTAATGAATCATTAGGGGGGTTTAGTGCATATGTGTCTCTCAGTAGGGAAACACAACAGCTGAATGTGCTCATGGCAGCAGATGTAAATCGTCTAGACTGAGACACCGAGTCCAGACGTTATGAGGAGACACTTGATGAGCTGACGCAGCACAGATAATTCTTCTCATCTAATCTCTCTCTCTCTCTCTCTTATGTTTTCTTGAACTTCTCACTTTCAAGGGTGGAAAAGGAACCCCTGGACCCAAGGGAGATGATGGAGAGCCGGGTGACACTGGATTAGATGTGAGTCCGTTTAAATGCATCGCTGCTCATTGTTATGTATCACTTTATTTGAGTATGTCCTCTCTTTTAGATTGCTTTCCAGAGCGATCATAACACTTCTGAGTTTTTTTCTTTCCATTTTGACCTTTCCATGAAATCCTTCTCTTATAAAGGAATACACTGGGTTCAAGATAAATGAAGCACTATTTTCAAGGGTTTAAAAAGATTATAGTTATCATGCAAACTATGCCTGCACAAGATATCATTTCAGCATTCATCATTTCCAATAGTCACATCACAGGATATGCAATGTTGAGTTTATATATTATTATATTACATTATATATATTATAATTTATCATTTAGTGATGTTTAAAAGCATTAAAAGAATAAGAAAATAAGAATAAGAATGGTGGCACGGTGGCTTGGTGGTTAGCACTGTCGCTTCTCAGCAAGAAGGTCGCTGGTTCAAGTCTCAGCTGAGCCAGTTGACGTTTCTGTGTGGAGTTTGCATGTTCTCCTAGTGTTAGTGTGGGTTTTCTCCGGGTGCTCTGGTTTCCCCCACAGTCCAAAGACATGTGGTATAGGTGAATTGGATGAACTAAATTAGCCATAGTATGTGTGTGTACGAATTTGAAAGTGTATGGGTGTTTCCCAGTATTGGGTTGCAGCTGGAAGGGCATTCGCTGTGAAAAACATACTGAAATAGTTGGTGGTTTATTACGCTGTGGCAACACCTGATAAATGCGGGACTAAGCTGAAGGAAAATGAATGAATATTATAATTGATCATGTGTTACTGAGGCATGTGACTGTATAATGATTTTAAAAGAAATAAGAATATCTAAGAATAAGATTATTAGGAAATTGTACCTTTGTAACTTTTATAATGATTAATTTTATTTAATTATTTGTATTATATTATTTTATTATACAATTACCTGAACACTGTTAGACTCAGAAAACAATAAAGCATTGTTTATTTCAATTGGATCCTTTTTTTATTGTATTGATATATGCTCTTAGATTCATTCATTAATTTTCCTTCAGCTTAGTCCCTGATTAATCAGGGGTCACCACATCGGAATGAACCGTCAGCTCTCACATTCACATATGCACTTATACACTACGGCCAATTTAGTTCATCCAATTCACATAAACCGCTTGTCTTTGAAACCGGAGATCCCGGAGGAAACCCACGCCAACATGGGGAGAACATGCAAACTCCACACAAAAATGCCAACTGACCCAGCTGAGACTCGAATCAGTGACATTCTTGCTGTGAGGTGACAGTGCTAACCACTGAGCCACCGTGCCGCCCCATGCTCGTAGATGGTACATATTCAAGTCATCTGGTGAAATGGTATTCATATTGCTATATATATTGCAGCAAAATATCAATGTTGGATTTTTCTAAAATGAAACTAAAAACTTGCATCTACTTCTATATATTTCTATTATATCTAAATACAGTAGAGGATAGGATTTCATATTCGCCTGCCTGCATAGTTGCAAAAGGGAGTATTAGAAGTATAGATTTGTATTTGCAATCTGCTGAATGTGAATGGAAAGTGATACAAATTCTCACTCCTTGCACCATGCAAGTAACACTTGTGAAAAAAACAAGTGATTATAAACATAAATGCACATTTTGACCAATAAACCATCAATAGTGATTTATTTGCATGATTAAATACAATTGCATTTATATCATAACCCCAGCGTACTAGAGTTTGCATGGACTTTATCATCAGGTGCACATGAAAAAAAGATTTGCATTTGGCACAGGACTGTGAGTAAATGAAAAAGCTAGTAAAGAAAGTAAACTAGAAAGAAACACTTCAAAGTAAAACTTTGAAGATCTTAAAGTTCATGAAAGTGTCATTAAATATTTGATAACTGTGACTGTAATATTAAAAATCCTTCTTTGTTAATGTTATGAGAAAGTAATCTTAAAGGTTGCCAATAAAGTAATGATAACTGTGGCTATATCATCGGTTTTGTCAAAAAAAGAGACAAAACTAAATAGAAAATTAGCAAACAAATGAGACTCTTGTCCCTCTATTGAAAGTCCAGATAACCACAACTCTGAAGATCCTAAAAGTTCGTAAAAGTGTCATTAAATGATTGATAACTGTGACTAATATTAAAAATCCTTCTTTGTTAATGTTATAAGAAAGTAATTTGAAACGTTGTCAATAAAGTAATGATAACAGTGGCTATATTACAATCTTTCGTAGTTTTTTTGTCAAAAAAGTCAAACAAAATAGTCAAAACTAAACAAAAAAATTTGTAAACAAATGAAACACTTGTTTCTCTATTGAAAGTCCAGGTAAACAAAACTTTGAAAATGAAACATGCCATTATAGTGTCTTTAAATCAATCCTTATGAAGGGATTAAATGTTAATCGGGTGCACACAATAAAAATTTAACCATTGAATGTCCATTGAATGCCCAGATAACCACAATTTTGAGGATCCTAAAAGTTCATAGAAGTGTCATTAAATGATTGATAACTGTGACTGTAATATGAAAAATCCTTCTTTGTTTATCTCAAACAAAGTGATCTGAAACTCTGTCAATAAAGTAATGATAACTGTGGCCATATCATCGGTTTTGTCAAAAAATAGAGAATAATCTTAATGAGACTCTTGTCCCTCTGTTGAAACACGGCCCCCGAGGCAATTTGTTCCGGCCTTCCAATTAGTGTGACCAAGACATCAAAAATAAATTTAGTTCAGTTGAAAAACTATAGTTATGAAGTGACATGCGTCTGTTCAATACAACACGAGCTGCAGTTGAAGGCTGCGCAGAGCGTGAGTCACCTGACATTAAGCGAGTGGTGCGAGCAGCCAAAAACATTTGGATATGTTTGTAGAAATGGCCTTTTGTACAATGCACTGATATCGTTATTAGGGATGCAATGATTAGCCGATTTCATTATTAACCGCGATTTAATTCATCACGGTCAATTAATCGTAAAGGCTTCTCTATGCAGCATTTCTGTTGCATGGAACGAAACTGCTGCAACTAAACAAAATGATGCCACCTGTGCACTAGTTTAAAGTTTACAGGTTTGTTATTTCTAATGTAAGAATATATGCCAATATGTGCGAGCAATATGCTTACGGCTTTCTGGGCGCACCCAGTAGAAAACATCTCATGCTGTAGCATGAGAATTGTGCGTGGCTTTAAGTGCAATGTAAACAAAAGATATTTTAGATGAATTAATAATAAAATGATTATGTATGTATAAACACAGATAACAACAACAGTTAATTTAAATACTTGGCTAATATGAAGCTTACATTTACATTAGACGTGATAACCGTGAAACCATGATCATTCTTCTGAATCGTACAACCAAAATCTATAATTGTTGCATCCATAATTGTTAAGCAGTTCAAAACATAACATATGAATGTGTCTGAATAAGCAATGCACTCACTGTAAAAAATAAATCCATAAAATTCACGGTAAAAAACGGCAGCTGTGGTTGCCAGTATTTTACCGTTAATAATACGGTACAAACTGTAAAAGTAATTTATCATTTTTACAGTAAACTACCGTATTTCATTAATTTATAGATGTAATATGTCTATATTTTGAATACCAACATCTACACATCTTTTGTTACACAGATAGACACGTTAACATCCATATGCAGGTGGTGATGAGAATGTTACATAATGAACCAATGCTCATCACAAACAGCTTTTCCCACAAGCAGAAAAGTGGATCATTGTATATGCTCAGTGTCATTCACACAGCTACTAAACACCAGTATGGTAACACACATAAAATTAAAGTCATGAAATAAACATTGTTTATCAACATCAGATGTAACATAAATTTCTAATGTACATAACTGATGGGGAACAACTAAAAAGATCTATGGTAATGTCAACAAAAAGCATAAAAAGTGATGTGCCATGCAGGGAATTCTGGGAAAGTCAATTAAAGGTTATTCGCCGTATATATTAAGGAAACATACTGTTAACCAGGCGACGGATTTTTACTATAGCATTTTTACAGTTTTTTTACCGTTGAAATCACAGCCATTTTTTACAGTGCTGCTTTTGCTGTGCTTTGAAATACAACATTTGAATATGTTTGTTAATTAAAAGCCTATTGTACAATGCACTGATGTTATGTAGTTTTAATATACAATATACTGTATTAACATTTAATGGAGAAAAATACATTGTGGGTCTCTTAAGGAGCAAAAATACAACATATGGGCTCTAATATGCTGTTGTGTCATCACTCATATTGAAAAGTCACATCTCTCCGGCCCCTCATTTGGGATCCTTTTCATGAACTGGCCCCATTGACAAACTACTTGAATAGCCTTATTTTAGATAATGAACAGATTTAATATCAAATATTGTACGGTAGATACTAAAGATTGATGTTTATGAGTTTTTAGGATCTTCTAAGATTTGGTAATCAGCTCTTATAATGGAGGGCCAAAAATCTATCGGCTTTCTTAAAAATATCTTTATCTGTGTTTCGAAGATTAAACAAATCGTCACAGGTTTTGAATGCTGAGAAAATAACGATGTTTATTTCTGAATGATGTGTCTCTTTAAGAATTTGTCCTGCTCTCTTGTGTATCAGTCACACATACATCATAGTCTCAGCGTTTTGTTGAGTTCAGACAGCTGTGTGTTTCTTGTTGTTATGGATTCAGGGAAGCAAAGTTCAAGATACTTGTCTCTTTTTTGAGGAGGAGGAGGAAGTTTTTTTTTTATATATATATCTTTGTTTTAAACAGCTTGAAAGGAAGTCTTAAGATGCTTGATTTCACCACAATTTTTTTTATGTGTGTGAAAATCACGACAGAGCCAAGTTTTCTTTTTTTTTTGGTAAACAGGGTAAACATCGTGATCTCAAATGCATGCATTAATAAACAATACATTTTAGAGACATCTAATACTGCAAATCCATTTGGATAAACAAGTAGAGTTAAGAGCAGAAATTTGCTGGATGTTCATGTTTTAGACTTTTCTAACGCCAGACTTCTCAGCTGGTTTACATTCTTTTTAACGGCCCCCACACACACTTTCAGTCCAACAGATGGATCTGAAAACAACATGTGCTGCTGAAGAGCCACAGATTTGGACCCAGTGCTGTTTTCTGTGTCTGATGATTGATTTTAGATCGTGGAAGTTGTGGTGAAGTGGTTTGGACTTGGTCAGTGAACTCAGGACTCCTGCTGTCCGCTTTAGTTTTAATACGTCGTTTTAGAAAATCTGATGGGACAGTTGATATAACACTGTCAGTACAGCGGTACCATTGTAGTTAAGGCACTATTGCTATTTTTGGCCAATTTCAATGATTAATTTCACCCTTGTAGAAACACCTGTTCTTTTAAAAGAATGTATCTATGATCTATCTTTAAAGGGAAAGTTCACACAAAAATGAAAATTCAGTAAATTTAGATTTTTATAGCACTTTTAACAATAATTATTGCTTCAAAGCAGCTTTATAAAATGGGTCTATTGTTGCATTATAATCAAATTAGGAAAATTTAAGGTTATAAGTTACCATAACTTTGTTAGTTACTAATAACTCTAACTAAATAACTAGTAACTAAACTAATGAACCCACTTCAGTAGCTAATGAACTAACGCAAACCAAATCATTTATTTACTCACCCTCAAGTGGTTTCAAACCTTTATAAGTATTTTATGTTTTGTCATTTTAGTGGTGAATTTATACAAATTCGTAGAGTTCAGTCATACAAAAATAGACGATTTTTAAAAAGAGGCGTGGCACCAAACCCCACCCCTAAACCCAACCATCATTGGAGATGAGCAAATTGTACTAAATTGTATGAATGAGATCATATATGAATTCATACAAATTCGCTGCTAAATCAAAAAGTTACGAATTGCCGTGAGATTGTGTTGGATTTTCTGAAGAAATCTGAAAATCTGTAACCATCTACTTCTATAGTAGGAAAAATAAATACCATCTTCAAAACTTTCTTCAGAATATCTTCCTTTGTGTTTAACAGAAGAAAGTAACTCAAATGGTTATGAAAGAAGTAAAGGGTTAGTAAATGATGACAGAATTTTCAGTCTTGGGGGAACTGTCCCTTTATGTTTATTTGGAATACTTTCTGGAATACTTTATTATTAATCATATTATAACAACTCTTCCTAAGCTGAGATTGAGTTTAACAAACTTTTAATTACATTTATACTAAAAACTGAAGTTTTTCCTTTGCATATTTAAAAGTTTTGATGACAATAATGTAAAAATAATGTAGAGAACTTTGATACTAATTATGTCCTAATCCGCTGAACTGTCTGTATATACCTTTTGATTTTCTTTTGATTGTTTTTTAAATTAATAGTTTTTTAATATATTTTAAAACTCCTCCTAGATTATTGCTCTGATTTTCATTTAAGCCCTGTCCACATGAACACAGGTATTTTCAAAACCGCACTTTTTTTCTACGCGGTTTGGCTGTTTGTCCACATGAAAACGCAGTGTCAGGTGACTGAAACCGCGACTTTCTGAAAAATCCAGTCAGGATGAAGATTTTTCAAAACTCTGGATCCAGTGTGGTCATGTGGACGCTAACACCGAATTTTTAGCCTTATGATGTCAGCATGCGTGCGGTTTCCTCCTTTCTGATTGGCCAACATGGCTGGGTTCACTCCATTTGTGGCAAATAAATCACGTGTTCCACATTGTTCAACCGTGGGATGGTAATCCGCCTCTGTACTCACATTTCCATTGAGTAGAATGCGATTTACTCGCGAAATATACTAAATTCCCTGTTTATTGTAAACTCAGTATAAAAATGTCATTATCGCCACCTGTTGGTTCAGCATGCCCATAAAATGCATCATAGTGCGTTTTCATGTAGAAAGAGATTTTTTTTTTAAACGAAAGCGGAGAAAATCTTTATTAACCTGTGAACGTGTAGACATGGCCTAAATTTGATTCTGGATTTAATTTGATATCCTGAAGCAAAACTTAATCTCCAACCTTGTCATATCAATATAATCATTCATAGAAATGCAGGTAAATGTTGGCATTTCTTGTAATGTGTCCTAACAAGCACAGTGCACTGTACTCCTAACCAAATGGATAGATTTATAGACTTATTAATGAATATTAAACCTCATTAACATTATTAAAAGTACATGCTGAGGGATTTATGCTATTGGTTTGGACTGAGTCACCTTTTTAACAGTCATGTTTAAACTAAATGTTTGTTAATTATTTTGTTTTCAAGATCTCATGCAAACTATCTATTGACACTTTTAATATGGCTATAAATGCTAAGTAAAATGGTATTCAAACTCATAATAGTATTATTTAATACTGAATAAAGCACATAATCAGCACCTGAGATGATCATTTTCATAGTAGTTTATGCTGTTGTTAGAAACCATTTTTAAAATAGAAACTCCTCACATCGTAGAACATGTAAAAGATGTGTGAGAAATTCTTACTTATTACTTAATTATTGCTATTACTTTTCAAAGCAGTCAGGCATACCATTTTTCCCTGACAGAAAATGCCAGAGTTGCATAGTACTTGAGCCATATTTACAGATTTTTGACTTGGCCAATTAAGCAACAACCTGGCAACTGCCCAGATCTCTTAGCAGAACACTAAAACTACTTTACATTTGAGTAAATCAGAAACAACACACACTTATTGAGTGTTTATGCTTTTAAGGAGATCTCCTCACATCTTCCAATTGTACAGGCTGTTGTTTTTTGTCCTAGTTGATCCCACACATGTGCAAGCATTTCAAAGATGCAATCATTCTCTCCCCGGTCTGTGTTTACAAGTGGAAATTTTCCGATTTCATCCCAAAATAAACAGCTCTGTCTGTCTGGGGTGGTCAGAAAACCACTAGTAGCCTTCAAGCGCCTTAAAACAGAGGGTTTTGAACCCGTGCATTTATCATTCAAACTCTTTCCCATCGGGAGCAGCATGTCTGCAGGGACTTGACAGAAACCAGGCTGCAGATACGATGGCTAATGTTATTGTTTGTGTTGTCTAGCTGTGCTCTTCTGCAGTGCAAATGTTTGAGGAAATGTCCCACACGTTCAATGCTTTGATCGTTTTTGTCCATTTTGCACATCTGCAGGATTATGATTGCAGTGCTCAGTTGATCTTATCAGCAGGTCCATTTTGTCCTGTTTGTTTTATTGAAACTGAAGAATTCAAGCTTCCCAATGCAATACACTGTAAGCAGGACAACACATGGGCTGCAAACTTTGAGATATCAGATAATAGACTGCATTTCATTATGTAATTTCCTTGCATCTGGATCTGGACTGCGTTGTATGACACTACAGTATATAGTGTGTGACGTTAGAAATCTTATATCTCACATTCTCTCTCTCTCCATCTTAAATACTCACATAATTTAAGCCATTATTTTAATCATAATGATGCCATGAAACTTTGTATAATTTAATTTATACAAAATATCAGTTCAGTTTCCTTTCGTTTGTCATTCAAAACATCACTGTTGGCGACACGCTGGCTCAGTGGTTAGCACTGTTGCCTCACAGCAAGAAGGTCGCTGGTTTGAGCCTTGGCTGGGCCAGTTGGCATTTCTGTGTGGAGTTTGCATGTTCTCTCCGTCTTGGTGTGGGTTTCCTCTGGGTGCTCCGGTTTCTCCCACAAAGACATGTGGTATAGGTGAATTGAATGAACTAAATTAGCTGTGGTGTATGTGTGCGAATGAGTGTGTATGGATGTTTCCCAGTGCTGGGTTGCAGCTGGAAAGGCATCCGCTGCATAAAACATATGCTGGATTAGTTGGTGGTTCATTCCACTGTGGCGACTCCAGATGAATAAAGGGACTAAGCTAAAAGATAATGAATGAATTAAGAACATCACAGTAGATGTAATGCGAAAATTACATTACAAAATACATTTTAACGAAATTACATTTAATCAACTCCCAGCAAGAACATAAAAAATCCTTTAGAAATCATACCAAATAAGCTTTTGTAAATTCATAAATATAAAATATAAACCATTTTTAAATCACAAAAAGGAATGATTAAATATTTATTGTACAGTTTGTTATAATAGTTATGATATTGACATATGCAGTATTTAACTGTTTATGCGCTTTTCAAATATATATATATAATGATTACCCTGATATAAGATTATTATTTTACCAGAATTTAACGTTTTTTATAATATATAATTTGTAGAATTTTTATATATATATTTTTATATATAAATTTATTTAATATATAAAGATTTATATATTAGACTTATATAATATATAAAGATAACATGATATATAAAAATAAATTATATAAAATGTCCATTATATAATAAAACTTTTCATTTAAATTCTTATGATTTATTGTATTGTTCAAAACAAGCATTAAGCATTGAGATGTAGACTAACAATATAGAATAGTCAGGGGCGGACGTAGTGATTTGGGGGCCCTAGCATTGAAACTCAAAACACCCTGTCTTTCTCTATATATTTTTTTTCTTTGTAGATTCTCTCTCTTTTTTGTAAATAAACTGCATGTTAAAAAATATATTTTAAGTGGAAACAAAGTATTTTTGATCAATTAAAAAATTTGGTTGACAAATTATGTAGAGTTAATTAACTATTTGTGATTAGATTTTAATATTTGCATGTGTGGAAGGAGTGTTCCACTAGGCTATTCATGGGGGCCCTCGGTTTTGAAAAGAATAACGTTAAAATCTTAATGGTTATAGACAGATTATTAATATAGAAAATTTCTAAAACAGCTATATGATTAAAATAAGCTTTTTGGCATTCGTTGGGACCCCCTAATTCCCCGGGGCCCTAAGCGGCTGCTTACCTCACTTATTGATTAAGTCCACCCCTAAGATTAATATACATGTTATATATCCACACTGTAAAAATATTCTGATTGCCTTAAATTTTTAATCTGAATCAAATTAACCTTTTAAGTCCACCGAACTTATGTTGTTAAACTGACAAAACAGTTTGCGTAACGTTTAGTTTAATAAGTTACAATGAGCTAAAAACATATGCTGTCAGGACTAATTGATCATATCATATATATGTATACAGTATATATATATATATATATATATATATATATATATATATATATATATATATATATATATATATATATATATATATATTATGTTATGTTATTAGGTAGCCTACTATGTTAGGTGTGCAATCTAACACAAATCATAAAAAAAAAAAGCTTCTTTATTTTGGTCTGTTGACAAGACAAGATCTAAAACAGATCTAAAGCAGTAGGGATTACGCCAATGGAAGGATGTATAACTCTTATTTTTTTCCACAATCTTACTTTCTCTCAAATTTCACTCCCCGGAGCATCTATCATCATGTACCTTACACAGGACATGCGTAAGGGCTTCCCCTACGGTAATACACCTAAAACACGGATTGCGGTAAAACTCGTTAATGGCAGGGAAGCGTTTTCTCTTGTTAACTGCAGGGAAAGATTTAAACGAAAACATTTATCGATTTTACGCACATCATATTACCAGCCATACATGTAAAGCACAAATAATGTCCTTCAATTCGGTCACATCCAGCGGCCACCATCCTTGAATCAACCTCCATCATCGTAAGCTGCTTGCTTTTCTGTTTGTTCCATTGCTCCGTTTGCTAGATGTTTGCTCCAACTTTCTTTTGCAGTCTGAAGCGCGTCAAACGCACAAAACGCCCAATTCACACCACAGGCCGTCTAATCTAATCTTTGCATTGACTTCTCATGTAAATCACTCGCGCTTCACCCGCGTCTGTTTACTGCACAGGCTGCAAAACATTTCCCTCACTCTCGTGTAATGTAATGATTGTGAGGGCGCAGGAGAGACGTCATTTTTTGAGAGACTCTTAAAAACATCACATGCGCTGCGTATGCAACGTCTATAGGTCATGTAAAACAATTAATTGCAAACTGAAGTAAACATAACTTGATTATATGGTTTGGAATTGGATGTTTTATGAAATTATTTAAGTTTTTTGCAATTATTTTGCATTTAAATTAAGAATTTTGCAGGATTGTGAAAATTTGCGGCTTTTTGTTGATTTTGCGTTTGATTCAGCGATCACGGACTTGCGAAAAACTAATGGGTCTGAAATATATAACCATGTACAGTAGGTATAACTATAACCATAATATAAAATGACCGTGCTATCATAAATTAGCTGTTTATTATTAATTGCTCCACTCATGCTTATTTTTAAATGGTAAGGTGAACGTCAGCTGTAAACAAATCACACATGCTTGTATCAAAGCTCTGAGCTCATGTTTAATTTCTACACCAAAACAATGAGTGGCTGCATTGTGGTTGAACAAGCCGACACAAATACATATGCCTGCACGCTTTCATCTTCAGTCATCTGGAGTGGATTTCTGGTGATCTAACGCCCAGACCGATTCCCTATTCATCACTGTGTTTGTCTTCCTGCATGCAACTCCGCAAACTTCAAGGAAGCGGTGGAGACGTGCATATGTGGAAGAAATGTTTCTCGGCTGTCTGCATTTCATGGGTCTTTCTTTAGAAACTACATTTTCTAATTTTAAAACGCATGTTCTTTCTCACTCTAAATGTTGAGAGGACAGTTTGTTTGTTTGTTTGAGCCGTGATTGAATGCACACTTGAATGTTTAGGCTTCAGAAAGGCTGTATTAATCATTGGGGATGTTTACATGCCACACACATTTTGCAGCAGATGTGTGTAGACTGTTTATGCATAGCGATCTTTCTACTGGACACGTACTGTATATACTTTCTGTGGTCATCTAAAATTGCTGACATCTGCATTAATATTACTTTTTATGCAACTTTCTTCTCAGATTTAGTCATTTGAATTCTTAAATTAGTATTAAGATATTCAACTTATTACAAATTGTGCATATTAAAATAAATATTATATTTGAATTTTATTATAATAATTTAGCATGACAAAGAGAATTATTTTTTTATATAATATTCAAATAAGGTCACGGTGGCTCAGTGGTTAGCACTGTCACCTCACAGCATGAAGGTCACTGGTTCGAGTCCCGGCTGGGCCAGTTGGAATTTCTGTGTAGAGTTTACATGTTGTCCCCGTGTTGGCGTGGGTTTCCTCTGGGTGCTCCGGTTTCCCCTACAGTCCAAAGACATGCGCTATAGGTGAATTGAATAAACTAAATTGGATGTAGTGTATGTGTGTGAATGAGTGTGTATGGATGTTTCCCAGTACTGGGAACATATGCTGGATAAATTGGCGGTTCATTCCACTGTGGTGACCCCTGATGACTAAAGAAAATGAAAAAAATGAATAATAATTTAGCATGGCAAAGTGAAAATTAATAGATAATTAGATAATTAATTAAATGAATAATTCATTAGATAATGTTTTATAATATAATATTAAAATCACAGTTTTCACAGTGTACATCCAGGACTAAGTGGAAAATAATAATAAATATTACTTTAATTTTAAAAATCTGTTTATTTAAGTTTTAAATCTGATTTTAAAAATGAAAGTGTATGATTTACGTTTTACATGATTTTGCAATCAGCATAAATGTTGGAAATATTTATAAAGAAAAAGGTTTTAACAGTTTTTTTGCCGTCATTTTCCTCAGTGTCCTCTATAATATGGCAAGGCTGAAATGTGTTATAAGTGCTGAAAAGAAAATGAATGAATGAATCAGGGTGCTTCACACTTGTGATTCGGTTCATTCAGACCAAGAGCAAAAATTGGCCGAAAGAATGAATTTAGAGGAGTTCTCAAGACCTACCTGAGCTTAAACTCCACTCTCACTCTACAAAGCGGGAGGGAGCCACGGGCTCGAGGATCTTCTGATCTTAGGGACAGCATGCCAAACAAGCCTTATTATCAATCATCAGCTAAGTGTGAACTCTTGAAAGCTTATCGAGACTACTTCTTGAATCAGGTCTCACTCTTTTTTTTTTGGTCCACTTTTGGTGCGGTCTCAAGTATGATTGCTGCGTTCCTGAATACCCAAAATTCTGATTCAACTAAACTAAATGAGGCAAGTGTGAAAGCATCCTCAGAAGGCTACAAACATGTTTAGCTGTAGTTCACTTTTGGGCCTAAACCACGCAAAGGCTTCAGACAGATGCACGTGACATTCAGCCACACACACACTTTACGATAATGAGAAGTGAACTCTTGTGTTTATCACCTCTCCATAACTCTCTTCAGCTGCTCGCAGCAACCTGAACTATTGTGAAAGCTTTCATTTTACTGTCCAAAGACCCCCGTAAAAGTTTTGAGCAGTTTACCAGACTCGCATGCATTTAGAAAATGGAAAATAACGTCTGTTTGTGCAAAGATCAAAAAGCAGCAAACTGAGTATAATTCCAAAAGTAATCATTAGCAGAATTGCAGAGGCCGTAAATTAAAATGTTTACTGTGTGTTTTACAACTGAATCCTAAAGACTGGCTGGAGGCTCTTCATAATAAACATCAGATCTGGAAGGAATAATATACACCATAGTGTAGGGGAAAGAACACTGTAATGAGCTGAAATATCGCATTGATTTAAACTAAAGTCAAGTTAAACTGCTGCGATTGAACACACTTGAGCTACAGCAAGACCTTTATTAATCAAACGCAATGTTTATAGGATATTAACACACGTGTTTCGGAAGTTTAAACTGTTTACATGCGGTGAACTTTCAGTTTAAGCCATATTTAGCCTTTCTGAAGACTTCTGTTATTTGCAGTGTTTGCTAAGGCCGTCACTGATACTATTTCTCATACTTAAGGATTTAACTAATGTGCAAGTGTTGTTTTATGAATACTTTCTAACCAGTCATTTTTACTGGCCGCAATACATGAACCGTCTGCCATATTGGGTTTTTGGAACAATCAAAAGCTTATATTAGAAGATGAAGCCATTAATTAGTTAACATAACATTAAAAGCTAACCTATTTAAAAAAATCTGTAATGAGTTACATTTTAAATAATCACATACATAAAAATATACATGTAAAAATGTAAGATGTTAACTTAATGTCTTATTGTTCATATTTCTGTCTTGCAGATTTGAGATATAAAATGCAATTTGATATTTTGTCGCAGTTCTGAGAAAAAAAGAATTGCAGATTTTTAATCTGAATATTAAACAAAGTAGTTTATGACTCACTTATTATTATTGTTTTTTTTTGTATTTTACAATTCAGACTTTAAAAAAAGAACTAATAACATATAAACTTAATGCAAGGCTAAAGTCAGAATTGTGAGATGAGTAACAGTTGCCTCTTGTGTTTATTCAGCTTTTTTCTAAGATATAAAGGCACAATTGGCGACACGGTGGCTCAGTGGTTATCACTGTTGCCTCACAGCAAGAAGGTCACTGGTTTGAGTCCCGGCTGGGCCAGTCGGCATTTCTCTGTGGAGTATGCATGTTCTCCCCGTGTTAGTGTGGGTTTCCTCCGGATGCTCCGGTTTACACAATACTCCAAAGACATGCGGTATGGGTGAATTGAAATAACTAAATTGGCCGTAGTGTATGAGAGTGTGTGAAAAAGTGTGTATGGGTGTTTTCCAGTACTGGGTTGAGGCTGGAAGGGCAACCGCTGGGTAAAACAAATGCTGGAATTGTTGATGGTTCGTTCCGCTGTGGCAACCTTTGAAATAGAGACTAAGCTGAAGGAAAATGCACAAATGAATGAATAAATCATACATAAAATATTAAAGTATACATGTTAAAATTACTCAAACAAAATAAAAGATATTAAATTGCAATTCTGGCAGTTGTGAGATATAAAATACTACAATTTGATATTTTTTCATTCATTCATTTTCTTGTCGGCTTAGTCCCGTTATTAATTCGAGGTCGCCACAGCAGAACGAACTACCAACTTATCCAGCACATGTTTAACACAGCTGATGCCCTTCCACCTGCAACCCATCTCTGGGAAACATCCATACACACTCGTACACTACGGACAATTCAGCTTACCCAATTCACCTGTACCGCATGTCTTTGGACTGTGGGGGAAACCAGAGCACCCGGAGGAACCCCACGCGAACGCAGGGAGAACATGCAAACTCCCCACAGAAACGCCAACTGACCCAGCCGAGGCTCGAACCAGCGACCTTCTTGCTGATATTCTTAGTCAGATATTTCTGAGAAAAAAGAATTTTAAAAATAGTTTATGACTGACTTCTTAAAGTAAGCTTGTATCTAAGCTTGTGTTTTACAATTAAGATAATTAAAGGCACATTTCTAAAAAAAACAATAAATATAAAAGACATTATAATCTTATTGCAGTGTATTATATTTGTATGTCTAATTTTTTCCTCCGCTTTTATAACTAAACAATGATCATTCCTGTTTTAAAATTTTGCTCTAACTGTGGCAGAAATAAGCAACTCAGAGTTTCTCGAAAATGCAAAATGTAAACTCAAGTTTTTCAGGGAAAATACAAATGACTAGTAATAAAACTGACTAAATATATTTGTATTTTGTCTCTTAGTTCACACTTTTTTTTTATCTCATAAGTTCACCTGATGTAAAACTTCTCATTTTTTATATCTACTGTAATTTGTGTATCCTGTGCCAGAAATAAGCAGTTTTTATGAGCTACTTTCTAAGCTACTGTCTATCCTTTTCCAATTTGAGGTTTAAATGTCTATAACTTATAATTTTGAGATCTACTTTTTCTGGAAAATGAATGTTTAGATGATGTAATCTCTTCGGCTCTATTTGTTTGGACATGCATAAACAGTTCATATACAGTATGCTGCTTTCATCATACATATTAACAGTGGCATTTTCCCCAGCGAACGTG
The DNA here is from genome assembly GCF_903798145.1 of Danio aesculapii. Classification (NCBI taxonomy): domain Eukaryota; kingdom Metazoa; phylum Chordata; class Actinopteri; order Cypriniformes; family Danionidae; genus Danio; species Danio aesculapii. The sequence goes on along the minus strand of NC_079445.1, from coordinate 34,315,703 downwards.
TTCTCATTTATCAAAATGGATGTATTTATTTTGTTTGTGCTAATGCTGAATGTTTGATTTAATGGTGTATATATTATTCAAGGCCTCACATCTGCACCATATGAGCCATGGAGGTGCTTTGCGTTCCCTTATGTTTGACTCTTGTCTTTCTGCTGGCCAAGACTGTTTGGAAATGTTTTTCTGTCCTTGTAAACAATTGATTGAGCTTCTCCGGCCTCTCCCAAACCCAAGGGGCCAACGTTTGGGTTCAGTATCTGTCAAGGTAATCACAATGAGCCAAAACAATATTGGCATGATGGCATCATTTAACCTCGTCCCTACTGTGAGCCTGTCTGTGACAGTGCTGGACTTTGAAGTGAGGAATTTGAGGATAATTGAAGCAGCATGGGAGAGAGGGCTGGAAATGGGGACAGGTGGTTAGTATTATCTCATCGCCTAACCGTAATCTGGCACAAGACTGAAATGAAGAGGATGAACGCATCGTATCTGCTGGCTGGAGGCAGAGCTGATTTAATGGAGAACATTTAAACTGTTTATGTGGAGGGAGATAGTTGTCGAGGAGGGTTTTAAACAGCTGATAGAAACCGGCATATGGTCGTGATATTACAGGAGGTCCAAACGTCTGGACCAAACCAGGAAATTAACTATTTAAATTCTTTGTTTGTTTTGTGGAAAATACTGAAGTGACACAGAAGCACCTCTGAGGTGGCATTTACTGCACTGTAGGTGTCTTTGTACTAATCGTCTCAGATAAGATGTTAAACCGAGATCTTGACCAACTGTGGTCATTAATAATCCCATGGCACTTTCACTTTCCATGACAGCATGCCAAACACGCTTTATAATCAATCATCAGCAAGGTGTGAACTCTTGAACCAATTATTACAAAGCATTTTCAGTTTTAAGCGCATCCAGAGTTTTAGGATTCGACCCAGACTTTTCATTTTGGTGCATCCCTAATAATTTGTAACGTAATAAAATACAGTCACAGTTGAATCATTTTCAGTAGTTTATTTCACTTAATGAATTGTAATAATGGCAAAGACTGGTTGCCCTCTGACGCCATGCAGGATTGTGCCACTATAGAAACCAGGACACTATACTATAAGATGCACCTTGTTTCAGATTAGATGTTAAATCGAAATCTTGACTAAACATCCAATGGCACTTCAAGTAAAGAGTTGGGGCGTAATCCCAGTTTCCCAGCCAAATTCCCTCTATCAACCATTATCCAGCCTCCTGATAATCCTTATCCATTGAATTGACACTATCTCTCCTCTTCACCTATAGTATATCTACTACTGGCACTTTGTAGTGCTATGGTGCAGTGCTATACAGCTATACACAATACATCCCTATATAAATGCATTTGAAGGGGGATACACAAAAGAGAATTTTGAAAATGATTTGTCCATTTTACTTAATTGCCAAACCTTTTTAAATTAATTAAAATTCACTATTCATTTTTTGTGTTCCACAGAATGACAGACTAGGACCACCAGGGCCAAAAGGAGCCAAAGGTCACAGAGGACCTGAGGGAAAATCTGTAAGTATGATAAACAATTTCGGTCACACTTTATTTTGATAGTCCGTTTGTTGAATTTAAGTTACATTGCATCTACATGCCAACTCATTTTCATTAGATTATAAGTAGACTGTTAGGTTGAGGTTAGGGGTAGGATTAGTGTAAGTTGACATGTACTTGCAAAGTTTCTTTTAGTCAGTTAAATGTCTGTTGAAGGAGCAGTATCAGCAGATATTAAGCAGACAGTCTATTAATACTCAAATGGACCATCAAAATAAAGTGTTAAAACAATTTCATCTATTTATTGTACTGTTTTAATGTGTTTACTATATATTGTCTTGCCATATCACTAATTAAGCTTCAATATGAACTCAGTATTCAATATTAGTGCAGAGTGTATATCTGCTGTTAGATTTGATTCAAGATCGATAGAGAACTGAAACATGCACACCAAATGACTACGATCCAAACCTTTTGTTGACAAAATCAATGGAATGTGATCAACAGATATGACCTCAAAATGTCGGCCAAATAAAACTCAGAAAAACAAGTTTTATTGTTTGCTTTATATAGTATCAAAAACACCACATTTGATATGCTCATTTAACCTAAAGTATGCCAAGAACCTGAACCTGTTTAAACATCTTAAACATCTAAACCACGTTTAGAAGGTAATTGATAATAATATTATCTTATCCTTTTAACCTGCTCTCCATTTTTCAGCATTTTTTTAAAACGACATACCCAAATAAAAATGTCTGTAGCTCTTGAACCCTGTGGTCTATGTTCACAAGTCTGGTTTTGTTTGAAACTAGATATTGGCTGGTTTGGTACCCAAGGGTCAAAATAACTAAAAGTAGGAAAGAAACAGAGTAAAACATGGTAAAATATAGGTGAAAGTGAATTGCGGTTAGTTTCAAAATGGATGTGACTATCAGGATAATGGCATGGGAACACCAGAAAAATAAAGCTGAATGTCTGACAATGTTTTGATTCAAATTTTATGATGATAGTCCCATGATTTTATTTTAAAAAAAAAAGTCTAGGGGTCCTTTCTAAAAAGCCATTTGGATATATATATATTTGCATAAGTAAACAACCAGGCTCTTATATTGTCCAGAGGTGCCAAAAGAAGTTTTAAAGCAAAGTACAAATCTTCACTTATGTAGAACGGCGTTTAACAGCCATGAGTTATGGGTGTGTGGGAAGGGAAATTTCTCTCAGGCTGCAATTTTGCGATGTTCCTCTTTACCACTGGATGACATCCAGAGAGGAGGAGATTTTGTCGGTCTCAGAAATGCTCTTATTTGGGAAGAGTCTCAAAGCCTCTTCACTTTGGCAGAACTACATCTGTGTAGCATGTCACAAAACTGACTCTGGCACAGACCTGTTTATGTTTTGACATACTAACAAAAAAAAAGAGTCATATTTGTATTTGGTATGTGATTGTCTATTTAATCTGTCTTGTTTCAATGCACAGGGACCACCAGGACCACCCGGACCTCAAGGAGCTGATGTGAGTGACTTAAAATTGAATAAAACTGAGTGCACAAATCACAAAAGGCATGCGTTATTGGATATAGTCTGCAAATTTTCCAACAGTTCATGAGAGAAAGTGCAATGCGACGGGTGACAGTGTCCTCAAGAATAAATGGACCTGGACATTCCACTGTTCACTTTCCATTATTTTTGTGAATTCCACATCGCTGAGAGTCAGTAGCTATGGAAATATCTGGCCAAGACCCAAGCACACACTGCACTAGTCTTTTGAGGGAATAATAGCATCATTTAATAGTGCATAACAGCTGGATTTTAAAATGAATGCATGACAGTATAAATGGGACATTTGAAGGGGTCATGTCATACATTGCGCATAAGCTATAGTACTTGTATAATGTATGTTTTTTTCTCCCAAAATATCCACTATTTAGCAAGCAATTTTGATGATTATAGACTTAAGCAGGCTGATAATTTTGGTATTTTTTGTGATGTTGACCGGAAGGAGCACAGAAAGATCTTCTGTGCACAGTTTTCAAATATGATGAAACTAAACAGAGACAATAGTGTTGGTGGAATAAAGCAGTGGAGGAAAGGTTTGTGGAGTAATGGCAGAATTACACTGTAAAACCCAACAGTCAACTTTATTAAACGAAAGGAGTGTAGTTAACTCAACATTTACTGAAAGTTAATTCTACTCATTTGAAAAGAGTTTTGAACACAGTGTTAAAGGTAGAGTTCATTAACTACCTCATTACTTCAGCTTAAATGGAGTAAGTTCACAGTACTCATATGGATTAGTTTTTTACTCAAATGGTTTGTTGCAATTGGTTTCCTCAAACGGTTTGAGTTGCCTTAACTTATTGGGCTTTACAGTACTCAGTTGGTTTGAGTTCTCTTAATTAATCGGGTTTTACTGTGCTCAAATTGCTTTGTTTACTCAAATGGATTCAAAAGTTCACAGTTGTCATTAGGATTAGTTTATGAACTTAAATGGTTTGTTGCAATCGATTTCCTCAAATGTTACCTTAACTTTTTGGGTTTTACAGTGTACTAGCAAAAGTGCTAGTATTAGTCTAGCAATAGCTATTGTCGCAGCTAGCTTTCTGCAACTCTCACATGGTCACCCACTGAAATTAAGCAGGGATGCGCGTGGTCAGTACCTGGATTGGGAGACCACATGGGAAAGCTAGGATGCTGCTGAAAGTGGTGTTAGTGAGACCAGCAGGGGCGCTCAACCTGCTGTCTGTGTGGGTTCTAATGCCCCAGTATATTGATGGGGACTCTATACTGCTCAGTGAGCACCGTCTTTTGGATGTGACGTTAAACTGAGGTCTTGACTCTCTGTGGATGTCCTTTGAAAAAGAATAGGGGTTTAACCCCAGCATCCTGGCCAAATTTTCCCACTGGCCTCTGTCCATCATGGCCTCCCAACCATCCCCATATCATATTGGCTTCATCACTGTCTCCTCTCTGGCAATATGGGTGCCATTGCGTCATCCAGGTGGATACTGCACAATGGTGGATTCTCCTCAAAAATGTGTGAAGCGCTTTGAGTGTCTAGAAAAAGCGCTATATAAATATAAAGAATTATTATTATTGTTTATGCTCTAGTAAGTTGGTAGTCCTGCCACCTTGATGACATCATACTGGTCTTTATAGTTTATAGGTATCGTTCACCAAAAAATGAAAATTTCCTCAACACTCAGGTGGTTATAAGCCTTTATGAATATGTTTCTTCTGTTGGAACAATTTTGGAAAAGAGTAGACATTGACATGTATACCAAACAAAAATATTTTGGCTGTTTTTTCCAACATTCTTGCTTTGTGATCAACAGAAGAAAGCAACTCAAACAGGTCTGGAACAATTGGATGCTGAGTAAATGATGACAGAACTTTCAGTTTTTCTTTGAACTGTCCTTTTAAGATGGCAAGTGATGTTTGGTCAGAAAGCAGTCTGAAGGGTTTTTTGTATATGAAACAAAATCATAGAGGTGACACAGTGGCTCAGTGGTAAGCACTGTCACCTCACAGCAAGTAGGTCACTGGATCGAGTCCCAGCTGGGTCAGTTGACATTTCTGTGTGGAGTTCTGTGCATGTTCTCCTCGTGTTGGTGTGGGTTTCCTCCGGGTGCTCTGGTTTCCCCCACAGTCCAAAAACATGCGCTTTAGGTAAATTGAATAAACTAACTTGACTGTAGTGTATGAACGTGTGAATGAGTGTGTATGGATGTTTCCCAGTACTGGGTTGCAGCTAGAAGGGCATCCGCTGCATAAAACATATGCTGGATAAGTTGGCGGTTCATTCCGGTGTGACGACTCCTAATGAATAAAGGGACTAAGCTGAAGGAAATTGAATGAATGAATGAAACAAAATCATAAGTCACATAATCTCACACGTTGACTATTGTAATAGACAAAAATACACTGTATACACTAGTCTAAATCCAACATCAGACATCTATTTATACAGCCTTTCTGCATGTGAAATGTCAATTGTGACAGGCTCACTAAACAATCTGTACTGAAATGCGCAGAATAGACTGTTAACAGAGGATCTTAAACCACAGCTGCTCGTCTTGGATCTGCAGAGCTAGAAATGCTACACAGACTCTTTTTTTCACATTTTACTTTTATTATTAGTTATTTTCTCAAAATCAAATTGTTTTTGTGAAATATGGGCAATATGTTTGATGCCAGAAATTCCTTATATGAGTTTTTAAAGGCATAAAGGCTAAATTCTGCCAACATTTACTCACAAGTTGTTCCAAACATGTATGAGTTTGTCTCTTCTTCTGAACACAAAAGATGATATTTTGAAGAGTGTGGGTCACCAAAGAGTTTTTGATTCCAATTGACTACCTAAGTCAGGGACGTATCGGACATTTTAAAAGTGGGGGGACGGCTGTATGAGATCATGCGGTCATATAATTATTAATCACCTGTTTCTAAATGGTCTGTCTCTAAAAATGAGGGGGACGGATCCCCCCTGGTTGCTACGCCCCTGACCTAAGTGGGTTTTTTTTCATGCTATGGAACCAGCATCGCAAGTCTGAAACAACTTTACTATGTGTAAATTGTAAGTTTGGGGTGAATCTCACTTCAAGCTGAGTTCGATGGTCTCTTTTTCTCTTTTTTTTTTTTGCTAAAGTGAAAGGCTGCACTATTTACATCTCTTATGATAAGAGAAATTTGGATTGCTCCTGACATCTTTATCATGGACTCTTGTTATATTTGACATACTATATGCTTTTGTTCTTCAGCGCAGCTTTTAAAGCATGTTTTCGCAGCAACCGTGGGTCTTTAGGGAGTTTTGAGCAGAAAGTTCAGCAGAATTTCCTGTAATTAAAACAACATGGACTTGTGGCTCCATTTTGTGATACAAAATGGCGACAGAAAAAATCAGTTGCAGAGGCAGCAGTCTCTCTGTATAACTGCGTGTCTCTTTCTCTCTCACTTTGTAGGAATGTGAGATTCTGGATATCATCATGAAGATGTGCTGTGAGTAGACCTGTTTTTGTATTTACCCATGACTCACGGCTCAGATTCACTGTCTCCATAAATGGCGTCCTGTCTGTCGCCCACTCTGATTTAACACTGAAATGTTGACTCGTGCCATAAAGTGATGATCCAGCAATCCGGCTCGCCAAATGAGAGTTGACAAAATTCTGCAGGACAGAATTGAGAACATGCAAAAAAAAAAAAGTCAGGGATGAAGTAAAAGAATGATAAAGCACTTCATGGAATATGAAGTATGAAGGGACTTCCTCAGTATGAAGGAAGTCTTGCACATCTGTTTTAAATAAATCCTAAAATCTGTTTCACTTCAGAAAAATCTACTTTAAACACTTATAAGTTGCATAAAAATGATCAAGGTTAAAGTATTTAATTTATGCAAAAGAATAATGTTTATTGCTTTAAAATGATATTCATTGCTTTGTCTATTAACTCTTTGTTTAAGTACTGTAAACGTAGAATGAATTAATTTAAATGCTCATATTGTGCATGTTTATCATTGATATTATTTTTGGAAGCTTAACTTAGATATTTAATATCACCATCCTGGCATGCAAAAGCAGGACATTATCCAGCTGGAGAGAAAACACAGTTTCTTTCAAGAGAAATGTGTAAAAGTTCAGAGCGAAAGTCATATCAGTTTGAAAGAAATGGGAATTGACAGTATTAACCAATCAGATGCGAATAAGGTTTCTGTGCTGCTGTTTTACTTCATATGGGCCAAATTTTTGGGAAATGAAGGTTGTCCGCCCCGTACGGCCTTTGGGTTTCAGCCCCGTGCATTAATTCATCTTCAGCTGCAGTTGCAATAAAAAATCTTGACAGTGTTGTTGTGTCAAGTAATTTTATGGATTCAATTTGTCTTCAAAGATGAAACATCAGTGTGAGATATTTTTTAACAAAAGAGACGCCAGAGACCAGAAAAGATGTCCAAAATAAAACGATATGCATTTCAGCCAACAAGACAAATAGGTCCAACCATTCATTTGAGATTAAGTGAATGCTTCACCCTTATTAACCATTTAATTTTCCTCCCAAATATAATATTACTTTTTTTTTTTTTTGTTTAGTTCTGTCCAGACTATTCATGTCAGGTTATTTTTTGTCGATCTAGGCTTTTGTTAGATAATATAAAATATGTTCTCATAAACGTACAGTTCTCAAGTATTTAAGACCTGCATGACCTGATTATGTTTAAGTGCTTTTTAAGTGAAACGATTAAAAGTTATTAACTAAAATTAGTCCCAGACCAGACTTCATCTGTAAAATAGCTAAATAATAATTTTTCCATTACTGTTCTCAATATAACATGTGTTTTTGATCTGCCTGATATTGTCAAATTTGAAGCAAATGTAATTTTGTTTTCTTTCTTTGCTTCTTTCTCATTTTTAGCTTGCTGTGGTAAGTCATAAGACTTTGAAGTATATAAGAACCATGTTTCATTTAGTGTTTTGCAATGCAATCTTCTTAATATGCATGTGCTTTGTTTGTAAAGAATGCACATGCGGACCCTTGGACATTGCCTTTATCGTGGACAGCTCTGAGAGTATTGGAGCTTCTAACTTTGCCATCTCTAAGGAATTCATTGTGACAATAATGGACAGACTCAAGTTAAGACAGGTGTGTTTTCTTTTTAGCTAAATATAGACCTGTTTCTACATGGTATTAACATGCATCAAAATGCATGTCGTTTGAGCATTTGTGTTGAGAATTCATCAAGACTTTATTTTGCCATGCTCTTCATTACTTTAGGTGTTCTGTGCGATGCACATGTACTGTTGAATGAATGAACACACATAGGATGTGGAATGGCAACAAGTGTATAATCATAACCATGTTTCAGTACAGTTCAGTGAAGTATAAGTGCCTTGTTTTTCAGTGCATTTGCTGACAACGTATAACAAAATGATCATGTTTAGTCTGTAGGTGGAGAGCAGGTGGTCTTTTGTGCCTATTTGAATACATTTGAACACTTGAGTGTTTACAGTGTGAAAGCAATTTTATCTAATGTGACTCTGGAACACAAACCAGGCCTATGATCTATGGGGAACAGTAAAAATACATTGCATGAGTCAAAATTATGGATTTTCATTCATTCATTTTCTTTTCTTTTCTTTTCGGCTTAGTCCCTCATTTATCAGGGGTCGCCAGCACTAACTTATCCAGCATATGTTTTATGCAGTGGATGCCCTTTCAGCTGCAACCCAGTACTGGGAAACACCCATACACTCTCAATTACACACATACACTACGACCAATTAAGTTTATTCAGTTCACCTATAGTTCTTATCTCTGAACTGTGAGCGAAACCGGAGCACAGCGAACACGGGCAGAACACGCAACCTCAACACAGAAAAGCCAACTGGCCCAGCCAGGGCTCAAACCAGTGACTTTCTTGCTGTGAGGTGACAGCGCTGACCACTGAGCCACCATGCTGCCCCTGTTGATTTTCATTTATAGCAAAAATCTTTAGAATATTAAGTAAAAAATCATGTTTCATAATAATTTATAGTTAATATAATAGTTGTATCTCAGCTAAATATTTTGTCCTAACAAAACATACAGTACATCAATGGAAAGCTTATTTATTCAGATTTCAGACTGATGTATAAATCTGAATTTCCAAAAATCAAACCTTAAAATATCTGTAAGTTTTTGAAAGTAGACAAGCTCACTTTTAATCAGATTGACACATTTATTATCAGGTGAAAACCGAGCCACACTTTCCAACCCTTCAATTTACTGTCGACTTTGAATAATTGGTCCTGCAACCATTATAAACATTAGAAAGACACATTCCCGATCATATTAAGATCAGTGGTCAACAATATGGATGTCAATAGTTGCTTCTAGGGCTGTTCGATATGCAAAAAATGCAATCTCGATAATTATTTTCAATATTGAACAATAAGAATATATATTGCAATATAAGTTTTTAATGCTTCCAGATTTAAGAGAACCCCAACAACAACTAAACTAAAGCCATAAAAATTTAAGGGTCCATTAAATGGCATAACATATTTTCGGCCGATAAATTTACGGTGGCAAAAGATCTCTAATATCAACACACTTTTAGATTCCCATTGTTGTACATTTCTGCTGTGTGATTGGCTCTTAGATAAATATAGAGTAAAAAAGTCCAGAGCCTATCATTGTTATTGACATAAATTTTATGGCGATTCAATACAATATCGTTTATTGGCCCAGACCTAGTTGATACTTACATTTTTTACATTTGGTGCCTTCGAGTCTTGAAAATGTGGTGGTGACATACTAGATGCACAGGCTTTTCCAAACTTATTTCACATTGAATTTCACTTTTTTTTTGCAGTTTGGTGCCAACGAGTCTCGTATTGGTGTGGTGCAGTACAGCGGTGCCAGTGCTCAAGAGGTGGTACAGCTTGGTGACCCCAACATCAAGACCCTGACCGACCTAAAACAGTATGAAATTTAGACATTCTCTTAGTTAAAAGCCTCTGTCTGCACACAGTATGGTAATAATGAATTCAAGAAACACTTGTGTGGTTTGAAGGAATTTGTTTTCCCATCATTGTGTGAGTTTGGAGCGCTGTCTGAAGATATAAAGATAATTATCTCTGTCTTTCATTTTAGAGCTGTGAAAGACTTGCGCTGGCTGGCTGAAGCCACATACACTGGAGAAGCTCTTCAGTACTCGCTAAAAAACATGCTCAGCAAGCTCATCACGGAGAGGAGTGTGGTCCTTGTTCTTACTGATGGACGCTCAGACACTATCAGGGATAAAGTGCCATTAAACGTGCTGTGCGGCAAAGGATTTAAGGTAAAGATATAGAACTTGGGCAACCCAGGCGCACTGGAAAACATACTTCTATCTGCATTTTTGCAAAAAAAAAAAACAAAAAAAAAACATATCTTATAAATGCAATAATGCAGTTCTTAGCTGAAATGAACACTAATTGCAGTAAAATACCAGCAAGATTAAGGCTTGGTCACACATGAATATGGCTAATTAGCATGACATAACCAGCTCTATACAATATATGTAGTAATAAACGTTCTCGAAACCTCACCTGGTGCAGTATTGTAACTGAAATATACGGCCTCAAAAACGAATCAATAAGACGTCACCACTTCCTCCTCTGGTAACATGCCGGATCCGTTACCCCAATCTGTTCCAGGACCCTGCAAAATACAAATTAAGCACAGGTTATAGGTGGTTATTAGCAACAAGTTGTTAGCTACAGTTTCTTTAATGTCCACCGGTGTCGCTAACAACATGGGTTTCTGAACTGTACATACAGTATAGACTGGGATGGGCAAACTTGTTCCTGGAGGACCGGTGTCCTGCAGAGTTTAGCTCCAACCCTAATCAAAACACACCTGTCTGTAGCTTTTAAGTGAACTTGAAGACACTGATTAGCATGTTTAGGTGTGTTTGATTACTGTTGGAGCAAAACTCTGCAGGAAACCGGCCCTCCAGGAACAAATTTGCCCATCCTTGGGGACTGTTCAAAAGTTTTATGGTTGAGTTTAGTATAAGGCGTACTATATATTATTGTAATAAGCTATAACAGTATTAATCATTTAGAGACATTCAGCAGAGTTCTTATTGCAATGCAAAAGTACAGTTTAAATATTGCTACCTTGATAGATTCATGTTCATCTGTATCTTCCAAAGGTAACATTATTTGACAGAAATTGCTCATTCTTTCCAAAGAGCCTGGGTTTAACTTGAACCCAATGAGCTAATGTAGTTTGGTGAATCTTTGAGGAAATACACACGAAAGTTATGTCATATATCAAATGAACTGAATACACTGCAGATGAGGTGATATTTGATTATGGAAGACTTGTGATCCAAATTAACATTTGATGTTATCTGCACATAAATATGGTCCTACAGTATGAAATCCTCAATAAGAGAGAGAATGGAAACCTTGACTCTCTTCTGGTTTCTGGCAGGTTGGTGGGGTTGGAGTGACGGATTATGCTGAGAGGAAACCCAATCCGGAACAGCTTGATGAGGTTGTGTGTAAAGATGATCCCAGAAAAGGCTTCTCCTTTGTCCTAAACAACTTTGGTTTACTTCTGGATGACAGCTTCCTGCAAAACCTGACTGAGAAAATCTGCGAAGGTGGGTTGAACACCTAGATTTGGGGTGCTTCGCAAATTCTGGATGTGATATTGAGAAATATTAACTTGTCGTGCTTTCTTCACAGACAAGAAGTGTCCCACATATACTTGTCCAAGTAAGTTTATAAACACAAATCACAGATTTTTCCGCATTTTGACTTCGAGATATTAATAGTTTGCTTCTTCCTCTTCTTCAGTTTCATTTATTGACAACACCGATGTCCTTGTTATGATGGACAGCTCGGCCAGTGTTGGCGCCAAGAACTTCGAGATGACCAAGGACTTCTCACGGATGCTAGCTAAGCGCTTTTTGTCAGCAGAAAGAGGAAATTTCCAGGTTCGAATTGGTGTTGGCCAATACAGCAACAATGCCAACTTGGAGGCCGAATTTTCTACAAACGCCACCCAGGTGGTCGCTCAAATCGCAGACGCCAAGTTCCAGAATGCAGGTACGCAGGTAACAAACGCTCTCAACTTCGCCATCGAGCGCTTCAGAGGCGGTAGGACGAGGAAGAAGAAGCTGCTGGTGTTTTCGGATGGCCGTTCTCAAGGTGTTAACTCCATCCAGATTGAGAAAGCTGTGGAGCAGGTGAGCAACGCGGGCATTGAGCTGTACGTTCTGGCTGTTGGAAATCAGGTGAATGAAGCGCATCTACGCACCTTAGTGAGCCGAGGCCGGCCTTATGACAACACCTATGCCTACCGCCATCTTTTTAAAGTACCCGACTACCGCTCATTGGTCACTGGGGTCTTTTACCAAACTGTGTCCCGCAAGATTTCCCTGGAGACGAGAGGGTGATTGGGTAATGGGAGGGGGCGAGGAATAAAGGGCATGGGTGGCATTATAGCACAAGCTTTAATTGTTTTAGGGTTTTTATTTTTGTCTATGTTTTTCATGTGAACGATGTATCTGAACCTGAAAGGTTTTTCATAGTCATTTTATAAAAGACAGTAAATGATTGTGTCAGAATTCTTTAAAACATTAGTATTTTTATGTCACTTATGTCTTAAAAGTAAGGGGATTACTCAAGAGATGTTTCACAATTGTTGGAGGGGGTTCTAGGGCTTTGACTAGATATATGGCTGCATTCGTTTTGCTGTCCATGAAATTATTCAACACTCAATCATTCAACACTCAATCATATGTTTACTATCCAATGTTGAGGGCACAGAATTTTTTTTTCCCAGTGGTGAATAGCTAGAATCTGTATAATTCAGACTTAAGCCCCTTTCATACAGTGATACCAGTAAATATCCCGAAAATTTCCGGAACGACTTTACCGGTATATTTAAAAAAAAACGCTATTCACACAGGCAAGGACATTACGGATTTTTCCGGAAAAGGCCATTCACACATCCATTCCAAAATACCGGTAAATTCTGACATCATTAGCCAGAAATTACTTCTAAATGGCTGCGCTTGTACTGTAAACATTTGACTATTACAAGCTCTGTGGATGGATAAGTATTGTGAACAACTTTGATGAAAGCATATGTCGAGATGTTCAGAATATGTGTGTGCTGGTGCTAACTGGCTGCTTCATGTGCACACGCATCAAGCAACTGAAGGAAGCAGAGCTTGAAGGTAAACAAACAACGGCTTATCATAAGCATTTTACCGATAATTTTTTACACAGTTGGCATTAAGAAGGAACATAGAAACGTTATCTGACTAACATCTAGCAACTAAATGTGTCTGGAAAAATATTCAAAATATTTTATTTTCATAAACAGTGTGCATGTGAATGCGTCTGAGTGTTCTGATTGGTTGGAGTGGACGTCTAATGTCAGAGAGTTTTAATTCCTTCAGCGTTCAAGCATTCTGGCAAATTACCGGTAATGTTACTTCTTACTTCTTTTTCCGGAAAATTGCCGTAACAAATTTACTGGTATTTGTAAAAAAGGGCCTGTTCACACATACAGGCCTTTCCGGAAAATTGCCGGTAATTTTCCGGAAAGGTCTGTATCTGTAAAAGGGGATTTAGTCTCTTTAAAGTGATAATTCACCCCATAATAAAAATGTGCTCACTATTTGCTTGACCTCTAGTCGATTTAAACCTTTTTCTTCGGTTGAACACAATATAGTATATTTTGAAGAAAGCTGAAAACCTGTAGCCATTGACATCTATAATAAGAAAAACAAATCGTATGGATGTGAATGATTACAGGTTTCCATCATTCTTTAAAGTATCTTCTTTTGTGTTCAACAGACGAAAGAAACTCAAATAGGTTTTAATCAAATAAAGGGAGAGTAAACAATCACAAAATTTTTGGGTGAACTATACCTTTAAGAACCGTTCATGCCAAGATAAATATCTATAAAGATAATTACAGGAGTATTAACATCCATTTCAATGTACTATTAACTGAAATTGTGCTGTCTGCCACTTTAAATGCACACACTTGTTAAAGCAGGATGGATTTTGATTGGCTGTTCTCATCGTTCATAAGCTAAAAGAAATAGAACTGTATCTTTATAGTTATCCTTTGCATGAATGGTGCTTTAGACACTTGTTAGGCTCATTTACACCAAGAATGATAACTACTGTATAACAATAACTATATTTGTGTCCATAGAAACACACAAAAATGTCAATGTTATTCTTTTATTAAGTGCTTTATGAAGTGCAAACTTCAGTTTTGTCATCTGCTCCTTAAAATGCATGAAATTGACAAATAGGATAGGTTTCGACTGAAAGTGTTTTGGGTGATGTTGTCTGTGCTGTTATTATTTCAGCTGTGGTGTCCCTTATTCTTTTAGACCTTATCTTTATTGTTATCACTAAAGTTATTTTTCTTGGATTGAATGAGGCTTTATAAATAAAAGTAGTGTAATGCAACAAAAACAAATATTGCTCAGAGGGTCCAAAATGAACATTTTCTGGCGTTAATTTTGGACCCTGCTTGCAACAAAATCTGAGCAATTTTTAAAAGTTTTTTTGTCCATTAGTTTGTGATGCACTTATAGCATTGAAAGTAAAACTTGAATATAAATTTGGTGCTACCGATGGAAACACTACACTAGCTCCTTTAATTATTCAAATGCAGGTTTCTTCAGAAGTATTCTTTACACCTTTAGCCAAAGTTTACCAATGGGTTTCTCATGTCAGAAATGTATTTGAGACTTTGTAAAGTTATTTGAAATAAAGGACGCTACACCCCACCACTAACGCCTCTGTCATGTGTCCATACTGAAAAACAGCTCAAATTCCACAATCCACCAGAAGTAGCTGTGGATGATCAGTGTCAATTTAGTTGTTATAGGAGAATGTCTTTTCTCTGTGATTTATCTCCTTGCTTGCACCACAAAAATATTTTATTTACTGCTGTCTTTTCTTAATTTATGATTACTGTACATTTAAAAATCAGATTTTAGCCAATGAATGCCTTAAGGGGGACGTCAATGTCATATGGTCTACAGTATAGAAGTTATCTAGCTCAAATGCAAAGATTGTTGAAAAATGAGTCGATATTCTGTTTCTGCCATGAGAAGATGAGCATGTGCTGCGTGTTCACTAGGATTGACTTTACGTTTGAACGGTTGCAACTTGACAATGTGTAAAGGCAAGTTTCCAAGTGGAAATCTTCCAGTTAACAGCCACAACACCCTGACAACATGCAATATGTCAATAGAGATCGGCTGTGGCTTTTCTAAGAGACATATGCTTCCCTCACCCCAAAACTGCTATAAGATCTGATATCGTCTGACAAGGCCATTTAAGCATATCCGTGCAATTACTGGCTAGTGGAGAGACATGAAACAGGGCAAAAATACATTTGCCAGTCTTAAGATTCAGGATACACATTTCTGTTTGGGAAGGAAGACATATTTGCATATCCTACATTTAGAATATTTTGGCTAACTGTTATTTAAGCAGACTTATACTTAATGAGGCTGTATTTATTTTATGAAAACAGAAAAAAATATTATGAAATATTATAATTTCTAATAGCAGCACTGTCACCTCACAGCAAGAAGGTTGCTGGTTCGAGTTCCAGCTGGGCCAGTTGGCATTTCTCTGTGGAGTTTGCTCCAGTTTCCCCCACAATCCAAAAACATGTGGTACAGGTGAACTGAATAAAATAAATTGGCCCAGCAACATGAGTGTGTGTGGGTGTTTCCCAGTGTGGGGTTGCGGCTGGAAGGGCATCCGCTGCGCAAAACATATGCTGGATAAGTTGGCGGTTCATTCCGCTGTGGTGACCCCAGATTAATAAAGGGACTAAGCCAAAAAGAAAATGAATAAATGAAAAAATCACTCGCTGTTACGGTATTTGATATATTTATATACAGCTTATATTATAAAGCGGTCTATTTATTAAAAAATCTGCTATTTCTTTCCATGAACTTTAATTTTTAAAAAGCAAGTAAATCAGATCTGTGAATGAAATAAAGTCCTGGATCAGTTTATTTAGTACCCTGAGGTGAGAGGAAGCTGCAGTGTGATTCGCAGATCGCATGTGGATTCGTTTTGGCTATTGTACGAATTCTCATTAATGCTCATTTTCCCTAGAAAAGACATTGAAGAACAACTGTGATGCATTAAAATAATAGCCTTACTGGAATCCTTTCAAGTAAACAAAACACTTAACATTTGCATTGGTAAGTGTTGCTTGACGTCTGGCACACTGTCCACATCCATTCTACCTTTAGTACATCATTATATGTTAAATCCAGCATTTTAAGTATTTTAAGATGATAAACACTATCTTGCACATGCAAGCAGATTCGTTTTTTTTCTTCAAGGATTTGTTAGTCTTACCCATATCTTTTCAAAAATCCATAGACCATCCATACCTTTAGTGCATCATTAGTATATGTTGGACAGTATCTTAGGATAATAAACACTTTCATGCACATCTAAAAGCAGCCACATTTGTGTTTTTCATTAAGGATATGATGGTGTCTTACCCATATCTTTTCAAAAATCTTTACGTCTCTCCTCAAATGTGTATAGTCCATTCATTCTACCTTTAGTCCATCATTAGTATATGTTAAATGATAATGATCCAGTATTTTTTTGATGATAAACACTTTCATGCACATGTAAAAGCAGGCAGATTTGTTTTTTTCCTCAAGGATTTTTTTAGTAGCCCATATCTTTTCTAAAAACCATTACTTCTCTTCTCAAATGTATAGACCCTTTTTCTTGGCTGCTGCATCGAGGACGCCATAGCGACCAGCGTCTTTCGGTAGAATGTTAAGAACTTCCGTTTACGATGTTTACAACCGGTTATTTGCGCTCCGAAAATGTATTTCCGCTGTTGAATCCTGCGGAAAAATCCATAAAAACAGACTTTGGTAAGTAATATAGGATGTTTGAACATACCTTCTAATGTTTGTTGAAGTATATTTCATTCAGAAACAATAGTAAAGCGAAAACATTATCGCTTCACGAGTCCGACGTCACATTAAAAAGAGCGACAAAATGATAACGTTTGAATTTTGCAACATGGACAGAATTAGAAAGCTGATGCGTTATACCCAAATGAACAAAGTACAACGCTTATTGTGATTTACTGGAAGGTAGGCAATACTTTTTTAAGATAGCAGAAAGATGTTGGGATCAGTTTATCAAAATGAGAATGTGTTAAAATCGAGAAAACAATCTAGCCCTAGTGTAGCCTAAACAGTCGATTTTAAACAGACATTTAGGCTACATGGAACACGAAATTGTTGTTGCTGTTTTAAACTAAAATGCACAGTTAATCTCATCAGTGTTGCATTTAAACTCAATTTATTTATTTATTTATTTATTTATTTATTTATTTATTTATTTATCTTCTGTAAGGGAAGGGTTCCATTTATAAAACTCACCTCAGTCACTCTTTGGTCGCTCTCATTAGTGTCATAATTATTATTATTCTTTTTAAATCAATTTCAGTTAATAGATGCACATTTCAGAGGGGGTGCATTTTACTGCAAGGGGGACATTTTTCAGTAGGAATTCCTTAAGGCGTCATGGTTGGGTAAATTTAGAGCACAGTGAATCAGAGTACAACAAATATTTTTTTTTTACAATTCTATTTGCTGAAATAATAAAAGAGAAACTCCATGGTGTTATCAAGACTTTCAGAAAACTTTCAAGGATTTAAGATTATGATGACCATTAAATGCGGTCTTGTGAAAAGGGTTCATATTAATATCATTTTTTGATCATATAGCCTAACTGCAAGTATTTTGAGCAGTAGACTACAATATTTGTTTATTTTGTGTTACAGATATAATTATATTCTGTAATACAATATTATTTAACATTATAATAAGATTATATTATTAAATAAAATTAAAAATGTATTCATTGTTTAATTACTTTAAAAAAACTGTTTTTATTTAAACAGTATTTCATTTTTAAAACTCATTCTGGGTCCATGTTTTCAATAATACTTCCAAAGAACAAGCCTTCCCAATTGGACTGCTATTCGGAAAAAAGCTGCAGCTGCTAAAACATCCAAACCCTATTTAAATTCAACTTTCTTCCCCTCCCATTGGGCAAATTTAATCTCTGACATTACTGTTCTTTCTTAAAACAAGGCTAAAGCCTGAACATTTAAGCAAGCCAAATGTGATTTCTATTAGCAAAACCTTCCGACATCCAGCAGTTTTGTAACACAAAGACATTTAGCCTTGAAATAAACAAACTTTTGACTGATTTCAACATCTTAGATTCATTATCCTGCCAGATTTACTGTCTGCTTGATTTTATAATTGGTACAACATGGGTAGCTTTTGAAGTTTCATGTATACTACTCTCTCAGAAAGTCATTAGACTTTTAAAAAGCATTGTATGTAGTTTTTAAAGTGCTAATTTGTAATATTTATGGGGTAAATAATGTACAATTATGTACTCCTAGCTTCTAAACCTTAAGCCTATACCACTATACCACTTTTTTGAGAGAGTGTACAAGAATGTTCTGTCAAATCATGCCTCAAGCACCGCTCACATGACAAACTCATTTGCCAAATTTGCTTGAAGTCCCACAGAAAAGCACTTTGGCCTTGGAAACAAAGTGTATGGAGGTGTGGGAGGAGTTTAAAGAGAGGAGGCGGAGAGGTTTGGTACAATGTGCCCAAATAATGACTCCCAGCTGGCGTTAAATACTGAGAGCCAACATCTGGAGGTATGTGGTCACACAACTATCTTATAAGGATGCAAGTCGCCTGAAGAAAAAAGTTATGAGGTCAGTTAAAGATGGCAGAGACTGAAAACAAAAGAGGAAATGTAAATAAAAAAGACTGGATTGAGTAAATATACTGGAGGAAATTGAAACATGTTTTATTTAAGTTTTGTACGTAGACGTTGGCAAAAATGCAGGAGGAACTTTTGGAAAGATCTAGGAGTTAAAAAAAAGGGTGGATAAGAGAGAAATGGTGGGAGAGGGGAAGGAAAGGTTTGACTTGAATGGCGTAGCAGGGTAATCCCACAATGCACTGTAATTTGCAGGAGCAATGAGTGCTGTGAGAGCACCATGGTGGGAGTTAAGTTTAGTTTAAACAAACTCCAGCCAATAGTGAACCACAAAACCGGGAGACCAAAAGCCACGGTTAAACACTTAGTCAAATGACACATGCAATCTTTTTTTTACGCTTTGTAGGAGAAGCTGAGTCACAGGCTTAAATTAGGTGGGGGGAGACCATTTGAATCAAAACATTTCATATTATTGTAAGCATGGATCATCACTACCATAATGGAATCATTACATCGTCCACTTTGAATAATTAATCATTTAATGAACTGAACTTTTCACTGGAACACAAACCTGTGCCCTACTGATTAATGATGGAGTTCATGCAAAATCTTACTGACTTGAAAGTTCAGTTCCTTATTTTGGCAATATAAATAATCGGTTAGTTTGAGTAAAGAGAGACTTAATGGAGGAACTAATGGAAAAGTGTTGAATTTTCTTAGTCATTTAAGCAAACTCAACACTTTGTTATTTTGTGCTTTGGTGGATTAGTGGCTAATTCATTTGAATTCATACAACCTTATTCGGTTGTATGATCTGCTCATGTCCAATTAATGGTTATATTAAGGAGAGAGCATTCATACTTGCATATTTCTAAAAATCATGCATTTTAATACAGTTCAGTGAGATTGGGTTGGTAAACCCAAAGAAAGACCGCATACTGCAGTTTCTAGGTGAAACGAACACTAGGTGCAGTATGACAACAACAGCTGTAGTTCCTAATTACATAGTGATAGTTACAGAGATATTATGGATGGATAAAAACTTATTTTTATGCAGTTCTTTGCACAACACCAAACAAACACCATTAAAAATGTCACCTCACCTCTCTATTTTCATATGGACAACTTTTAAGATCGTGAACCTGATTTCACTAAGTAGGACATGTTCCTGGATTAACATCTACTGTATGTTGATCCTGGAACAACATTCCAATCAGCCAATCAGAATTAGGGGTATGTTTACAGTTTATGTTAAATTTAGGCTTATGGTTAGGTTTATGCACTTCTACTTGATTGTCATCCAACAATTATTCCCCCCTGACTTGGTAAATATTTTACAGTTAAGGTTGGGTTTAGCGGTAGGGAATAAGTATGGATTACATTTTTGAACAAAAATGATATTCCAGGATCAACATACAATAGATGTTAATGCAGGATCACATCATACTTGGCAAAATCAGACTGATATTTTCAGATATGGGGCCCTATCATACACTCGGCGCAATAAGGCGCAATATTTTCAGACCAGCACAACCCTAATTTTCCCATTATCCTCCAAGTTGTTTAAATAGAAAATCCATTTGCGCCACATTGTGGACTCATGGGTGTTCTGGTCTAGAAAAGAGGTGTGTTTTGGCATGTTGCTATTTTGAGGAACTAAAATAGACTGAAAGCAGGTCTAAAGTCCAGCACAGAGCGTGTTAGTTGTGCGCCTGACTTACACATTACTTAAAACATACAGGATGTACAGCAATAAACAATTTCTTTACAAATGAAAAAAGAATTAAAAGAATAAAATATTGCAAAATTTATTACTTTCTACATTAATATAAAAACCTCTGCCTCAATGCCTTCATCATCTCGGGGGGCTTTTTTCAGCTTATTCATAACAACTTGCTTTTGTATAAGGTTATTATTATTATCAGTATTATTTATTATATGCATATTTATATTTATTTTATTAAAAACAAGCTTAGATTTGTCCACCTGTCAGGTTTTGGACCATATGGGCCATATAACGTGTGTTTGAATATAACTTTCCTAGAAAACTTTCTTGACCACACTTCGTTATTATTGTTATTATTT
Organism: Danio aesculapii; assembly: GCF_903798145.1. Classification (NCBI taxonomy): domain Eukaryota; kingdom Metazoa; phylum Chordata; class Actinopteri; order Cypriniformes; family Danionidae; genus Danio; species Danio aesculapii. The sequence continues at coordinate 34,294,778 of NC_079445.1, read as the reverse complement.
AGAAAAAGTTTTTAAATAAATCTTTGCCCTTAACAAACTAAATTAATTATGTAGGCTGATGGATGTCTTCAGTGGCGTGTACAACACATTTTCCTTACTCCACGTAAGAGAGAAAAAGAAAGTAAAGGCAGAATGAAGGAGGCTTGTATTTTATCCTTGTGCTGCAGATGGTCTGTTTAACTGTTTTCTCGCTAGTGAAGCAGTCAGTTTTTACACTTACAAAGTCCACCAATAGCAAATGCGCCATGGCTGACTCTTAAAGGGAATGGGAGATGAGACTTTGATTGGTTTATTCCAAAACACACCCATAACTCATTAAGAGAATAAGCACAACCCTGTTAGATCATGCGCCGCGGCACAGAGTGTATTTTTCCGTCTTTAAAATAGCAAAAGTGGATTCCCTTAATGCTTTTGTGCCCTGCACTTTAGACTTTGCGCCTAGATTGTTAAAATAGAGCCCATGGTCAGTTCATTTGATAGCTCACTTTGTATAGTGTTGGCACACACACAGGTTGCCAGTTTGACGACACCAACAGGAGCGAGCGAGTCTGACAACCGAGCCTTAGCTGCTCTGCTAATGTTTATGTTTGTACAATTTGTATATAGTATTTTTTTCATTTAGGACACTGCTACTGTTTTCCGCAGGCTGCATTTTCGATTGCAGCCACATACATTGAGGCAGCCTTCATGACTATATAATTGGGTAAACTGGCAGTGGATGAAGTTAAATAGATCAAAACAAAGACAGACAATTCTACACTGAGCGCACATTTTCAAAGAAGAATAACTGACTTTAGCATTGTTTTTCAGATAAAACGCTTTGACTACAGTGACATGTTTCTTAATATATACAAACAAATCGTGGTATTTTTATGCTTTATGCATCTTTATGAACACAGTCCACTGAATTAAATAGGAAAAACATATATTCTGAACAAGCGCTGCTGTAAAAGCACTCTTTTGAGGGACGTGGGATTTAAGCCATATTCTAAATTCTGAAATTTGCCAAATATTGGTGACACAAATCACTAGCGATATAGTCTGAAACACATTATTTGTCAAATGAAATTTGAGAAAGAAAATGGTTTAGTTCCTCTGCATGAAAAGTCATTCATTGGTCATCGGCCACCCATTGAGAAGCGTGAGCATTTGCAGCGACTCCCTTTGATTATCCAAAACTAACTGAAGGCTGCATCTGAAAATCATCCAGCCTTATAGACAAACATCATGCGCAATAAATATGTCCTTTTCAGATTTGCACCTGCACCAGCCAAAATGTAAGTTAAAATGGTTCATCAAATGACCGTTTACAAACTCGGCCCTCTTCTGTTTAACCTGGCCATGATGTGAGCGCAGCCCAACCGACTAACAAACCACAGTGTGTTTACAATGCGCAAGTACATGACTCAATGTAACCGTCAACACACTGTACCCTTAAATAAGGAATATTTTGTGAATATGTTTTATGTTCCCATTGAGGCAATATTTCCCTGTCCAGAGAAAGTCAATGTTCTCAAAGGGATCCACTGTTCTGAAGCTCTAGCTATTGGTTAGCCTTACGTAACGGGTTATGCTGACTAAAAAACTGTGCCGTATGCCAACTGAAGGATTATGTATCTGGTTTGGAGCACCAGACTAAATGTTATCCTAAGCTAAATGTCACAGTAAACTATGATTGGGCCGTAACGCCTTGCTTTTATTAAAAACAGATTTGCACAGTGAGCTCGGGTGCGCTATAATGACGATATTCTTGTTTGTTGTGCTTCCGTTTTTCTAAACCCGTGGTTTCGTTTGAATAAGGAAATTGGTTTTGGTGCCGATTCCAAGAGTTGAGAGGAGCTCAAACACACAGGACTGATGGCACGCACACTTCTCATGGCGTCAGTCTTCAGTTGCATAAACAACTTTTTTCCTGTTTAAACATATTTTATTAGTTGTACACAAGCCGAAACATTACATTTCAGAACGAAGAGTCCTTGTGAGTTTTAAATAACATACAGGAGTCAGGGTTTACGTTTGATGGCATATGGAGTGTTCAGAGAGTTCATTCGCAATGATGTGTAAGGGAAATTGTAATCATGACATGAAAAGTTATAGTTATGAGATAACACATATAATAATTGAAAGAAATTGTACAATATTTAAGTTGTGTGATTAAATGCATGATAGTTGGTAAAAAATAAAATGAAAAATATACATTTTCCACATAGACCTGGCGCAATAAGATGCAAGAGGTGTTTGGCATGATTTGTTGCTATTTTCAGACCAGCGCTGCCCTAATTTTCATATTTTGTGCCACTTTGTTTAAATGGCAAATCCATTTGCGCCACTTTATGGACTCATGGGTGTTCCGGTCTAAAAGGTAAAGGTGTATTGTTGGAGTGTTGCTTTTTGAGGAACTGAAATAGACTGTGCCATTGACCAACTAAAAGCTGGTCTAAAGTCCAGTTCGGGTCCAAACACATTGCCTAATACACACAGGATGTACAGCAATACACAAATATTTTTACATATGAAAAAAATTAAGACATTAAAATGTTACAAAAATTATTATTTTCTACATAAATATAAAAAACCCTACCTCCATGGCTTCATCTTGGGGGGCCTTTTTCAGTTTATTTGCATTTGTATAATGTAATTATTATTAGCAGTATTATTTATTATATGCATATTTATATTTGTTTTAATGAAAACAAGTTTAGATTTGTCCACCTGTCGGGTTTTGGAGACCAGTATGCAGTATGCAACACCATGCATCACCAGTATGCAGTATGCATCACCATATGGGGCATAAGAATGGGATGTGTTTTTGATATAACTCTGTTTTTTGACCTCACTTCATTATTATTGTTCATTTATTCGTTTGCTGATAATTAAAACTGATTTTAGAAATAATTTTGAAACAAATCTTTGTGCTTAACAACCTAAATTAAATATGTAGGCTTCAGTGGAGCAAGTTTCCACCCTTTCCTTATCTACGAAAGTGAAGGAGTAAAGAGTAAAAGTAAAGTAAAGAGAAAATAAAGAGGCCAAATGGAGGAGGCTCTGTCTTTATCCTCACGCTGCAGATGGTCTGTTTAATTGTTTTAAAGCGTTCAGTTTTTTCACTTACAAAGTCCGCCATGTAAATAGCAAATGCTCAATGGTGCGACACAGCTGACTCTTAGAGGGAATGCTAGACAAGACTCTGATTGCTTTAATACACATTGTGCTCAAAACACACTCAAAACTCATTAAGAGAATAAGCACAATCCTGTTAGACCATGCGCTGGGGCGCAAACCATATTTTTCGTCTTTAAAATTGCAAAAGTGGTTGCGGACACAACCCTTTGGACTTATGGGGGAAACTGGAGTACTCGGAGGAGACCCATGTGAACACAGTGAGAACATGCAAACTCCACACAGAAATGGCAACTGACCCAGCCGAGGCTCGAACCAGAGACCTTCTTGCTGTTAGGCAAAGGTGCTACCCACTGCGCCATTAATTTTAATTAATTTTAAAGTTACTTTTGTTCTTTGTCATAATTTTTTTCAACTTTTGTCTTTTTTGTCAGTTATGTTTTCCTGTAATTGTGATATTTTGTGTCATAATTACATCATAATCATTATTGAGTCTTAATTGAGACTAATTGCATTCATTTTATCAAACAATTTTTATATTTCTTTTATAATAACAAGAACACTTAGTAAACATGCTTTGTAGTTTCTAAGTGAAGTTTCACAAACTAATTTCGAGGGGAGCATGTGATATGATTGCTCACGGCTGGTCTCTCATCCGAAATCATTAGTAAGCCAATCAGATTAATCCAAACTCACTATAAATAGCCTGACTAGCATTACTCCCTCATCTTCGTTTTTTGAGAAGTCCCCCCATCCACCCCTTCTCCCACTTTCCACATTTACCAGGGGGAGATCTCAAGAACAACCTTATCTCGTACCCCCTTACATGCTCATTGACCAGGAAAGAGCCCTGGGCTCACTTATCTCCGAGCTTAGGGTTTTCTCCTGGGACAGCATGCCAAACCTACTATTATTATCAAGCAATATCTAAGTGTGAACTCTGTAAATGTTATTTATATCTCATAATTTGTTGTTATAATTATTTCATTATTGTTTTGTCAGTTAACACTAATTTTGCATTTTAATATCCAAATTATGTCTTATATAATATAGATTATTTTTAAATCTCATAATTATGACTTAGTATCTCATAATTTAGACTTTCCTCATCTTATAAAACGATCACTGGGATACTGTATGTTATTCTGCAGTTGTTCAGTAGACTCTTGAAGTGGCGGAGAAAGTAGTTTTTCATTTGTGAGCTTGTAACTGTGTGTAAGTGTGGAATCATTCCTGCAGTGTTAGTCATCCAGTGCCTCTGAGACGAAACAGGCTTAGTCCCCCCTCATTTAGACCCCTTCCATCTCCTTTTTCTCTCAGTCCCTTTCTCTCCTTTTTAAGGAAATATGCAATCGTCGCCAAGAAACATGGAAAAAACACAAACCCATCACTGTTTCATGAGCAGAGCCTGATTATTCTGCAGAAGTCAAGCTGAAATTATGTTTTCCTTAGTCTTGAGTTTCTTCACAGGTGCTAGACAGCAGTTTTTCCAGAGAAATATTGCAGCTGATCAGATAAGGCCATCTCAGGAAGCTGTGTTTATCAGTTCATTTAAAATTTCTGGCTAATCTAATATACTTGGGTGTATCAGATTGGATACCATGCATGCTGTCCATTATAAACACTATTTAAGATTACAGTAGTGAACATTTGAAGTGCATCAGAAAATTCAGAAGACAAGAATGAGCACAATAGTTTTAGAGTAACTTTGATGAAAGGTTTTGATCCTCTTCAGAGGTTGACTACTGTATTGTTATTAGTGCTTCTTAATCTTTTGACTAAAATCTGAATGAATTAATTTCAGCACAAACACGCACACACAAACAAACATGAATTGAAAAGGTTAAGCAGTCTTGAAATGATCACACATGTGCTGTTCGCAGTCAAACAATGATCACATTGGAAATGAGGAACTAATTTCATTAACTGTAAAATTAGATTCTGCATCCAATCAAAACATGACTGAAAGCTCGTTTCTTTGAGATATCAAGCTCAAATTTAAAACAGATGCTTTGTTGAAGTTTGCTTAGAGTTAAAGGGATAATTTACCCAAAAATAAAAATCCACTCACTCAATGAATTCTGTACAATAAGGAAGATATTTTGAATAAAGCTAAAGACCTGACTTTCACATCAAGTGAGGGTCTTTCTTCGAAATATCTTCTTTACTGTTTAACATTAGAAAGAAAGTCAAACAGGTTTCGGACAAGCAAACATTGAGTAAACGATGACATGATTTTCATTTGTGGGTGAACTTTAAAATAGTTTCCCAAAAGATATTTCCATATCATTTTGGAAATAACCAAATACTATTGGCATTTTTATTACAAAAGTAACTCATATTATTTCTCTTATATTTTTTATGTTGTGACAACTCTTGGAGAGATTTACAGTAGTTTGCTAATGAATATGGAATATGTATTTAGTCTTGGTGGTCTAGATCTACTATGCTGCTGCTGTTTCTTTTATTAATGGGGAAGAACAAGACTTGCTGCTGCCAGTATATTTACAGACATTCTGTCTGACAATATAATATAATATATTCATTTATTCGTTTGGCTTAGTCTCTGATTATCAGAGGTCACCACAGCGGAATGAACCGCCAACTATTCCAGCATAATGTATGTTTTATGCACCGGATACCCTTCCAGCTGAAACTCAGTACTGGGAAACATCCATACCCACTCATACAGTACGGTCAATTTAGTTAATCCAATTCACCTATAGCACATGTCTTTGGACTGTGGGGGAAACCAGAGCGCCTGGAGGAAACCCACACCAACACAAGAAGAACATGCAAACTCCACATAGGAATGCCAACTGGCCTAGCTGGAACTCAAACCAGCGACATTGTTGCTGTGAGGCAACAGTGCTAACCACTGAGCCACCGTGCCACTCCTAATGTAATATATTGCTGCTGCAAACTTAGTATGTGTAAAACTCCCAGAGCAGATCTACACAGGTGGAGCTGGGGTGGAGGAGGAATCTGAAAACATTCTGCAGACTGCACAAACAGTGCTGAGGTATTTAAACTTTGAGGAGAAAGCTCATTGGCTGCTAAGGCGACAGCATTACCTGCGCCACGTAGATGACGATGTGGTTGGAAGCAATTTGTATTAACTTTTTTGCCAAGTTGCACTATAGACCTTGTTCTACAATGTGGAAGTGCGCTTGTTTTTGCCTATGGGAGAAATAACTAGGAATAATAAACGGCAGAAAATGGTCAAACTACTTGCTCTACAAACAAGTGTGTTCATACAGACAAAGTAGAATAATATAATGAGAAAATGTCAGTTTGCAACATCAAGCAGCACAATGAGCTGTTTTTAACGTCTAAAAATAAATGGAAGTTGATGAGATTGGAAGTCTTAAACCAAAAAGATTCCAATGGCTGCGCCTGCTCGTACGTGAAGAATAAGGTCAATAAAGCGTCTTCTTTAAAAAGAGGTTAAACTTAGGCTCTGTCCACATGAACACAGGTATTTTCAAAACTGCCCCTTCTTCTGGCGCAGTTTTGCTGTTTGTCCACATGAAAATTGAGTATTGGGTAACTTAAACCGAAATGTTCTGAAAACTCCACCATGAGTTAAGATTTTCTGAAACTCTGGGTTAAGTGTGATTGTGTGGACATTACAAACTGAGTTTTCGCATTATGACGTCAGTGTGCACGCTTTTTTCTCCTTTCTGATTGGCCAACACAGCTGGATTCACACCAAACGTGGAAGACATGAATGAGGCAAATTTCGCATTCCGTATTGTACGACTGTGGGAAGGTAATCCGCCTCTGTTCTCGGTTTGTAATGATTTATCAAAGACTATAGAAAACACAAGACTTGTCACTTGTATAGTTTTGATTGGGGAAAAGTGTAACGGTCAATACGGCAAATGAAGCCCCGATCTTCAAGTACAGGAGCCAATCATCAATCGCTATAGACTGACGATTCTCCGGGGAAGGGGCTCGGACCAGGCGTGAGTTTCGCAGGTTTTGTTTGATTGGAATTTGATGTTTCTCGATTCAAACACAATGCCTGAGCATACGTAATGCCCGAGAGGCATTTCAAAGATGGCCGCAGAGTGAAATGACTTGCCTTAAAGGGACTTTGCTTGTATGCAATTTACTCATGAAAAGTACGTAATGCCCAGTTTAGTGTTAGCTCAGCATAAAAGTGTCATTATCGCCCCCTGTTGGTTTGGCGTGACCTTAACATGCCTCACAGCGCGTTTTTGTATTTCATGTGGATGGAAATTATTTTAAAACAAATGCGAGGAAAATTTTGCCGTGTGGACATGGCCCTAGACTTACAGTTGAATAACAGGTCATATATTAATTAAAACTATTTCTTAAATATCCTAATATCTGGACATACACATTAAATTCAGAGAGCAGAGATGATTGTGTTATATAAATACTTTTCATCTGCTATTCTGAGTAGAGATTTGAACTTGTAATTGTAAAGTTGAAAGGTCAGATGGTGTATACATATTTTGACTATGTTTGCACTTGATATACAGTACATGTATGCATGCAATGGAACACGCCGCACACGAAGTGTTTAAAAGTGAAAGGGTTGCAAAAAAAAGACAAAATCCAGCTGGAAGTTGTTGTCATTCTTGTGTGTGCATGTGTGTGTGTGTGTGTGTGTGTGTGTGTGTGTAAGAGAGAGGAATTGCATTCACATCTGTGAGTTTATGAGTGTGACCATGAAAATATGTGTGTGTTTTAAGTGTGTGTATGTATGCAGTCAAGTGTGTTACTGTTTGCGCCACTGATTTGTTAACAAATAGCAGACCCACAAAGTTAGAATGGCCGTCCAATCCTCCTTTGCACTTTGACATCAGTTTCACATTTATTTTGCTTCAATGCCTAATAAAACAGCAACAATTGAATTGATTTTAATTGCACTGTTTTTTCCACACTAAACAGAGAGTTAAATCTATAAGGCATTTAGGATATTCACACTACATTTGGGACTTGGAAAAAGTGTAATGTGTACTTTTTCATTATAGTAACCATCATGGCATACACAGTATTATAGGTTATTTTTATATGATGTAAATATTAAAAACCCATGCTTATATATTTTGATGCTTATTAAGGGTTTTGGAACAAAATTCAATGCATACTCACCAAATTAAATCATGCAGAGAAGAAAACATATTGCTAAAATAAATAAAAACAAAAAACAGGTAAGAAATCTATAAAGACATTTTTTTTAATGTGGAATTAATAAATAAAATGGTACATTGTTAAAATAATCTGCTAAATAACAGATTTATGCATGTTTTCTTTTTTATGGGGCGTTGATCTCTGACAATGGTTGATGTTGAAAAATTTAACAAAGTTACTTTTATTCACATTTTTAGTATGAATAATATTGTCTGTACATTATGATACAAAAAAATGGGTAATGAGCAGACTGTATTTTTATGTTATTGTTTATACAAGTTTACATTCATTTATTCATTTTCCTTTGGCTTAGTCCATTTATTCATCAGTGGTCAGCACAGCGGAATGAACCGCCAACTTTTCAAGCATATGTTTTACCCAGCAAATGCCCTTCCAGCTGCAACCCAGTATTGGGAAACATTCATACACGCTTTACACTATGGCCAATTTAGTTTATTCAATTCATATATAGCACATGTCTTTAGACTGTGGGGGAAACCGGAGCACCTCGAGAAAACCCACGCAACACAGTGAGAACATGCAAATTCCACAAAGAAATGTCAACTGGTCAACTGGTCCAGCAGGGACTCGAACCAGTGACCTTCTTGCTGCTAGGTGACAGTGCTAACCACTGAGCCACCGTGTCGCTCCTATACAGCTTTATTTTAAATAGAATTTTTAAATATTTTTTCAAACTACTGAAATAAAATTTCAACATCTGAATCATGAGATCATGCACCCATAATGCAATAGAAATCATACATAAACTAAAAATTGAACATATATTTTACTTACCCCATTTTTTAACAGTTACTTGGCATGTCTTAATTCTGCCATTTTCTGGCAATTATGAGAACTCTGTTGAATTTGTGATGTATGAAGTAATAATTCTGATAAAAAGTACTCTGCATTATCTCGTCAGTTTAACAAAGTGAATGTTTTTGACATTTTTAACAGTTTTGAGGAAAAAAATCTATAATAAATCTGTGCATCTGTTATTTTTACCATATTATATAATTATACCAACCCAGACATTATACAGAATCTCTAGAGAGACCTAAAAATGTTTGTCCACCAACGTTTACCATCCAAATTGACAGAACTGAAGAGGAGAAATGGCAGAGGATCCCCAAATCCTGGTTTGAAAAACTTCCCAAAAACACTCATAGCGGTATTCAACCTGCAAAAATGTCAACAATTCTGTTTTTTCTGTCAATATGCTCAACCTGCAGTCTGTGTAGGTCTTAACGCCCCAGTATATTGATGGACACTATACTGCTCAGCGGGCACCGTCTTTTGGATGAGATGTTAAACTAAGGTCCTGACTCTCTGTGGTTGGTAAAAATTCCAGGATGTTCTTTGAAAGTATGTAGGGGTTTAAACCCGGCAGCCTGGCCAATTTTACCTACTGGCCTCTGTCCATCATAGCCCATATCATAATTAGCTTCATCACTCTGTCTCCTCTCCACCAATCAGCTGGTCTGTGGTGTATGATCTGGCGCAAAATGGCTGCTATCGCGTCATCTAGGTTAATGCTGCACACTGCTGGTGGATGAGGAGATTCCCGCCAGTGTTGCCATATTGGGCAGTTTTTAATTTATTTTTGCGGGTAAAAAAGGACATAGGCGGGTAGTGAAAATTTAGGCAGTTTTGCCGCCCAATGGAACATAGGGCTCCGCCCCCCACTGAGGGTGATTTTGCCCCCCCCCCTCCCCCCCCCCAATGAGCGTTTTTCTGGCAACCATCAAAAACCCATCCTCCCACACTGAGCGCGAGTTCCAGATGACTGGGCGGGTCATTTTGCATTTCGGCGGTTTTTTGATAGCTTTAGGGCTGGAATCAGTCAGCTACATCTAGCAATACTGATTCCAGCCAAAAATGTGTCAAGCACTCTTAGTCTTTTATCGCTTCTGCACGCCTGTTGTAAATTATTGGTTGGGTTTAGGAAAGTAAGCGGGCGGGCGGGTCAATCTGTAAAATTGGTTGGGTTCAGGGAAGGAGGAGGGTGGGTTGGCCAGCCGATTGGCCGGTCGCCCAGTCAATCATTCAGCCAGTCGGACAGACGGTCGTTCGACAGCGACCTCTGGTGGGTTTACGCGAGAACAGTACGGGCGCAAACAGCACTTGCGAGAAACATTTGAGAAGCGAAAAAGCGCACACAGCGGCCTCTCGTGGATTCGCAAAAACTGCAAAAATACGTACCTCCTGGAACGTATTTCGCGGTCTCCAGAAACGTCCACAGGACTTAAGTTTTTAATAAATTCCTTAGACCAAAGGCTGTCCACACCAATACCTGATTAAAAAAATGAATATATAAGCCCATTAGATAAAACCTATTAAATAAGTGAGCCTTTCCCCGTCTTCCTCCGGCATTCAGAATATAAAGAGCTTCCTGTGCTGCTTTACTATCTTATGTAACTTGGGTTCAGCTGGATATTTGTGCAAGTGATTTGAAATCCTGTGGAACTTTGGAAAGGATGTGAAAGATATCTTCTTTTCTCTCTCATGTTCGCTTTTCTCTCTCCACACAGGGGAAATCCTAAATCCAGCAGCCCTCTCTTAAAGGCCAGCAGAAACTGACATATGGCATACAGACGGCTTCAAGAGATTTTTCCGTAATTTCCTCCATCTCATGTGGCGATTGAATGCTTTTGAAGGTTATGGTGTTTTTTTGTGTGCAGTGTGTAAACATATTGTGCATTTTTTGGAGTGTGCACATTTAATTTTTACTGCACTATGAATGTGTATGTGACTCAGTGGAGTAACTCTGTCAAATGTGACTGGCACCCGCTCTGTCAGATGCCCACAAGTTACTGCAAATACTTTGTTGTGCTTGGCTTTGTACTGTAATTGACTGGAAATGACTATGGCCAAAACCATGGACACAGAATGACTTATAAAAAAAAAAGACTTGGCAGAGCGTATGGAGTTTTTCAGGAGCATGTAGGTCATATTTCTTATGTTGTATCTTGCGTAAGAAAAGTAAGTCCATTTTCATCCATGCATTCAGCAAAATGCTTCTTATTTTTGCATTTTTGGCCACTAAAATTCTTGATACATTCATTTTCTTTGCAGCTAAGTCCCTTTATTAATCTGGGGTCGCCACAGTGGAATTAACCACCAACTTATCCAGCATATGTTTTACACAGCGGATGCTCATCTAGCCGCAACCCAAAACTGGGAAACATCCATACACTCTCATTCTCATACATTCACTACAGCCAATTAAGTTTATTCAATTCACCTATAACGCATGTCTTTGAACTGTAGGAGAAACCGGAGCACCCGGAGGAAACCCATGCCAACACGGGGAGAACATGCAAACTCCACACAGAAATGCCAACTGGCCCAGCTGGGGCTCAAACCAGCGACCTTCTTGGTATGAGGTGATTGTGCTACCCACAGCACCACCGTGCTGCCATTCTTGATAACATTTTTGTAATTACCCAGGTAGCAAAGACTTCTGGCCCAGATTTGGCATAAAGCTGGCACAGCAAGTATTTGTCAGGCAATGGCATACAACATGTGGGCTAAACATGGCCTGGGTTTGGCAGAGGTGGCACCATCTTTAAGGTGGCACATAAGATTTGGCACAGATATTAAATGAAGTATTTGGCCCAAATGTTAAAAATGTATATGTGGACCACGTAAGTTTGGCCTATCTTGGCCCACTTTTAAAATAAATTGATATTATTTTTGAGTAAAGTAAAAATTCTACAAGGTACTGCAAAATACTAATCAGGTCGCTTAGAAAAAGCATGGCCATAAAGTGAAATGCTTCATGGGTTTATTAAATTCATTGCAGTCATGACACACCAACATATCTGACCCAGTTCAGGCCCAGTTAAGGGTTATTAACTTGGCTGAGACTTGACCCAGATATGGTCCATGTTTGGCCTTTGTATAGAAGTCAGACTTGGTCCATTTATTTACTGTAATTCACTGTGGCATGTGGGCCAAGCAAAAGTTGATTATGTGGGCCTGATCTGGACCAGAAAGGTTTCATGCACAAACAGGTTACTGTCATCTAAACTGTTTTAATAGTTTTATTGTAATCGAAATTTGCTATAAATAGCAATTACTTTCCTTTTTACTTTTCTTTTCAGCTTAGTCCCTTTATTATTCAGGGGTCGCCACAGCGGAATGAACTGCCAACTTATCCAGCGTATGTTTTATGCAGCGAATGCCCTTCCAGCTGCAACCCAGCTCTAGAAAACACTCATATACACACACACACACACACACACACACACTACGGACAATTTAGCTTACCCAATTCACCTATAGCGCATGTCTTTGGACTTGTGGGGGAAACTGGAGCACCCGGAAGAAACCCATGCAAAGACTCGGAGAACATGCAAACTCCAGAAAAAGCCAGCTGAGGCCCGTACCAGCGACCTTTTTGCTGTGAGGTGACAGCGCTACCCGCTGCACCACCGCGCCACCTGACTTGGTGTAGTCATGTACTGTAATTCACTGTAGCTTGTGGGCCAAACTAATTTTGATTGTGTAGGCCAGAACTGGGCCAGAGAAATTTTGCTATGTGGGTAGCCTACACATTTGTACCTAAAGAGTCCAGATTGGTTCCTCAACGCTATATGTTAGTACCTTTAAAATTTTAAGAGGTACATTATCAAATGTCAAAGTCCCTGGCATCTGGCTGTGATCAAGACCTTTTATTACGTTTGGCTAGCTAAAACTATCTACTCCTGGGAGGGGGTAGAAATCAGGGGCTGTGCGTTTACTTCCAGAAGGAAGTTGAAATTGGGGGGCATGTAGTTAGAGCTGGAAGCTTAACTTTTCAATTATAGGTGAAAAATCGAATCTGCTGGAGATGTCCAATAGATTAGTAGGTACAGAAAAAGTCCACAGAGAGGGGGTGATCACCAGAATGGGCAAGTCCCAGAGTAAAATGAGAAAATATGATACTTCGGGGTTTTGGAATATGGAAAAACTGTCTTTATGCTGTTTTCATCTGTTTTTATTTTATTTGTTTTTATTTTATTTATACTCGCCTCCTTTATTCCTGTTTATGTAAAGCACTTTGAATTGCCACTGGGTATGAAATGTGCTATAGAAATAAACTTGCCTTGCCTTACCTATTGTTCATTTTAGGTACTAATATGTACCCTTGAATTATTAATAAGGACCCTTTTAGTTACAAATGTATACCTTTTGAATAGGTACCACTTCAGTGACCACTCTCACACCATTATTTTTGAGAGTCTATATATCTAATTTATATCTAAAATGGTTTAGTGATACAGCTATAAGGAGTAGTCTGTTTTACATCTGACAGTGTTTCCTCTGCATTCTCCACAAAACTACAAATAGAACTAAAAAAACAAAAAACAAACAAAAAAACATTCAGATCCTTTGAAACAGACTTATGGTCATTGTACCGGCAGATGCTTCATCCATGTGCCTTTCATTAGCGCACTTTCACAGAAGAAAGCCCATATGAGAGATCCTGCTGTTACTTTAACACGTAGCCTATTTTTTGAAAGAAAACACTAAATATAATTCAATAAGATGTCTCACTCCAATTTTTGTGAACATATGTGGGTGATGCACACTACACCCCTCTCCCCTCTTATGATCCATTAGAGATGCTTGAAACGCGCGTGAATGTGGAAGCACAGCGCCGCCACGCGGACAGAAGCGGGGACGCGCGCTATGCAGCGGCGCGCATGAAGGAGGATCCAGACTTCTGTTCAAGCTGGGAGAAGCGCAGAGGAAACTACTCCTGCAGCTTGGCTTCTCGCTCACTCCCTCATTTTGGACTTTATTCTAATTTCTACTACCTGGTTCGGAATGTATGCTTGGTAGCCCTCAACATAAATCAGCAGTCGAGACGTTCTTCAGATTCTCTGGTCTTGGGTGGGTAAGTCGAAACTAACTTTTATATAACTTTGGCAAATGCGTTGCTGTCTCTGAAGAGTGCAGGTTTGGAAAAGCACGGGCACGAGCCTATTAACGTTATATTGTTCAGTTACAGTAGTTAGTATTTTATAACCTGCTTCTAATATTTGCTGATTTACTGGAGAGAGAGAGATGAAAAAATGTGATTTGCATGCACTTCATCATTATTATTTCGTCCTATGGATCACATATACAACTTATTTAAATAATAAAACCTAGATCGCATTATTGTTAGACGCAAGCTGACTTTATCATGTTTTTATTATATATTTTTGCATATATGTAATACTGTGTAATGGCCATGAAAACAGACTAACAGGCAATTGAAACCTAAAGTAAATGTAATAACATGTAAACAAAGAAAATCGGCTGTAATTAATGTACATTATATGCTACATTTGCAATATAGCTATGCAAATATTTTCACTACTTGGTAATTTGTTGCATCACATTTAATATTTGTATGTAAGCCAGAATAAGGCTTTTGTCAATTGTCAAGTCAATATTTATGTTTTGTCACCTTTTTATGGCATATAAAGTGTATCAGATTGGCTCATTGGATTAAATGTGAGGCCTAGCTGAGATAATTGTTTCAAATACAAACTGTTATAAGTATTGTGAGATATTTCTTTACTGTAGCAGGAGCTATTCTGAATCTGCTTTGACAGCCTAGTAGTAATAGTTAGTCTGAATTAACTGATAAGAGGTCCAGAGAAAATATGATTTCATGTTATTTTTGAGCAAATATTTTGTTAGAAGCAAAATTTACTTATATCAAGGGTATAGATGGAGCCTCAGAAGGTCACTTTAGTCTTTTATTAGACATTTGATTGAATAATTGTTAATGCATTATTTCCAGTTGTTGATATTTGACACGCTTATGAAAATCCATCTCAGTGAACTAGAAAATGAGTTTTTAATTTCTGCAGGAAGCCCAAATACACCGATTGGTCCATTTTGATCAGTGGAATGAAAAGTAGAAGCTTCATCAAGACAACATTCACACTTTATTGACCATTCTATTAAAAACAAATTATGAATAGTGCATATGACCAAGATAATTAGTATGGAGACTTGTTTTGTCTTCGCAATTAGACACAACTTCCTGCTATTTAAGCCACACCTTGTTTTAAGTTAGAATGAATTAGTGCCTGCCTACTTTTTTGTTGTTGCCATGGTTCTGGATCTGTTTGTCATAGTGACTTTTAACTCTTCATTTTGGAGTTGTAAGCTACTAGCTGAACTAACCACCTATGAGGGGAATCACAACACCACAAACTTTGATTAGACGCAAAAAAAAAACTTTTTAAAGTGAGAGCCTGTGAGGAATGACTGTATTAGTTATGTTGTAGAATAAAACATTGAAGTCTTCTTTTCAGGTTATGTCAAACACAACTCTTATTTTACTCATATAAAATGCCATTGGAAAATCCATTTAAAAATCTCTTGATAAAAATGTAAAATGCTGATGCTCCTCAGAATTTTAAGACTACAAATTGAACAGCTTTATTGCTATTCAGATATATTTAGAATCACAAGAAATTGTTCACTAGAAAGCAGATGGATCTTTGAAAATACATTCAGATTCTTGATTTGAAGCACAAAAAAAAAAGAAAATGAAAAAATGTACAAGACTGTATACTTAACAACAGTAATTTCAGCAAGAACTACAATCCCATTAGACATTGCAAATGACACACTGGTAACTATTTCTGAAATAATAATTACAGAGTATTTAACTGTAATATGAACTAGGGTTGGGTCGATAAACGATGCCATCGTCCATCGCCGATGGCTGATAGACATCATGATGCTGAGCCAGCATGTCGATCCTCTGCCCCGCCCTCTCGCTACAGCAACCTGCTCATGAAAAATACACACGTAGGCCCCGTTTACACTAATACATCTTAGTTTTAAAATGGCATTTTAGAACGAAAACGATCAACATCAACACTGGCGTTTCATCTAGCATTTCTGAAAAGATCTCTCTGTTCACAATATACTGCTGAAAAGAACATCACGTGACCACACACTCACTCATACACTACAGACAATTTAGCCTACCCAATTCACCTGTACCACATGTCTTTGGACTCTGATTGAAACTGGAGCAGCTTGAGGAAACCCATGTAAATGCAGGGAGAACATGCAAACTCCACACAGAAACGCCTACTGACACAGCCAAGGCTCGAACCAGCAACCTTCTTGCTGTGAGGGGACAGCACTACCTACTGTGCCACTGTTTATTCTGATGAATACTTTTACCCAAGAAGCACAGACACATTAATTAAGCTACCCCTATCTATATATTTAATTATTTTGGAAGCACAGAGAGATCAACTGAATTATGAGATCCACTCATTTGCAATTATTCATGGGAGTGGGTGGAGCGAAAGTTTTTTTTGGCACACTTTGCTTGCAGCGACTTTCTGATTGGTGGGATTTTCTGTATAGAATCATGGTAAATGTAGTTTTCTGGACAACTTCTGCTATTAAACATGATTGTTTCAAAGTAAGTTGAATTAATGTGAACATATTGGTTTAAAAAGCCATCTACAATTGATTAACAATCTCAGAACTTCATATGAAGAAGATTACTAGAATTTTAACTTTTTAGTTTTTTATCTATTATCCACGTTTGAAGAATATCTCTTGAATATTTTCGTTTTCAGTTAAACTTTCTATGGGGGTGGCCAATTCAATTCAGTTTCCACCCTACTGTCTGACTCTGAGCATTTTCAATGGAAACTTCAAGAAGCACTGTTCATTTTTCTATTAGAAAATGCAACTGTATTAATGTTTTATGCAAAAGATAAAGTCTACGATCCTGATTTTACTGTGTATACCGCAGTGTTACTGATTGTTCATACATAATTTCAGAATTGTGCACTTTAAAGCATTAAAACATTTCACATTCCAGATTCTGGCACTGGTGAGTCTGTTGCACAAATTCCTATGTTTTGTAAATGAGCATGCTAGGAGCTAAGAGATGTCTACAGATAGGATTTATGAGCATGTTGTGCTGTGATCATGGTCAACATGTTCTGTTTGCTTGTCTTGTTCAGGAAGGAGAGTGAGGATGATGAGATTGTCGATCCTCCTCCTGTTGTTTGTGGGTGTTCATGCACAGGACCAGACTCCAGCTGGCTCTTCGTGTAGTCCTATAAGTGAGTAAATAATGCTTGATTTGGTGGCAGATAGTTTTTTTTAATTCCGTGAATGCATGATTTCTTTATTTACTGGATGAATTAAATTGTTAAGAAGTGGCTGTGAAGAAAAATATTTCAGATAAATCCTGAAGATTTTGTTAATCGAACATTCCTGGAAAGATGAATTAGTTTTCATAAAACACATTAGGGAGCACATCTGTTTTCAACACTAAACACTACTTGTGGGGGAATCAACACTAAACTACGTTTACATGGACATCAGTAATAAAATTATTCAATAATCAATAATATGATTAGGGTGTTTATATGAGTTGCTTTTTGAAAGTTCCTTTCATGATCTCATTTTATAGCACATAATTCGGTTAACGTCATTGCGTCGCCACACTATCCACGTTTCCTCCGGGGTTTCATTTAATTTCGGGTGTTTCAGTTTTTATTTGTCGACTTTAACTGCAGTTTGGCACTTTCACTTTCATTCAGGAATATTTCATGCATGCCCCCCGTGACAAACGAGATATTGGATGCGAGTATGAATTAAGAACTGCTGGAAGAGTATTGTTTTAATGGAATTTGTTACTGCATGTCGTATGGGGGGAAAAAAAACTTCTGCATTTCATGATGCAGGTGTCTGTGGTCCAATCTGCAGTAAGTGTATAGACTATCCTGCCACAAAATGCGATGAAAATCCTACACGACTGTAGTTTGATTAAGGTGTTTTCCTGTCTGTACTGCACTTCAATAATGCAACTAAAATCGACATACTCCATGTCTTTATTCCATTTCTGTTTAGTTCGATTATGACCTTAATTAGATTAAATTAATCAAAAATCGCTGTTTACATGGTAGACTCTTAACCAGAGTATTGTCTTTATCATATTAAAATCAGAGTATTGGTGTCCATGTAAGGGTATCCTTTAATAAGAAGAAATATTTCCTGAGCACAAAATCAGCATATTAGAATGATTTCTGAAGGATTGTGTGTAATAAATGCTGAAAAATAACTTTGAATCTAAATAATGAATTATATTTTAATGAATTTTAGACTAGTTTTCCACAATAATTAAATTTTTAAAATGTAAATGAATAAATAAATCAGCTTTGGTGATCATAAAAGCCTTCTTTAAAAAAAAAACCATACTAATGTTTTTTTTTTAAGTCCAATTAATGCATCATTGCTTAATAAATTAGTTTAACTACCTTTAAAAAACAAAATCAGGATTTTTTTTTTATTAATAGAAAGTAATTCTTTGAATTAGAAATTATTTGTAATATTATTAATGTCTTTATTGGCGTTTTTTTTTTTTTTTTTTTTACCAAATTTAATGTCTGAATAAAGTAAATAATATTTAAAACAGATGTAAAAAAAAAATCAAAAACCTTACTGACTAGATTCTGTGATGATTAGAAAAAGAAGCATTTATTTAACATATAAATCTTTTGTAACGTTATCAGTGCCTATATTAGGGCTGCACGATATTGAAAAACACATACATTGGATATTTCAGTTTTCTGCGATGTTATGTTGCCATATTTAAAAAAAATATTTTAAATAAATTAATAATTTTAGATTAAATGGGATGGTTTGGTAGGGGAGTGCATCTGTGTGAAAAACAATGAACAAATTAGATAAAGAAAAGTAGATCAAATATACAAATGAAGGAGTCTAACAGTATTCAGGGTACAGAAATAAAAGAATCAGATGTACAATAAAACTGTGAAGTCTTCATTTTATAAATATTGTATCTTTGTTAAAGGTGCTGTATGTAAGTTTTTGACTCTTCTAAAGCATTAACATACCATAATATTTAGGAATAAGCTAAGTGAGCATTCTTGTTCATCTGAAAAACAATGCTGAAGTCAGACATTCTGCTTTAAAAATGTGTTTTTCGTGCCAGAGCATGCATTTGTGAGCGAAATGCGACCTCCGGTGGACAGTAGAAGACTCCGAAATGAGAAGCAGATTCAGAGTTCCACATGAGGTTATTATTAATTAGCAAATAATATAAATATTACACATTTGGTGAGCAGGTTACACTGTAACCATGTGCACTAACAACACACTTTGCGACGAGATACGCAGTGATAAGCAATTTGGCTGTTTGCATCAGATGAAACATGACAGACATTTAAATACAGCCATTCAGAAGCACAGAATATGTACTCACTCATGAAATGGTAAGGTTTATAATCTATTTATTACATATTGATGCTCTGGTATACTATAATCATTACTCTGCAGATCCTGCATCGTGACTATTGCCTGGGCCAGATTAACCAATAGGCATTATTGGCACAGGCCCAGGGGCCCGTGCGCACTTGGGGCCCCTGCGAGGGGGCGAAAAACACTGATTTTGTAGTGTCTATTTAGGCTAAGAGCAAATAGCACACCTCGTTGGAATGAGCTAGTTGAGTGATTCCCGTCCATCACGTTTTATTGACAGAGACAACATAACTAAAGAGAGCGGCAAACAGCAGCATGAGTGGCGTAGCTCGTAAAGAGCATGGCAACATGTTTTGACACGATCGATCAAGAACCCGGTTCTAATCTAGTGTCTGATGAACTCATTCTTCTTTTTCTCCCACTACATATCAAATTTTGCCTACTCTTCATCACGAGGAAGACAAGTAGTAATTATTAATAAGTTGTGTATCATGGAAGACTTCATAGAACTGAATTGGATTGGAGAGGTGTTAAGTGCAAATCATATGCATTATGCGTTCAGTGTTTCCTATAGGATTTTTTCCATCTGTGGCGGCCGGCCTTTTTTACACAGATCTACCAACTACCTGTGACGTTATTTCAACGACAAATGTCGTGAGCGCAGTATTACGAGTCAAGATCGCATTTATGTAAAAGCGTACGAGCATGCGAATCTCTTTGCTTGTGTGCCGATTTCCTTCCTTCTTGCATTCTCCCTCAAATATACGCTGCTCAAGCGCAGATCTTCTTGTGCGCTCTCAAATAAATGCTGCTGAAGTGCGATTTAGTGCGTTTATGTAACGAGGATGTCTCCAACATTTATAAGATTTGCTAGGAATATTTATGAATGTCTCCAATAGACCTACAGATCGGCATTAATGCGTCCTGAAGTAAAGTGAAACGGCTTTACGTCGCGTTTGCTGGCCTCACGCATCACGCACATGTCAGTCAGCCAGTCAGTCTGTCAGCACGTACACGTAACCTTAAAGGGTTAAACAAATAACGCACTTCTACGGTTACAGAAAATTTGCGCTGTTATAATTCACTTACCTTTTAATACGTTTTGGTGCGACCTTTGGTATAACCTGCTATTTAAAAAAACACGACTGAATGTTTTGAATGAGAAGCTGTAATGTAGCTGTGGCGGGATCAATTTTGCCGTGGCGCCCCACCATGGAAGAATGATTGTAGCGGAACTCATGAAGTTTGTAGAAGTTATACATTAAAAACACCCTTAAATATGAATTTTTGTTCTGCTTCAGTAAACCCGAACAAGTATATTAAAATCCATGAATTTTCACTAGTTGTATTAGTATTTTTTTCAAAGTGTGCTTTAAATGCTTTAAAAATAAGTTTAATCTTTGTAGATTAGAAATATATACGGTATATCATTTATTTTTAAATCCGGGCAATACATTATAGATTAATTTTATTTAAAAATATGATATTAATCTTATTTTTTAATTCAACTATAGGGGTGCGGGCAGGTAGGGGGGCAATGTGACATTGTGACCAGGGGCGTCTGAATTCTTAATCTGCGCTTGACTATTTCAGACTCACACATTGCAATATCGATGCTAAAATTATATATTTTGCAGGCCAAGCTTACAATATATTGCCACTCATATGCTGAATAAGCATATTATTCAACTTATTTCAATACTACCCTCATACTTTTAAACAGCATGTTTCTATAACAGATATAGCACTTCCATCATACTATTTCACCCTGATTTAGTGATTTAAATCCCCAAGTGTGTTCTGTCCCATCAGAAAGTACCGAATGCCCGATCGACTTGTACTTTGTCATCGACACATCTGAGACCATCGCTCTTCAGGAGAACCCGCCGGGCAGCTTGGTAGAGAGTATCAAAGAATTCACCATCAGATTTGCTGAGAAGCTCCAAAATGTGAACTACAGAGGATCAGTGGACATCACCTGGGCCATCGGAGGACTCCACTTCTCCCAGCGCCAGGAGTTCTTCAGCAGCATCACCACTAAAGAGAAGTTCATCAGTAATCTCCGGCCCATCAGATACCTGGGCAAGGGCACGCACATTGATTGCGCCATCACCAACATGACCCAGCAGCTGGTCCGCTTTCCATCCAGACCTGACGCCAAACGCTTCGCCGTGGTCATCACTGATGGTCACGTGACTGGGAACCCATGTGGGGGGATCAAAGTGGCGGCAGAACGGGCACGCGATGAAAATATTAGGATCTTCGCGGTGGCATCATCCAGGAATTTGGAGGAGACAGGGCTCAGGGAGATCGCAAACTCACCCGCTGGAGTTTATCGTAATAAATACATGGCAGTGGATCTCACTGGAACACGGCCAGTTATTGTGATGTCCACAATCGATCGCATTTACGACACAATGGTAATGCAGTGCTTTTTATCAGTGCTGGGAAAAGATTACTCACTATTAATCACATCCAAAACAAAAGTAATAGATGTGTGTGTTATATGAGCAATATCACAAGAGTAGCAGTGCAATATCGGCACTGGTGGGAGGCGTGTGTTGGCTCGAGGCCTCAGGCCGAGTGCCTTAGTGTCCCACCAGAGTTGATAAACAGTCATATTGCACTGCTACAAATGTGATATTGCATTTACACAACAGTTCAAAGGCATAATCGTGTGTATAAAAAAGAAAATCAAACACAGAGAGTTTCAAAAACCCATTTGTACGAGGAACTACTTTCTTCCACCACATCGGAACTAAAGAAACTGTTGCTACCTCACACATGTCACTTTAGAGCTAGCATTTGAATGATTCTCTAGCGTGTCTAAAGTGATGACAAAACATGTAATTTTCGCTCACATTTTAAGATTATAAGGCTAATTGGCATGAAATGCCATCAATCTACAAATACTTCCCAGGAAATCGGGCAATAGACAATACAATACAATAATTAACCCCCAAAAAGCCAAAGCAAAGCAAACACTACCAGTTTATGTGGTATAAATACAGCACTACAAAATACAAAAGAGAGAGATTGACTTAAAATGTCACTTACCTGGTTTATAATTATTTATTCAGCGGTAGTTTGAAACTTACGTTGAGTAGCGATGAGTTTTTCACCCTGCAGGGACTTCGGTCTCTGTCGCCATCTTGTGGCGGAACGTCAACCGTCACTTTCTTTGGTCTGCTCAGAGAGGCTGATGGCGGCCGATGCACTGTATCTCCGGAATTATAAATATTTTAAAATAGGCACTATCCTTATAGATAAACTGCATAGTTGCAGTCTAAACAAATATATTCTCACCTGAAAAGCGTCAAAAGTACATTGTGTTGCCCAACAGCTGCAATATTTGTCAAACTGTAGAGTGTCCTCTGCTTGTCGCTGTATGTGGGCGGAGCAATACACAAGGGTGAATAGGCTGTATGAGTGCTGTTATTTGCAGAATATTGCACAGCTTTCAGCCAATCAGATTCAAGAACCAGACAGAACTGTTGTATAAATATTTTTATTTTGTATACAGTTGAAGTCAAAATTATTTGCCAAAATTAAATCTTTTTCAAATATTTCCCAAATGATGTTTAACAGAGCAAGATATTTTTTCACAGTATTTCCTATAATTTCTTCTGGAGAAAGTCTTAATTGTTTTATTTCGGCTTTTTTTTTTTTTTCTACGTTTTAAGGTCAATATTATTAGCCCTCTTAAGCAATGTATTTTTTGATAGTCTACAGAGCAAACCATCATTATACAATAATTTGCCTAAAAGCACTAACTTGCCTAATTAACCTAGTTAAGCCTTTAAATTGCACTTTAAGCAGGATAGCATCTTAAAAAAAATCTAGTAAAACATTATGTACTGTGATCATGGCAAGGATAAAAGAAAGATAAAAAAGATGAGTTATTAAAACTATTATGTTTAGAAATGTGTTGAAAAAATCTTCTCTTCGTTAAACAAAAAGTAGGGAAAAATATTCAGGAGGGCTAATAATTCAGGAGGGCTAATACTAATTCTAGCTTTAACTGTATGTGATAAACACATACATAAAAACAAAAACTATTTTGTTACATAGATATTTCAATTCATATATAGGTTGTATCAAATACATATATATATTTTATTTAACTATAAATAAACATTTTCTCAAATATATGCATGCATGTGTGTATTTCTATATACTTAAAACATACACACTACACACACATATATTATGTTAAAACAAACTTTTATTTTGGATGCGATTATTCGCGATTAATGTTTCCCAGCGCTAGTTTTTATACTCATATAATCTAACAAGATATTTAACGGTAATTTTTCTGATATAGGACTTGATTTAATATTTTGTTGTGGGTTGAAGATTATTTTAGTAATGTTTTGCTGTTGTTTTCTCTTGCAGCTTCATATGGCTTACCAAGAGGTGAGATACTGACATCAATTGGTTTCAATGGTTTTCCTCAGTAGGTTCCAACATCAAGACTTTCCAAGTCTTTTTTCTTTTTTTAATTTGCATCAATGCATTAGTTGAACAGTTATTTAAGTAACTTATTGTTTATGCTACAGTAATTTACTAAAATGTTTTTACTTTTTGCATTTTTAATAAGTTGTTTTTATGAATGACAAGCTTGTCAAACACTGATCCACAAATGATTTGTTTTGCTCCAAAACCACAAATGAAGTGTTTCACATGTGATCCATGTGTATTGTACATGTGATTTTTAAAGGGATAGTTCACCTAGAAAGGAACATTTCCTCATTATTTGCTCACACTCAAATGGTTTTAAACTTTATCAATTTCTCTCTTCAGTTGCACTCAAAACATTATATTCTGAAGAATGTTGCAAACCTATTCAGTTCAATTCATCTTCATTTCTATAGCGCTTTTACAATGTAGATTGTGTCAAAGCAGCTTAACCTAGAAGTTCTAATAAATTGGAACTGTGTCAGTCCAGTTTTCAGAGTTAAGGTTCAGTTTAGTTAAGTTCAATGTGGTTTAGTTTTCAATGCTGAAAGTCCAAACACTGAAGGACAAATCCATCACCATTGACATGCATAGTTGGAGCAAACATATGGAAATTTCCAGCATTCTTCAAGATATCCTTTGTGTTCAACAGAAGAAAGAAACAGGTTTGGAACAAGTGGAGGATAAGTACAGTAAATGAAGACAGGACTATCCCTTTAACATGTGAAACTCGTGTGGTTTGTCTATAATAGCTCCTTTTGCTAAATAAAAGAGTGTATAGATGTATAAAAGTGTAGATGATGTTATTTACTGAACCATTGAGTTATCACATATAAGAATATATGACCTCCCTATGAACATTCTATGAAAGAAGTGATCATAGAATTTAGTTTAAAGCGTCTGGACTTATCCATATAGATATTTTAAAGGTTCTTCTTTTTCACTTTATTTTATAAGTGACCAAACTCATTTCTAACTCAATTTCATTAATTTTTCCCAGTGCTACTCTACGAAATGCTTGGAGACTGCAGGACCTCCTGGTCCCCCTGGACATAGGGGACAGAAAGTGAGTGTCACAACAAGATAAACTGTAATGGAAAAAAGACTGAATGAAATCTTATCTGACAAGCAATTTCAATCAATTAAAACCTGATCTGACCTGATTATTACAGGGAGCTAAAGGAGATAATGGGGGCGCTGGACTTAAAGGTGAAAAGGGACGACCTGTGAGTACAAGCCAGTTTTCTTGAATGTATTTTACACACCACATAAACTGCATTTTAACTATAATGAATCTCATTTGCATTTAGTGAAAGTTTCACGCCAGTACTATTTCTTTTTAAACTGTAGGGAGATCCTGGTATTGAAGGACCCATTGGACATCCTGGACCTAAGGTAAGTTTTTAACACACCTCAAGTAGAGTGAAAAGGTATAGGACAGGATACTTTTTATGAGTCAAAGCGTTTAATATGTACTGTACATCTGGCTGTGGGATAATTTGCATTAACTAATAAGGCATACTGTATTTGGTTAGCTTATTTGTGTAAATTATTGTTCAGACAAAATGTTTTATGTGATTTTTAAGTAAAAATCATAATTAATAGTAAAATATCAAACATTGAAATATATTTTATTATCATTAATGGACTTGAAATGTCTTTTTCTCTTATTTAGGGAGAGCCTGGTCTCAAAGGAGAAAAGGTACACCAAAAACAGTTATCTGTAAGATTTGATAAATATGACAAAATAAGACTTACATTCAAATGATCTGTTTTTAGGGAGAAATTGGAGCACAAGGAAAAAAGGTAAGCTCCTCATATGTTTATTCAGTCACTTTATATATTTTTTGAATGCACAATTTACCATCCTGTGCATATTTTTTGTCATTTACAAAACTTTTTTATTGTTTGTCTAACAGGGTGTTGCGGGAATAGCTGGCCGTGATGGAAAGGATGGACAGAAGGTTAGTCATGGAAAATTTGGAGTGAAGAGTAAAATTAATTTTAGATATTAGTCATCATTAGACTGTCAAAATTAAAATAAATAAATAAAAAGGCCTCATTTTTAACAGGGAAAATTTGGCAGGATTGGTGCTCCTGGCTGCAAAGGTGACCCAGGTGACAAGGTATGTGCATCTATTCATTTAGTTAGTTTATTTATCTATTCATTTAATTTCGCATGTGTTCATGCTTTTCATTTTATAAAATAATTACTACATTTAGTCTTGGTTCATTTTAGCATTCACACTGTTTTTAAGACCGAGCCTAAAAATACAAAATATAATAAAAGACTTTTATGACTTGCACATCCAAAATAATGCAGTGTGCTGAGCTAAATGTGTTTGCTAGATGTGTGTTCATGTGAGGGTATTTTACTATCACTTTAGAACTCATGAAGAGCTTAGACAATGTATAAGAGAGGCAAAACAGTATGAGGAATTCCAAATGAAGATTGCTTTAATGAGATACATTTCCATAACGTATTGACTTGAATGGAGAACATCGTGACTAAGATAAGAAAAAGCATAAAAAATACAGGGTGTGCGAGGGGTCTTTAAAAGTCTTGCTGAAATATTGACTTGTAGGTCTTAAATAATTTTAAATGGGTCTTAATTTTTCAGTGTCCATGTAAAGCTACCCAATCAGGCCAATGTCCATACAGTAGGGTTGGGTCGATGGCAGATAGACATCACGATGCTGAGCTGCCATTGCGATCCTCTGTTTTTTGATAGCAGCATTCACTGTTAAAAATTACATTAACAAAGCAATCACATTAGATTCACTTTAATCAAACTAAACCTACAAACCAAAAGTGTGACCATACCCTAAGGTATACAGGTCAGCTAACCAGTGAATGTGCCTTTTACAGGGTCCTGATGGTCATCCTGGGGATGTTGGAGAGCCTGGTTATCCAGGGGCTCTGGGAGACAAGGTACCGGACGAATCACAGAAAAGAGAAACATATCAAGCCATTAAAGGAATAGTTCACCCAAAAATGAACATTTCCTTAGCATTTACTAAACGTTCATGAATTTATTTCTTCTGTCGAACACAAAAAACAATATATCCTGAACAATTATGGGGATAAACAATGCTATTTACATCTATAAGAGGAACAAATCTTACTATAGAAGTCAATGGCTGCTTTTTTTTTTACAACATTCTTCAGTATATATTCATGTTCAACAGAAGAAAGAAACTCAAACAGGTTTGGAACAAGTGGTGAATGAGTAAATGATGACACAATGCATGTATTTTTTGTGAATTACTACACAATTAGGAAGCTTGATTTAATATGTTTTGGTTTCTGACTTTGCTCTCAGGGTGATCGAGGTCGTCCAGGAAGATCGGGTCCTCCAGGCCCAGCTGGAGATCCTGGACCAAAAGTAGGATCTGATAACCCCAGAGATTACGTTAATGTTGGCCATCAATCATGTTGTAATGTGTTCTCTTACGCCCCCCTCAGGGAGAGAGAGGAAGTCCTGGATCGCCTGGAATTCCTGGCACAAAAGGAGGCGCTGTGTGTATTATTATTTTATACATTTTTTATACTTCGTTTTTATAGATTTTTTTAGGATCATATAACCAGTGGGAACAAAGCAAACAAACAAAAAATAATAATACATAGATACATACAGTATACATGCATACATATATACTTATATACACAAACACATATCCATTATATATATCCATT
The DNA here is from genome assembly GCF_903798145.1 of Danio aesculapii. Taxonomy (NCBI): domain Eukaryota; kingdom Metazoa; phylum Chordata; class Actinopteri; order Cypriniformes; family Danionidae; genus Danio; species Danio aesculapii. The sequence continues at coordinate 34,267,084 of NC_079445.1, read as the reverse complement.
CCGATATCCATTCCACGCATGTATATCTATATACATATATACATACATAAAACTATTAAATTAACCTCGTCAGGAAAATAAATAAATAAATAGAACAAGTATAAAATGTAATAAAAGATTGTCCTTGTGGAGAAAGCCAGCCATTTACTCCAAAACTTTTCAAATATCTCTAATTGTAATCGATGTGCTTGTCGTTTTTTCCATTTCCTCAATTTCCTCAACTTCTGCTGTATTGTAAATAAATCATATGTACGCTTTCATATTAGTCAATAATATTATTGAAATTAATTTAAAAACTGAATAAATACATACATAAAAATATTAAATTAACCTCGTCAGGAAAATAAATAAATAAATAGAACAAGTATAAAATAAAATATAATAAAAGGTTGCTAAACAATGAGGTTCTCACAATGATGCATAACCTCTAGAATTATGTAAACGTTATATTATGGATAAATATATTGTCGTTGTGGAGAAAGCCAGCCATTTACTCCATTTCTTTTCAAAGATCTCTATTTGTATTCAAAGTGCTTGTGTCGTTTTTTTCCATTTCCTCAACTTCTGCTGTTATTTTGAACCATTCATCTTTAGTTGGTAGGTCTTCTTCATACCATTTCTGGGTTATAGCTTTTTTACTAGTTGCCAATAATATCTTAAATATATATCTATCCTCCCTTTAAAGTTTAATAGGAATATCTCCTGGATAAAGTACTTTGAATGATCTAGTAATATGAAGATCAAAAATATTATTGATCGCAGAGTGTACAGTTTCCCCAAAACTATGAATTCTTGAGCACTGCCAGAATATATGCGCATGATGGGCCTCTTCTACCCCACAGTTCCTCCAACAAGGATGAGGAGTATCCCTGATTGTAATGATTTAATTCTTAGTGTAATAAAAAATCCAATCACATTTTTCCAACAAAACTCACGCTACATTCTTGAGCTTGTTGAGGTATGTGGGGCAGCACATATTTTAACCCATAGGTAGGGCCAGACAGAATCTACGGACATTTTGTCCTATTTCTGTGGAGAATTTTGTAAAAAAAATCTGCGGATTTATGTGGAATTATTTTGGGAGTATCGTAACTAAAAACGTAATATATTAAATAAAAAAAATAGCTTTTTAACTTTTATTTAATGTTTACAATACAAATACATCTATATCCACTTATTTGGTAAACAAAACAAGTCTGTCCTAAAATATATCTATTGAAAGACAGAAAATATCACTTAACAAAGTGTATTGTAAATAAATCATATGAACACTTTCATATTAGTCAATAATATTATTGAAATTAATTTAAAACTGAATGAATATAAATGTATTTATTAAAAAACACATTTACACAAGTAAATAAATAGACTCAATGATGGGCTAAAAATCTGTGGAAGTTTGCGGATTTCTGTGCATGCAGATTCCGTGTGGGCCTACCCACTGGTCTTGATTCAAAATAATCCCTACTTCCTTTTCCCGTTTTAAACTGTTGTGAGTCCTCTAGAATTTGATCTATATAATTTAGGAATTGTTTTAGTCATACTTTTCTTGTATGTCTTAATGAAAATCTAAACAAGCTGATTGTTCCAATCCTCATCCTATATTTCTTTCATATAATAGTCCCGCAATTGTACTGTAAATATCTAAATAGATCTTAGTTTATAAAACCAAACTTATCTTTTAAAGTTTGGAAGTATTCTATTCTGCCATCTTTTATAATTGTACAAAAAGAAGAGATTCCTAAATATACCCATTGTTTAAATCTATTATCCATAGTCCCAGGTTAATCTAGGTCAAGCGCCACCCAATTCAGAATTTGAAATGTACAGTAAGTTCCTTTACCGCTGTAAACCAAGTTTTCAGTGTAAACTGTGTTAGTGGTTGTATTATTTTAAAATATGTTATTTTAATTCTAGTACTCAAAATCAATTATTGTGTTGAAGGGAATTCTGTTATTTTTCTCATAGGGGACAGCTGGAGGACCTGGACCTAAAGGAGATGCTGTGAGGATTTAATTTTTTTGCCTTCCTAAACTACAGTATGTTGACTTGCAGAATTGTAATATATGCCATTGCATTATTAGGGAAGAAGAGGAGACTTTGGACCTAAAGGAAGCACTGGACCTAATGGGTCAAAAGGAGAGAAGGTTAGTGTTCGGGTTTACGGATAATTGAAAGGTGTTTAGTTTGTGCAAGGGAGCAGACTAACATTTAAAACATATACATATGATTTGTATCTTAGAAATGCAGTTGACACAAGCAGTATCTTGAGCTGGAGAATGCAGATGTCAAATGAACAAATATCAACAAAAAACTGTAACAAACTTATTATTTTATTTTTTTGTAGGTCATGATAACAACGAGTATAGAAATAGTCTACGGTCTCTGTGTTTTTTGTTGTTGTTGGTTGTGAACTGTAAAATGTCTTAAGTTTATGCAGTTTTTTTTTTAATAAGCGTGTAAAATACGTGCAGTTCACAGTTCAAATGAGTGCCTGTTTCATTTTGCTTTTGACTTTAATATTTCTCATACACGAGAGATATGGCGAGGTTTTTATTTATGTTAAAAAATACATTTTCCATAGACAAAAAAAGTGTGACAAATTTAATATCAGTCTGGATCCCTGAAGCTGCTCTTACTTTAACATAAACTCTAGGAGTGTAACAAATCATGGTTGATCACAACCCACAGTTCACAATCTGTGGGAAGTGACATGCAGATTAATAACTTTTTTGAACTTTTCAAGAGTTCACACTTAGCTGATAATCAATAAAGCGTATTTGGCATGCTGTCCCGGGAGAGAGCCCTGAGCTTGTAATATCCTCGAGCCCGGGGCTCCCTCCCGTTAGAAGGGCGAGAGCGGAGTTTGCCGCGTGAGAAGTGTAAACTAGTGTAGTTTTTGGTGATAATTTGGTTTAGTCGATTGGCTATAGTTTATGTTTTTGGACGGTGGGAGGAAACCGGGGGACCCGGGGGAAACCCACGCGAACACGGGGAGAACATGTAAACTCCGCACAGAAACACCAACCAGCCCGATAGGAGGTTGGACCAGTGGTGTTCTTGCTGTGAGGCAACAGTGCTAGCCACTGGGCCACCGTGTCGCCCTATCAGAAAAAGAGGGAGGAAGTAGGGGTGGAAGGGGGGGAAGCTTCAAGACGAAGATAGCTGGAGTGAAAAACTCTAGTTATTTATAATGCTTCCGTAATCATCTAATGGGTCAGATTACGGAGCTAATGAGGACCCAGCCGTGTTGATCATAAGCACGTGATCCTCTCGAAATTAGTTTATAAATAAACCACATTTAATCCAACATTTTTAACAATTGCAGAGAGATCACCTCCCGCCTCATTTAAATCACATTAATGAAAGCATTTTGGCTTCCTTGTAAAATATAATGATGATGAAAAAAGTTGTGGTGGGATCTATCTAAATGCTTTCTTAAGTTATGAATTAAAGGACTTTTCTGTCACTGTTTGTTTAGCCTGAATTAATGCATTCAGTGCAAAGCTGCACATTTAAACACTAAAAGATCTTAATTTAAACCTGCGCAACATGAATGATAAAGGATAATGAATGCATATATTTATTAATAATTCAATGTTCTGCGTTCAAATCAGCATTTGATCGAGAGAGATTCAGTTTTTACACTTTTTCAGTTAGTTACAAACAATTAAATAACACAGTAGTCCTGGGGAACAGTTTATAGTTCAAATATAAACACTGATGTTTATGGTAAAGATTAAAATCACCGTTAAATGGAACTTACACCGGTGAATGTTGTAGCAATTGCATTCTGTAACCAATGGGTGGCAACAAACAACCATCAAAGTTATGTCACTGAATAGGTTTTAAAAAATTATTCACCTATAATGAGACATGAAGTTTTATGTATGAATTGTTAAATCATTAGTTGAAAATTAATATGATATGTTGTACAAGATGTTAGATTTCTATATTTACCATTATCAGCAACAGTCGTAAAGATCATTTTTCGTATTAAATATTTTTTCAGCTGGTTCTTTCTTGACTTTTATTTTTATTAAATTTACAGGTTCTAAGTTCTGTTTGTTAAAACCAATGGTTTTTGCAGTAATATTTTTGTATAAATTGAAAGCAAATAACATTTGTCTCCTACCTTTATTGCTCATCCGAAAAATGGTCCGATCCGTGAATCAAAAACTGTAGTGTGATCCATACACCACCTATAAGCACAGATACATTTTTATTTATGAATTATTTTATCAATGTCCTGGATGATTCATTAAAATATGTATAACATTTGACAGGGTGAACCAGGTCCTGAGGGACCCAGAGGTCTTGCAGGTGAAGTTGGCGGCAAAGGATCCAAGGTAAAAACCATTGATTTGGCTGCTGTATTTTGTATTTTTATTGGTTTAAATTTGGAGATATTTGGAGTAAAAATAACATTTGCTTTTGTAACTAATTTCTAGGGTGATAACGGACTTCCAGGACCAAGAGGCCCACCAGGATCTCCTGGAGAAGCAGGCAGAAAGGTAATAGAAACTATTTGCAATCAGCCTCATCATACACTTTGGCTGAACATGTCTGAAACTGAAGGCGGATTACTGTAGGTCAGATGATGAACTCATTTAGTTGGATGTATGAATAAATATGATGATTCCATGTAGGGTTCCTCGGGTGACCCAGGTGATTCTGGCCCTAGAGGTGATCCTGGCCCTCCTGGACCAAAGGTACAACACACGCACGCATGCACGCATGCACACACACACACACACACACACACACACACACACACACACACACACACACACACACACACACACACACACACACACACACACACACACACACACACACACACACATCATCAAATCAATGTTTGCTTTTCTGGCTTATCTGTTACAAAAATAACAAATTTATGCTGCAGGGTGATTCTGGCAGACCTGGATTCAGCTATCCTGGACCAAGAGGACCAACGGTACTGTAATTGGTTGAAAATAATATCCTGTATTTCACAAACGTTCTGTGTATTTATTTGATGTATGTTTGTTCTACAGGGTGACAGGGGTGAAAAAGGTTCACCTGGACCCAGGGGAAGCAGAGGAGACTGTGGACCAAAGGGTGACCCAGGTCTAAAGGGAACTCCAGGAGAGCCGGTGAGCAAATTGATTCATTTCAGCTGCATATTTGCTATTTAGGAAAGTCATAATTACAGGGCTAAAGCGTCTATGTGACTGCTTCAAATGCAGTGCTTTATAAAACCAGATTAGCCAACCCTCCCGTTTTTCCCAGGATTCTCCCGTATTTTACAGTTCTATCCCGCTATCATCCCGCAAACGTATTTTCCTGTATTTCGCCCGTATTTTCAGTCTTTCTCTGAAAGGTGGCAAAAAAACATTAAAGAGCTGAGCCTCTCTATACGCAACCAAACCGCCAACCACAAGGGTCCGCCCCTTGCTCTTAAATGTGAGTCTGTTCTGTGCTTCGGCTTTGTTTAGGCACGAAAACACTTTGAAAAAAATATAAAAACGGAGGGATTCCCTCTCCTTTTCATTACAGGTGCCGTCGCCCCTTTATGTAATCCTCAAAACAGTCATATAGCGGTGCATGACTGTCAGACGTGCTCCATAGTGATAAATAGACTCTGTTTCCAAAACGGATCCCAAACAGACATTTACACATAATTAATAATATAAAGATGTTGATCTTGGTCGTTTTTAATTTCGTCCTAAATGAGCATAAAAGTTTAGAAAAACAATCAAACACTTTCATTATGATGTTAGATGTTTGCATTTTTAAAATGACATTTAATGTAGTCAAACGAAAAAATCTAAATAAATAAGAGATTCATTCATTGCTCTTTAATCAGGATGTGAAAGCTATACAGTAAAGAAACGGATAATGAGATTTGATAACCTGATTCTATTTCATTATAATAGCTATTAATTTTTCTAAACTGAACTGTTTGCTAATTTATTTGCTGCTAATGTATACTATATTTCTTTTGTAATTAATAATTATTAATAATAATTATATTATATTATATGTAAAATTATAATTATTTTCTTTTGTAAATAATAATAATAAAACATATTACTGACCATTTAACTGTTTATTCACAATAAAACAACTCCTAATAAACATATTTACTAATTTGGGGATTTACTAGGGGGGGGGGGGGGGGGGTGGTGGTATCCCTGATTTTGGTGGGCATATCCCTTATTTTCACATCCCAATGTTGACAGGTATGCAGTTCTATGATTAAAGTATTAAAGTATACTTATTTTTTTTCTGTGTAAATGCATTAATTCCATTAATTTGTAAATGCATTAATTAAGTGCCACTTTATAGTATCAAGGTCAACTTTATTTGTATAGCACATTACAACATCAAGCATGTTGACCAAACTGTTTCACAGACATGGAAAAATAGCAAACAATGAGGGAAAAATACAGTATGTAGTCCAATAAATTAAAATATAAACATTATTTTAAGAGATCTGTACCAAGTCCTAAAAATAATAGAAAATACAAAATTAAAAACACCTCTGTGGAGCATCTGCAGTGTATTTTTGGCACAAGTTTCCATGCTTCCATAAAGTTTTACAGTATATTGATTATATTTTGTTGTTACTTTGTTGTTTTTCAGGGAGAGCCTGGACCATCAGGAGAGCCGGGACAGAGGGGTCCTAGAGGAGATGGAGGAAGAGATGTAATTTTTATTTTTAATGTATAATAAAGGGATAGTCACTTAAAGACAAACCTCTTAAGTTATTCAATTAAAGGGGTAATATAGTACAGTGTTTCCCAACCCTGTTCCTGAAGGCACACCAACAGTCCACATTTTCAACCTCTCCCTAATCAAACACACCTGAATCATCTTATCATAACATCAGAAGAGACTTCAAAGCCTGAAATGAATGGGTCAGATAATGGAGACATCCAAAATATGTACTGTTGGTGTGCCTCCAGGTACAGGGTTGGGAAACACTGATATAGTAAATGGAATTCAGAAATCTGTTTTTAGTGACACCAGTGGTTGTTAAGTGAACTGCAACAGGCAATGAATGTGCGCACGAGCACAAACACAAGCAATAATGAACAAAGGTGCTTAAAGTGATAAAATGCCTGGATTTAAGGTCATTGCACACTGAATCAGATTTTTTTTGCAGTAATTTTTTCACGTTAAAAAATAATTTGACCTCATGTTGGGTCAATCGTATTGACACACTGCCTCCAAAACTTTCATCTGTCATAAACATTTCTTTTCCATTTTTTGCATCTGAAAAAATGATTTGAGAGGTGTTTTGACAGTTCAGAGCCACCGTACAAGCAAAAAGCTAAATACAGAAGGCCATCATTTGAGCTACAGATAACTTTATGACAAACACAGAGCATAAAATAAACACAGAATGTGGCAGTCAGAGAACTCCTATATGCTGCATTCAGTGACTGCCGCACTTCTCACTAGCTGCTGTTTGGTGTGTGTGTGTGTCCATACATTTCACATACTGCTCATAGACATTATAATAGAAAGCTTGATGCCTCATGGTCCGCTTTCGGCTTGTTGCTTTGACACGTCAACACAGCCGCCATCTATTATACTGTCTATAGGTGATGTCTCTGTTCAGGATTTGTTTACGTACGTGAATATATGAAGTATCACAAGCAATGTATCAAAATTCCACTGATTTCCTGAAATAAACTTTGCATTTGGGGATAATCTAGCGAAGATCTTTGATAATAAGCTGAACTCTCTTTCTTTGTGCAGTATTGGATAAACAAAATATGCAGCCTATTCTTTTCCATTTCTACTTTGGAGAAGAGAGGATAAGAAAGTATCTACGCTTAAACCGACTTGAAATGGATTAATTAATACGCATCGCACTCAGTGTGCAAGTTTTTTGCACGTGACGAATTTTTCGCATATGAACACGAAAAAAAACACATACACAAATTTCGGACCTCAGTGTGCAAAGGCCTTTACTCATGGAAAAGCAGGCTTTCATAGACAATCTAGGTCTCTTTTTAAGTTTGAATTAACTGTTGAAGTGAAGTTTCACAAACTAATTTCGAGAGGCACACGTGAGATGATTGACAGCAGATGGTCTCTCGTCTAAAATCATTAGTTAGCCAATTAGATTAATTCAAACTCACTATTAGTAGCCTAGTTAAACTTACTCCCTTATCTTCATTTTCTGAAGAAACCCTCCATCCAACCCTTCTTCCCCTTTCTTCGTTTACCAAGGGGAGCTCTCGAGAACCACCTGATCTCGTACTCCCCTTGCATGCTCAATTGACCAGGCGGGAGCCCGGGGCTCAATTAATTCTGAACTCAGGGTTCTCTCCTGGGACAGCATGCCAAACCTGCTAACATTTGTCAAACAATATCTAAGTGTGAAGTCTGGAAATGATCTTAATTGTGTCCTCAACAGGGTGATCCCGGACCAGAGGGGGACCCTGGCCTTACTGTAAGCATTCAGATTTTGTAAATGAATTGCACATTATACATGAAGTATGGATGCTGAGCATGTTCTCCACATATTCTCAGGAATGTGATGTCATGAACTACATCAGAGAAACCTGTGGATGCTGTGGTAGGATTCTTCTTATTAAAACTGTTTAGTGTGATGTAGTATATTTGTGTTTGTTACAAATTGTTCCTCTCCATTCCAGATTGTGAAAAGAGATGCGGTGCCCTGGATATTGTGTTTGTGATTGACAGCTCTGAGAGTGTGGGGCTGACCAATTTCACCCTGGAGAAGAACTTTGTGATCAACACCATTAACAGACTGGGCTCAATCGCTAAAGATCCCAGCTCTGAAACAGGTAAAAACACTGTCTTAATTAACATCATAGCAACCACTCATGACACCATGGCTGTTTCTCAATATGCGTTCTTGTCTGTACTTGCGTTCTTGTGTCCTTGTGAAACGTCATCAACCATCGCCGAAGTACTGTTAAAATTTAAAGTTCTCATCTTGCCAAGTACAGATAAAGTTCCCAGACGTGTACTTGCTCCAGCCCTTTTGCCAAAGATGCCCAGAGGGGACTTGTGCGAACTTACAAAGCACAGGTATCCCAGAATGCATTGCAGTGTAACCAGCGAAAGCTAATAGCGGAGAAGGAAACCCGCACGGTTTTAAAAATACTCCTCTGTTGTGTTACAAATTAAAGTTTTAAGAGTTTTTCAGGTGAAAATGTAGTTGTTTTAATCTCAAATCGGCAGTTTGTTTATAAAGATAGCGCGTTTTTGGCGATCTGCCTCAGCTTATGCAGACGCTGACCCCCAGCCTGTCAGCGGGAGCTTCGTCATCATCTCCCCCCGCCGAGACTAGCTTTATATCAACCAGTCCATCACGGTACCGCTGGATTGCATCTCTCCATTGTAGTTAATACATGATATTTAATACATCTTGTGCATATCTAACAGACAGTTTTTTGGTCTTATAAATCTATTTTTTGTTATCAGGTATATTATTTTGTCAGTGTTATTTTGTTTATAATTGTCTTTAATTATGTTACCGTGTTGTACAGGGTTTGACTTTGTTTACCAAATTGTTTAATGTTATCTTTATTTCTTATTGTGTACATCTTGACCTTTATACTTGTATAATGTCCATTGTAGTTTATTAAATCTGATTATAAAAGACACGAGTCTGTGTATAATAACCTATTTCACTTCACATTTATAGTGATTTATGTTTACATTTTCTTAAATAAAGAATATTGATTTATAATATTAATATAATATTAATTATAAGGCCGTGCTTTATATAATTAAATCATTTTATTTTAAATGTACAGTAAAACCGATGAATCCGTGGTGAGGTAAGTGACGTTATAAAATACACTGCCGTTCCATTTGAAGAAGTACCCGACTTGTGTCATCTCGTCCTCTGTAGTTCGTTCTTCCAAGTCTGAACTTCCAAGGACGCAAGTCCGAACTTTGCGTACTTGAGAAACAGCCCCTGCCAAACCCAAAGCAGGATAAGTAATCTTAGAAACCACAAAGCACCCACCTCTTCCAAAAGCATAGTAATGATGCAAAGATGAGACATCTTAACAACTGCATAGTGACACCCTAGCAACTACTCACAACAAGATGAGTCACAGCAAAGAGCTTAGAATGACCAAGAAGCGACACTCAATAGAATGTTCCATTGCAACACAGCGCCCAGCAACAGCCCTGCGATTCCACCATTTTTAAGTGAAAGCGATCGGCCGTCCATTAGATCTTATTGCTATCAGGATGGCAAGCAGCTGCTTTGTTTATTTATTTATTTATTTATTTAAAAAGTGCATTAAAGCTGAGATACATCCTGAAAGACAACAATACAACACTTACAATCACAATCATCAGCACTTTTAATAGTTTATTTTATAGACTTAAAAATGCTGTTGTTCTATTGGAATTTTCATTCCAAAATGGCTGCCGCGCCATCTAGTGGCTGTTTACCAAATCGCACTAGAGTGTCGCCTCTTGGTGATTCTATGCTCTTTGGTCAGAGTAGCACCTGCTTAACAGCACCCAAGTAACGCTTCTAAAACACCCTGAGCTATGATCTATATCTAGTAGCAATGCAGATGAGCTTTAATGTAATCTAATCAAATGTGTATCTGCCGAATGTCTCAGGAACTCGAGTCGGTGTAGTCCAGTACAGTCACAACGGAACGTTCCAGGCCATTCGACTCAACGACTCCAAGATCGACTCGATGTCAGCTTTCAAAGACGCTGTGAAGAAGCTAGAGTGGATTGCTGGAGGAACGTGGACGCCTTCAGCCCTGAAGTTCGCCTATGATAACCTAATTCGTGACAGCCGACGTGCGAAGGCCAATGTGACGGTGGTCGTAATCACAGACGGCAGGTATGATCCCCGGGATGATGACAAACTGCTCAATTACCTCTGCACCGACACCAGCATTGATGTCAACGCTATTGGTATCGGAGATATGTTTGACCAGCCAGAGGAAAACGAAAGCCTGAAGTCTATCGCCTGTAGAAAAGACGGAAGAGTCATGGGAATGAGGCGATTCGCTGATCTGGTCGCAGAGGATTTCATCGATAGAATTGAGACTGTACTCTGTCCGGGTGAGTGCTGTGAGATATGTTGTCTGATTTTACACTGCACTGTTAGACTTTGCCGCAATTTTTACAGTTATTTACTGCAAATAACGGCCAGTGAAATACCATATATATTCTGTAAAGTTCGCTTACTGTATAGGGATGCAACGATTAACCGATTTCACTATTAACTGCGCTTTAATTCATCATGGTTTATTAATCGTAAAGGCTTCTCAACATCGTGTTTCTGCACGATACAAAACGATACACGATGCAGATTTACATGCCCTCCAGAAACTTGCGTTCTGTGAATGAACGTCGCCTCGTGGTTCCATCCCTAAGAGGGAAGAAATCACTTTCCCGAACTCTCACATTCAATCTGCCCAGTTGGTGGAATGAACTCCTTAACTACATCAGAACAGCAGAGTCACTTGCTGTCTTCAAGAAACGACTAAAAACTCAACTATTTAGTCTCCACTTTCCTTCCTAATCTGCAACTGCCTCTCTGGCTATACCACTAACTGTACTCTCTCTCTCAAAAAAAAAAAAAATTAAAATTACTAATGCTTTGCTTCTTAGACTTTACACACCTGAAACTTGTCTATAGCACTTGTTCACTGCTGCTCTTATAGTTGTGTAAATTGCTTTCTTGTCCTCATTTGTAAGTTGCTTTGGATAAAAGCGTCTGCTAAATGACTAAATGTAAATGTAAAACAAATAATAAAAAGAATAAAAAACAGATAAAAACTGATTCAAATGTGATAAAATAGGTTATAAAATAATGAAAAAGAAGAGAAAAACGTAATAGTGCGATCTGTTGGACGTAGCACAGTGCTCATTCAGTAAAGGCACAGCTAAACAGATGTGTTTTCAGTCTTGCTTTGAACGTGCCTAATGTTGGAGCACTTCTGATCATTTCTGGAAGCTGATTCCAGCAGCGAGGGGCGTAGTTGCTGAAAGCCGATTCACCCTGCTTTGACTGAACATAGTATAATATACAGAGGTTCAGCAGCCTTTGACTACATTTGTTCTCTTTATAAAGGAAGATTTTTAAATTTAAATTAGACAAATACAATTTTTTGATTTATTTATTTGTTCATTTTTTGTTCTGTAATTTATTTTCAGTGTAAAATTATTAAATAATTATTACTAACTTTGTTTTACTTATTACAAAGAGAAATGGAATATTAAACAACACTTTAAAATATAAGGAGTTTTCATGTAAAACTAGTAGTGTTTTAAAATTAATCAATGCATAATAATCACGTGAAATCGTGATTATTCCTCAGACTTTAATGGTACAACCAAAATCTGTAATCGTTGCATCCCTACTACTGTAATATGCACTGCATTGTGGGTCATTAAAAAAATTCTACTGTAATCAACATACAGAAGCAGTACTTGATTAGATGAAGACAAATATGCGACGGTTAACGAAAAAATGAATCACTTGTTTGGATTGCATTAAATTCAATAGTAAATACACAAAATAAAGGTTTAGTACTGCTAGTGTGAAATGTAAATAAATTACAGTAAAAAATTGTCATACTGTAAAATGAAAAAGGGCATTTTTTGCATATAAAGAAGTTTCGGTAAGGCTATATTACTGTAAAATGAAATTGCGGTAGGGCCTTGCTACCCTGTTAAACACATTTACAGGTAAGTTACTGTAAAGGGGCAGTTGCAGTATCTTGCTGGCAACAGTGCAAAAATACAATAAAATGTCTAACAATGTGTGTAAATTGAGTTTCTTTTCATCACTTTTGTTGGTTTGCTTGTTTTAGATCCCGTGGTGATTTGCCCTGATCTTCCATGTAAAAGTGGTAGGTGTTTTTTTTCCTAGTGTGTCCATACATGAAATGTGAGTGAGATAAAAAAAAATATATATATATTTCAGACAGATCCATATTACATACAGAATGCATATGTTTCATTCTTTAGTATCACTGTTCTTTTATTCATTTATTTTTAATGCTCATATTTGCATGGTTTGAATGGGCTGAAACAGGGGGAAAGTATGTATTCAGTGAATGCTGTTTCAGTATTACTTTTGAATTATTGAAGTGTTTATAATTTGTAATTAGCTTTGAAATTTTTCATGTCATTTTGTGATGTGCTTTTGTCATCTGTAGTAGTTTTTGTAGGGCCTTTTTATATTGATTAAGGTTTGATTTGTTTTTTTAATTTTTGTTTTATTTGTAGTTTTTTGTAGTACTTTAGCAAACAGACATTTCAGTAAGAGTTTCTTAGGCAGCATTTTAAATTATATTATATTATATTATATTATATTATATTATATTATATTATATTATATTATATTATATTATATTATATTATATTATATTATATTATATTATATTATATTTATTATATTATATCATATATTAAAAACTATATTATATTATATTATATTATATTATATTTATTATATTATATTATATTATATTATATTATATATCATATTTTATTATATTATATTGTACTTTATTATATATTATATTATATATATTATATTATGTTATATTATATTATATTATATTATATTATATTATATTACATTATACTATATTATATTTATTATATTATACTATACTATATTATATCATATTATATTAAATATTATATTATATTTTATTATATGATATATTTATTATATTTTATTATGTTATATTATATTATATTTATTATACTATATTATATTATATCATATTATATTATATTATTTTATTATACTATTTTTTTAAATATTATATTATATTATATTATTTATATTGTATTGTATTATATTATATTATATTATTTATATTATATTATATTATATTATATTATATTATTTATATTATATTATATTATAATATATTATATTATTTATATTATATTATATTATATTATATTATATTATATTATATTATATTATATTATTTATATTATATTATATTATAATATATTATATTATTTATATTATATTCTATTATATTATATTAATTATATTATATTATATTATATTATATTATATTATATTATATTATATTATATTATTTATATTATATTATATTATATTATTATATTATATTATATTATATATTATATATTATATTATGTTATATTATATTATATTATATAATATATTATAACAATTTTTTTTAAAGATAATACAGAAATTATTTTTAATAGTTTGTATTTTACAGTACTTTATACAATACAATTCATGTCTAATTACTGGATGACATGAACAGATTCTTTATATAAAATACATGGACCCAAACTTATATTTTAGTATTTGAGTAAGTTTAATATTGTTAATGAAGCAAATGCAAAAAAAAAAAGCAGGATAAATATTCAGCATAATTATGAAAGTCATTTTTTCTTAAATTAAAGATTTAGTACACATAACAAATGTTAAAAATTTTTTAGGTGGTGCATCTCAAATGTATATTATACATTTGTTATGTTATAAGCAGCCCCATCTCACAAAGAAAAGTCAGATCCGTAATCCTACCCAATTTCTACCTTACTAACTATTAATAAACAGCTAATTAGTAGTTTATTAAGCTAATAGTGTTAGTTAATATTTTGTGAATATCTTGAGTTGTGACCAAAACTAAAGCGTTACCAAATTTTTTTGTACTATTTTGCTGTCAGTGACCTTTCCTTGTGAGTATACCAGCAAAACACACACTAATCAGCACAAAAGATATCAAATCCAAAACCAATCAAAGCAGCGACTAGGCGGAGCCGGTTGCTGGAGGCCCCTAAAACTATTGTTTCAACGCTCACTTGCAGATGACGCCCATGCAGAGGAGTGGAAGGACAGTCCCATCCCAACCACTGTACTAAGCGTCTCAAACTTAATCAGCAATCTACAAGAGGCCAAACACCCTGATACCTACACCAAGGCCGTAGCTACATTGGCTTACACAGCCCAGATGGCTAAACTGAGCCCTGAACCTGACAAACAGAGATGGACCGATCTGTTCATTGACTCTTTTAGAGTCATCTATTCGGAGATTAACGGAGACCCAAACAAAGCGCTCGGCTTGTGCTAGGAAGCATGGGATTGGGCATTTCCAAAATATTCCAATCGATGGCTTGAGTAGAGTAGGATGCACTTGGCCTCGCTGTAGGATTGCGCTTAAGTACTAAAAAGCTAGCTGATCAGTGCATGAAAATTAACAGAAATTGAATGCAGTTGCTAATACCTCTAGATGTTGGCGTCATGAACAGTTAACATCCAACTATATTTCTTTGCTAACCTCTGCTATAAGCAATTTGCTTATATAAAATTGTGACCTTGATGATTTCTGGCTGCTTTTCAATCGTTGCATTGAAATTATTGCATTAGCATTCAAGCTAAATGAGCAATGTTTCGAATAGATGTACAGATTTATCATCAGTTTGTTTGCAAAGCATGCTACAGGTGCTTATCTGAATTTGCTTGAATCCTCAGGGCCTATGAGATTTGAAGGCATTTTTGAGCTCTTATAAATGTGATCATTCATACTTGAAAGGTTAGTTTTGATTAAAAAAGAAAGTTCTGTTATCACTTTCTTACCATTATGTCTTCCAGGCCTGTATGGTTTTATTTATTTTATATTTTCATATTTTTTTTAAAAAAACTGTGATTATTAGCTGTTGGAAAGGAAATTGAACTCTCCCAGCAAATAGTTTTGCGTTTAATAGACGTCTAATAGACATCTAAACATAGACAGCTTGGCTAAAACAACGCTAAACTTGAGCTAGGCTGTCAGTGAAAATAATAGACATCTAAGAATAGCCCAAAACTAGACTAGTCGTCAAATAGACAGATTAGACAGACTTTATACAATATGTACAGTGCATCCGGAAAGTGTTCATAGCGCTTCACTTTTTCCACATTTTTTATGTTACAGCCTTATTCCAAAATGGATTAAATGTATTTATTTCCTCAAAATTCTACACACACTACCCCATAATGACAATGTGAAAAAAGATTTTTTTAAATTGTTGCAAAAATATGTAAAAAATAAAAAACCTGAAAAATCACATGTACATAAGTATTCACAGCCTTTGCTCAATACTTTGTTGCTGCACCTTTGGCAGCAATTACAGCCTCAAGTCTTTTTGAATATGATGCCACAAGCTTGGCACACCTGTCTTTGGGAATTTTTGCCCATTCCTCTTTGCAGAACCTCTCAAGCTCTATCGGGTTAGATGGGAAGCGACGATGTACAGCCATTTTCAGATCTCTCCAGAGATGTTTAATAGGATTTAGATCTGGGCTCTGGCTGGGCCACTCAAGGACATTCACCGAGTTGTTGTGAAGCCACTCCATTGATATTTTTAAGGTGTGCTTTGGGTAATTGTGCTGCTGGAAGATGAACCGTCGCCCCAGTCTGAGGTCAAGAGCACTCTGAAGCAGGTTTTAATTCAGGATTTCTCTGTACATTGCTGCATTCATCTTACCATCTATCCTGACTAGTCTTCCAGTTCCTGCTGCTGAACAACATCCCCACAGAATGATGCTGCCACCACCGTGCTGGATGGTATTAGCCTAGTGATGAGCGGTGCTTGGTTTTCTCCAAACGTAACGCCTGGCATTCACTCCATAGAGTTCAATTTGAGTCTCATCAGACCAGAGAATTTTGTTTCTTATGGTCTGAGAGTCCTTCAGATGCCTTTTGGCAAATTCCAGGTGGGGAGTGGCTTCTGTCTGGCCACTCTACCATGCAGGCTTGATTGGTGGATTGCTGCACAGATGGTTGTCCTTCTGTAAGGTTCTCCACTCTCCACAGAAGAACGCTGAAGCTCAGGCAGAGTGACCATCGGGTTATTGATCACCTCCCTGAATAGGGCCCTTCTCCCCCGATCACTCCGCTTTGATGGCCGACCAGCTCTAGGAAGAGAACTGGTGGTTCCAAACATCTTCCACTTACGGATGATGGAGGCCATTGTGCTCATTGGAATTTTCAGAGAAGCAGACCTTTTTCTGTAACCTTCCCCAGCCTTGTGCCTCAAGACAATCCTGTCTCGGAGGTCCACATACAATTCCTTAGTCTTCCTGCTTGGTTTGTGCTTTGACATGCACTGTCAACCCTGGGACATTATATAGACAGGTGCATACCTTTTCAAGTCATGTCCAATCAACTGAATTTACGGCAGACAATCTCTAATTAAGCTGCTGAAACATCTCAACATCAGTGGAAACAGAATATATCTGAGCTCAATTCAGAGCTTAAAGGCAAAGGCTGTGAATACTGATGTACATGAGATTTTTCAGGTTTTTAATTTTTTAATAAATTTGCAACGATTTCAAAAACTCTTTTTTCACATTGTCATTATGGGGCATTGTGTGTAGAATTTTGAGAAAAGAAATGAAAAACTGTTACACAAAAAAATGTGGAAAAAGTGAAGAGCTATGAATACTTTCCGGATGCACTGTATAATCATTCATTTCTTTTTATTTGATGACTAGTCTAGTTTTGGCCTATTCTTAGACGTCTATTAGATTTTCACTGACAGCCCTAATTTAGCCTTTTTTTAGCCAAGACGACTATGTTTAGACATCTATTAGACATCTTTTAAAAACAAAAATTGCTTGCTGGGCTATGAAAATAGTGTACGATTGAAGGGAAATCTTACAGGTTTGCACCGACATGCAGTGATGACGGAGTTTTCATTTTTGGTTGATCTGTTCCTTTAAAACATCTCTATATTAACAAACCATTCATTTTGATACTACATGCATATCAGTTTTGCACTTTGCACATTAAGACCGAGTTGTCAGACCATACCCCTTTAGCTTCTCCTAGGTTGGTGAAATATCTGTGAAGCTTTTTAGTGCTGCTTTACTTATTGTTGACTGTCAAATGCCCACTGTGTGTTGTATCAATTGAAGAATGTTTTGTTAACTTCTGTACCAATGTTATATAATTCAGCTTTATTCTTAAAGGGGTCCTATTATGCTTTTTACACTTTTTTTATGTTGTTGTTTGGGAATGAAAAAAGGAAGTTATTCCATTTAGACTGCAAAGCTAGATTTCATTCACCCCCAACCTAAATCTTGTCCCCATATAGTACTCTACACAACCTGACAAAAGTCTTGTCGTCGATCCCAGTTGTAAAAGCAACAAACAATAACTCTACTTCTAGTTGATCATTTGGAGAAGTGGCAGAAGGTAGATTTTTCTGATGAATCATCTGTTGAGCCGCATCCCAATCATCACAAATACTGCAGTGGACCTATTGGAACCTGCATGGACCCAAGATTCTCCCAGAAATCAGTCAAGTTTGGTGAAGGAAAAGTCATGGTTTGTGGTTACATTCAGTATAAGGGCATGCGAGAGATCTGCAGAGTGGATGGAAACATCAACAGCCTGAGGTATCAAGACATTTGTCCTGCCCTATTACACTACAAACCACAGGAGATGGTAAATTCTTCAGCAGGATAGCACTCCTTCTCATAGTTCAGCCTCCACATTAAAGTTCCTGAAAGCAAAGAAGGTCAAGGTGCTTCAGGATTGGCCAGCCCAGTCACCAGACATGAACATTATTGAATTTTAAATAATTTAAAATGAAGCCATGATTATATAGAGGCGTAATCTAGAGGCCTTTGCCTTTGATATAAGCCACTTCTAATACCAAATGATCAACTAGAAGTCAAGTTATTATTTGTTGTTCCTAAAACTTGGATAGGCGACAAGACTTTTGTCAGGTAGTGTATATGTCATAATAATCATAAATACCATAGTTTATGTTTGAGCAAGTTACAAATATCAGGTGCTTTAACATCTCTTTGCATTAACCAACATTTGATTGGTCTGAAGAGCTGATAAGAAGCTGAAGAAGAGAGTTAAAAAGAAATAAGTTAATGCAAGTATATCTTATCTCATAATGCTCACTGCATCACTCACTCTAGTTTACTTTGGATGTTTTTTTTCACTAATGCAAACTTTATCTGAACTTGCACAGATGAAATTTAGGCAATTTCCTGCTTGATCACCGCAAAGATGCTGCACATTCCATGTCATTCACTGCACCCGGCTGAATTTTGTCTCTGTTTGCACGTTTAGATTGACTTTTTACGTAATCTGTTCACACAAATACTTAATTAATGTTTTAAATTATTTAATATTTAAAAATATTTTACATTTTTTAATTAATTAATATTTTTAATTTTAATTATTAATATTTTAATAAAAAAATAATATTTTTGGCATGAACCTAGCATTAATGTGAATTATCTCATTGTCTTAGAGTGTAGATAACCCTTAAGTTAATATATTGACACACCCTTGAATATTTTGAGTTTACTTGCTTCATTCGTGCACAAAGTTGGCTTCATTTGCGCATAAAATTCACTTTACAACAAATGTGAAGTCACTCCAGTTTTGTTAAAAAATGGCTGACATGGTTTTTGTTGTGAGGTTAGCTGTGGTTTATGTGATATCGAAGGTTTGGTGCAGTTTCTGGGACAATCAGATCCTTAAGACGTGCGCCTAGCCTGGTGAGTTTCACCAACTCCTCCAGGTGCTGCGCCTAGATGAAATTCCTTATTGTTTAATGCGAAAGTTCAGATTTTTAAAATAGTCAAACACTCAAAACACTCAATTTGCACTGTGTCATTCGCTTGAATCACATAATTTGTGTTGCCTCATTCACGCAAACCGCACCACAGGATGTCTATTGCGTTTTTGCATAGACTTAGCATGTGAATCACTCACTTTTAACGCTTCATCCATGTCTTATGTGAACGCACCGTAACAATCACAGAGGTTTTCATTTTGATTGAAAATGCTTACAGAGGCGTTTTTTGTTTTATTTGCTGGAGTAACTGCAGCACTAGCTGTAAAGGCTCCACCCTCTTCTGGAAAGGGGTGGGAAGTAGCAGCTCATTTGCATTTAAAGAAACAAACACTCAAACACGGAGAATTGTTCTGACTACTGCCCAAAGATGTGTTGATCATTTTTAGCATGGAATTTAGAGCTGAAAATTCCCAGACACATTCTTATATACATATTATTATAAAACATCTTGCAAAGCATAATATGACCCCTTTAAAAAATCCTGTTGATTTTAAATACATTTCCTAACTTAGAAAAGTGAATCTGAATTTAGGCAACAGAAAGCGTTAGAATCCCTAAGAGTTTTTAATAGTTATTTATGTATTACATTGACAGATCAGTCATTTGTAGCCTGCTTATATACAGTAGATGTTGATTGCTATTGATGTTGCATATATTGCATGTTTGAGGATTATCTCAGTGATTCTATTTCAGTGAAAAAATGCATATCAATGTGAATTAGCCATGGTACTGAGTATCAGTGGATGAAAGAAAACAGATGATATATGGACTTTTCAGAAAGAATATACTTTTTTCAGTATACTATCATGGGAGATTTGTCTCTGTAATGTTGAAGTATGTATATTTAGGAGCAAGTATTATATATATATATATATATATATATATATATATATATATATATATATATATATATATATATATATATATATATATATATATATATATATATGAAAAGTATATCAGGAATGTGCAATGGAACAAAATGCCAAGCTCTTGGACTGCAAGATATGCTTGAAAATATTTTTTAAATATTTACAAAAATATGAATATAGCTTGAAATATTTGTAACAAATAAATATCCTCAGCAGTGAAATGCTTATGTTATGTTTATTTATCTAATTTTGACACATTTATTTTTATTTTTATTTTATTTTTTTTATTTAAACATAGATAACATTTTACAAAACAATATACATGCCAGGGGGTAAGTATGCACAAAATACAAATGTACAAAATATACAAATGTAATAATTAAACAAATTATAAAGTTCACAAATGTTTAATGTGCATAAGGCTTTCTTGTTTAAAGAATCTCTGATACTGGTAATACACAAGCATAGTTCAGTCACCAATACCCTAAAATTAGGTTTCTTATTGGTAAATATTCATTTATGAATGTAAAATTTTGTTAACAAGTAAATTAATTCAATTAAAACAAATTTCCTCTTGATTAGGATAGACAGTAAAGCCATAAAGTACATTTTCCCATAACAATGAAAGGTTTCGAATAATGAAATTGTTTATTAATAAATTTTTGTTCCTCACCTCATTTTTCACACATTTATAAAGTTTTGTTGTTTAAAAAATCTATTTGAGTTTGAATTACTTACTAAATCCAAAGCATGTCAACCAACACAATTATTGCTGTATTTCTCTATTCTACAGAGCCAGCCGTGGCCAACTGCATCCAGCGGCCTGTTGATCTGATCTTCATGCTGGACGGTTCAGAGCGTATGGGCCAGGAGAATTTCCGCTATGCCCGTGAGTTTGTGGAGAATGTGGCGAACCGTCTCACACTGGCTCAGGGAGATAACGATGAACGCAATGCAAGGGTGGCTCTCTTGCAGTATGGAGATGAAAACCAACATCAGTTGGCCTTCAAACTTACCAACAACTTTACCGTCATCGCTGATGGCCTGGCCAACATGAGGTACCTAGATTCGACCTCCAATGTTGGAAGTGGCATCATCTATGCTATCAACAATATCGTCACGAGCAGAGGCACTCGATTGGCTAGACGAAACGCAGAGCTATCGTTTGTCTTCATTACCGATGGGGTCACCAGTAGCAAAAACCTGGAGGAAGGGATTAGTGCCATGCGCAGAGCTGAGGGCGTTCCCACTGTCATTGCCATGAGCAATGATGTTGACAAGGAAATCCTGGCAAAGATTTCTCTGGGAGACCAGACGGCTGTTTTCAGGGGTGACGATTTTGCCCGTCTGAACAAAGCCAGCTTTTTTGAGCGATTCGTTCGGTGGATCTGCTGAGATGTTGGGTGGGTTTTTTAGTAAACAGGGGATTGGTGTGTCCCCACATAGAAATCTGATATATGGCAATATATGCAATTTACATACATGACATACAAGTTCATATTTGGATTTCACTTATATGAGCAACCCAGGCTCACTATTAATACGCACCCCTATATACATCGCGAAGTACATCCCAGGAGCTTCGTTTTTTTGCAGTTTTTGTTTTCGCAAATCCACCAGAGGCCGCTGTCTATGCTTTTTCAAATCTCAAATTTCCCTCGTGAGTACCATTCATGCCTGCCCTTCTCGCGGAAATCCACCAGAGGCCGCTGTCAACTGACTGACCGACCGACCGATACCCCCAACCACCCCCTTCCTTAAACCCAACCAATAGTGTTTTCAAAGCACCGATTGACTCGATCACCCCCTTACCTAAACTCAACCGCAGTGTTTTCAAAAGCAATCCAGAAAAAGAAAAGCCCCCTGATTTTTACCACACTTTCAGATTTTACCACATTCTCACCCTGTTATTTACTTGTTTATTTTATTTTTTGCATTTTGTTTTACCTGCTTTGAGGAACCATTCCTCACCGGACTCGTGAACCCCATCGTCGCGGTCAACTCCTCTCTGCGTCACAAGTCCGCTGACATACAAGGCGAGCCACCGGGCAAACTGGTAACAGTGGAAAAGCTGTCCATACGGAGGTAAGCAGTCAGCTGGTAGCAAGAAAACAAATAGAAGCTATTGGCGGTGTCATACTGCCCTGTATCGTTAATTTTAAAGATGAAATGCAGCCATATGTATGTATATATATATATATATATATATATATATATATATATATATATATATATATATATACATATATATAAAAAATTGCCATTTTTTTGCAATATTCCGAAATATACGTTGGATATATGACATGCAAAACCCAAATATGAACTTAGAATTACAAATATGACATAGATTTTCATGTATCAGATTTCTGAATGGGTCAAAGGGTGTAACACAATGATTAGATGCATTTTATATGCAGTAAATCTATGCAGTCTATGCAAAAGAGGTTAAATTGGTTTGTTATGCAGAGATAATGTATTTCATATTTTTTATAGCTGAAAACCTTTGAAAGAATGCAGTTTTTCATTAGCTTTAACTTGATGATGCACCAATGGCAATGGGGGGTTTGGGCACAGGAAGATACTGCAGTAAACCAAGAGGTCCAATTAGTAGCAACACTCCAAAGAATATGTACTGAATGTGTATTTTGACAATGTTGCAATTGTAGTTCTTTTTTATTTCTGTATTTTTAATGCTGAAAGGCCTCTAAGCTGAATTTTTTGTTTGATATATTCAACTACACAAGGTGCTAAACCAGAGTAAGACTGGAGTTCAGGATGCACATTTGTAAAAGTGCACTAATTCAGGTGTATAAACAGCCATGTCAAAGATTACACTTGCCACGTTCACATTTAAACAACAAAAATGTTCAATTTGAATTAGCATTGACTTAAAAAAGGCCTGGATAGCTGAATGAATTAAATCTACACTACTTTCCACAGCATGTGCACTCTTAATCCAACACAAACAGATTCAGATTAAACATTAGCTTATAGTAAAATATAGAAAGATCATTTTAAGACTATTGTTAGGAGCACGATCACTCACTTAATTCCAAGAGCCAAAGGGAACATTTATATATTTGACATGCTGTTGGACACTTGAAGGATTATTTCCAAAGTTGCTGTCAAACTGAAATTTTAGTACAATAAATCAAGCTGTGGTAACAAAACTGAGGTGTCTGTGATGTTTGTTCAAGTAAAAAGGTTACTATTAAAATGGTTTAAGATTTGAATGAGAATTGTTTTAGAGTCGAATGTGATATCAAGCATTTTTCTATTTTATTTGCACAGCATTATATGTTTTTTTATGTTTTTACTGAACAAAATAACTGAGGAAACAGTGGCTGAGACACAGTCATCTCTAATACAAATAGATTTTTGGGGGGACTTTAGACTGGTCCATAAGTTAAAGTAGATATAATTCAATAAAGGGATAGTTTAACCCAGAGATGAACATTTTCTGTGAATTTACACATGACATCTTAGATGCAGATCATTTTTTCTTCTTCAGCCGAATATTACAGAATATTTAAAAATGAATTAGCAGGATTCACATAATAAAATGTATAAATATATGTAAATACAGGCAGCATGGTGGCGCAGTGGGTAGCATAATCGCCTCACAGCAAGAAGGTATCTGGTTCGAGCCTCCGCTTGGTTAGTTGGCATTTCTGTGTGGAGTTTGCACGTTCTCCCCGTGTTCGCGTGGGTTTCCCCCACAGTGCAAAAACCTGTGGTATAGGTGAATTGGGTAAGGTAAATTGTTCGTAGTGTGTGAATGAGTGTGTATGGATAATTCCCAGTAATGGGTTGCAGCTGGAAGGGCATTTGCTGCGTAAAAAATATGCTTGATAAGTTTGCGGTTCATTCCACTGTGGCGACCCCAGATTAATAAAGGGACTAAGCCGAAAAGAAAATTAATGAATGAATATATATAAGTACATATTTTAACCTATATAAATTGCCTTTGCATGTGTAGGCTATACAGTATATCGTTTTTTTAAATCAAAGTTTCTACTTTCATTTTGGGGTGAATTATTCCATTAAGGTCGATCTTGTCATTGATTTACTGATAGCTAAGTAGAATGTGAAAACTATAAATGATACCTACAAAAATTATTATTATTATTTTTTTTTACTGTTTTGTATTTGGATAATTGATTAGCCATTGATCTATTTATTATGGATCAGTTTTACTACAAATATCATGGTTAAACTATGGTAAATGTACTAAAACACATTTTTTTGTACATTACACATGGTTTAATTACAACAATAAGCGATTATTATTATTACTAATATTTTTATTTGTAATAAAATCCATGGTTAATGTTGGTAAAGAAATTTCCTAACACTTACGAACAAAGGACTATCTCGGTTAAACTATGGTAAATGTACTAAAAACACGGCTGATTTGTGGTTATCATGGTTTAATTTCAACAATAATCTATTATTATTATTATTTTCATTTGTTGTAAAATCCATGCTTAATTTTAGTAAAGGAATGTACAAACATTTATGAACAAAGGACTATCACATTTAAACTATGGCAAATGTACTAAAACACGGTTAATTTGTGGTTATCATGGTTTAATTACAATAATAATAGATTATTATTATTATCATCATTTGTAGCAAAATCCATAATGTTCGTAAAGGAAATTACGAACATTTACGAACAGACTATCACGGTTAAACTATGGTAAATGTACTAAAAACACGGTTCATTTGTGGTTATCATGGTTTAATTACAACAATAATAGACTTATTATTATTATTATTTAGTAAAATCCCTGTTAATGTTCGTAAAGGAAATTACAAACATTTACGAACAGACTACGGTTAAACTATAGTGAATGTACTAAAACACAGTTGGTTTGTGGTTATCATGGTTTAATTACGAAAATAATCGATTATTATTATTATTATTATTATTATTATTATTCTCATTTGTAGTAAAATCCCTGATAAATGTTCATAAAGGAATTTACAAACAAAGGACTATCACGGTTAAACTATGGTAAATGTACTGAAAACATGGTGCATTTGCGGTTATTTCGGTTTAATTACAACAATAATCGATTATTAGTATTGTTATTATTGTTGTTATTATTATTATTATTATTAATATTATTTTAATTTGCAGTCAAATCTATGATTCATGTTCGTAAAAAAAATTTAAACTATCGTATTATAAAAGTATGTATACTTTATGAATAACGTTTATAATATTCAGGTCACAACAAGACAGAAACTCAAGTTTGACTTTCAATGTCAATGTACACAAAGTACTGTACGTTCCTTCACTCGTCGTGAACCAATCAGAATCGAGCTTCAACATCAAAACAATTCGCGTTTGGTCCAGAACGCATACCGTAGACAGCCTCCAATGACAAACAGAGAACATTATCGGACTTGTGCCATTTAGACCCCAAAACAAGACTTTTTTCACTATTTATGGTATTGCTTACGAACGAGGAATATTTGTGGAGTATCCAAGAAGCTATTTAGATGACTTAAAAGGAGAAACAATCCGCGGGATGCTGCCGAAAGGATTACTGCAATTCCGGGTTTTCCTGTCACTCAAGCCGTCCGACGTCATCACGTGGGAGGGCTTCCGTTTGCTGTCATCGGAATTCATTATGGATGTGCAAAATTTAATGAACGTACAGAGTTTTAATACGGCTCCGTAAAATGTCAGACAGCCGTGTATTGAATTGTGTGAGGAACACCTGTATGTTTTAATCGTTTTTCTGTATTGTGGAGTCATAAATAGCACAGCGGACATGACTTGGCTAACGTTACTCATGAAGCGGTAGCAGTGAAGATCTGGTTGCATGTTTTCCTCCTCCTGCAGTCCACTAGGAAGCTGAAGGGTTTCTCCTTCATATAATCGCAAATTCCTTGTCAAGGCCATAAACAGAGCATGAGGAGCCGCAGTAATTCAGGAGTGAGGCTGGACGGATTTGCCAGACTTGTCCATGAAACAATATTATGCCACCAGGTTTGTCTATTCTATTCTATTCTATTCTATTCTATTCTATTCTATTCTATTCTATTCTATTCTATTCTATTCTATTCTATTCTATTCTATTCTTGTCTGTTCTATTCTATTCTATTCTTGTCTGTTCTATTCTATTCTATTCTTGTCTGTTCTATTCTATTCTATTCTTGTCTATTCTATTCTATTCTATTCTATTCTATTCTATTCTATTCTATTCTATAGTGTGTTGTTTGTTGTGTGCTATTATTTTACTCTATTCTGTTCCGTTACATATTCTTGTTTTATCCCCTCTACTGTATATAATGCAGTTGTGTTTTGCACTGTTCTGTTGTAATATACAGTGCTCAGCATAATTGAGTACTCCACATTTAGAAAATGAATATGTTTATCCAATTCTTAGTGAATATAGGCAATGTATTTTTGTGCATTTAAAAAAACAGATTTATTAAACAGATATATTTATTAAAACAGTTCTTTAGTCACCAAACATATTTAGAAATGAAAGATAATACAATTAAATTCAAGTAAAATAATACAAAAAAAAATTAAATTAAATTACAACCTACAAAATCTTAACTAAATTTTTCTATTTTTTTTTTATTTATTTATTTTTTCTTCTCTTGATTTTTCCTCTTTTAAATTTGTATTTGTTATTTGTCTATAACATATAAATTTGGATGTACTAGTTTTTGGACCGTTATCAGAAGTTATTTTGTTAGATAAGGTCTAAAATTGGCTTCAGTACTAAATAATCTAATGTATATGCACAAATATAATATTTTATAGCTTCCTATCAAAATATAAATTTAAAAGATAGATTTGTGAGGGGTGTACTTATATATGCTGAGCACTGTACATATATATGAATAGTGTAATTATTTAAGGTGAATAGGGTAATATGGCAATAATTAACAAATTAATAATAATGAATAGGGTAATAATTAACAAATTCTTTCCATATTTCCAAAGTTGATAGATTACGTTGATTAGCAAAAAAAGTGTTACAAGTTGTTTTACAAGTTGTTTAAATATGCAAATTAGGCATTATTTACTTAAATATGCACTAGTTTTAATTTTTAATTTTTTTTTTACATTGAGTCAAAGTTTTTGCAGAGGGATTTTAGGTATCAGGTGTCAACAGACTGAAAAAAAACAATTCACGTTTTTTCTTTTGGTAAAAATGTTATCTATATAATGTTAAAAATAATAATCTCATGTGGAGATTATTGGCTCTGTGCAGGAGAAAAAATGAGGCCTTTAAAAATATTTAATAATTGAAGTCTTCAGAAACAAATTGATAAAGTGAAACAAAAGTAACACAAAAAGTGTTTTGCATGTTATTATAATTATAATAGTTTTTTTTTTTTTATACTAACAGGTGCATGGAAAGAAGTTTTTCCTTAAAGTCTTGCCTTAATATATTGTGACCATATTCTATTCTGAATGTGAATTATTAATATATATATATATATATATATATATATATATATATATATATATATATATATATATATATATATATATATATATATATATGCAGTATGAACACATCCCTCTATTAAAATATTCAGATTGTAGATATAAATAAAACTGTTTGGTGTGTGTGAGAGCAGCTCACGTGGAGATTATTGACTCGGTGCAAGAGTTTCTTAAAAAATTAAGAAAAGGCCTTTAAAAATATGTTTTATAATTGAAATCTATGGGAACTAATTGGTAAAGTCAGACAAAAGACAAAACGCTTAAAATTGTATTTTGCATGTTATTATTTTCCGTTAGACTGAAGAAAAAAAAAAAAAAGAAAATACTCTCTATGAAAAGCCAAAATCCCAAAACCAACAGGGGCATGAGAAAACAGTTTTTGCTTAAAATCTTGATTGGCTCAGTGCAGGAGACAAAGAATATGGGAAAAGGTCTTTAAAAATGTGTTTCATAATTGAAATCTACAGAAACAAATTGATAAAGTGAGACAAAAGAAACCCTTAAAACTGTATTTTGCATGTTATTAATTTTCTGTTAGACTGAGGAAGAAGAATAAACGTAAAAAATGTTCTATGAAAAGCCAAAAACCCCAAATCCCATAACTGACAGGTGCATGAAAAATCTTTCCTTCAGTTTATTCTGATTTACTCTACCATATTCTATTCTACTTCTAGCAATCTATATTGTTCATAAAATGTGAATTATTAAAAGACTTTTAATTTGGAAATCAAAGTGCAGCTCAAATATGAACATACAGTAGCCCTGTGTAGTGTCTTGTGTTTGAAAGCCTTCTATAGCATTGACATTTTTGACATTGAGTCAAACTACTTGCAGAGGGATTATAGGTATCAGGTGTCAACAGACTGAAAAAAAAACACATTATGTTTGTCTTTTAGTATAACAAAATGTTGTATATAGTCAACAAAATTATATATATGAACACATCGCTCTGTTAAAATCTTCATATTGTAGATATGAATAAAACAGTTTGGTGTATGTAAGAGCAGCTCAAGTGGAGATTATTGGCTCAGTGCAGGAGAGAAAAGAATGAGGATAAAGGCATTTAAAATGTGTTTTATAAGTGACGTCTTCAGAAACTAATTGATAAAGTGAAGCAAAAGAAACACTTGAAATTGTAGTTTGCATGTTATTCATTTTCTGTTAGACTGAAGAAGAAAAATAAAAGAAAAAACACTTGATTAAAAGCCAAAAAGCCCCAAATCCTAAAACTAACAGGTGCATTAATGTGAATTATTAAAAGATTTAAATGTGAAAATCTAACAAATCTACTAACAGATGCATGGAAAACTGTCTTAATATATTCAGACCATGTTCTTTTCTGCTCTGAACAATCTATATTGTTAATACAAATGTGAATTATAAGACTTTTAATGTGGAAATCAAAGTGCAGCTCAAATAAGAACATTCAGTAGGCCTGTGTAGTTTCTGGTGTTTGAGAGCCTTCTGTAGCATTGACATTTTTTAACATTGAGTCAAAGTGTTTGCTGAGGGATTTTAGGAATCAGGTGTCAACAGACACACAAAAAAACCACCTTTTTCTTTTAGTATAAAAAAGTTGTATATAATCAACAAAATTATACTTATATATGAACACATCGCTCTGTTAAAATTTCAGATTGTAGATATAAGTAAAAATGTTTGGTGTGTGTGAGAGCAGCTCACGTGGAGATTATTGGCTCAGTACAGGAGACAAAAAAATTTGAGAAAACCCTTTAAAAATATGTTTTATAATTGAAATCTATGGAAACTAATTGATAAAGTGAGACAAAAGACTCAAAATTGTATTTTGCATGTCGAAAAAATGTTCTATGAAAAGCCAAAAAGCCCAAAATCCCATAACTGACAGGTGCATGAAATGTCTTACCTTCAATTTATTCTGATTTACTCTACCATATTCAATTCTTCTTCAAGCAATCTATATTGTTCATAAAAATGTGAATTATTCAAAGGAGTTTAATGTGGAAATCAAAGTGCAGCTCAAATATAAACATACGGTAGGCCTGTGTAGTTTCTTGTGTTTGAGAGCCTTCTGTAGCATTGAGGCCATTCTCACTGGAGGAATCTAAAAATAAATAAGGCTTGCCTTGAACAAAGGTCACCTTTAAATAACCCATGACTGGGAAAAATATTTGTATTATCAGTAACACTTTAAAATATTGCTCTGCTGGTAAATGTATTTACTATGAATTATGAACAGTCCTGTGCAGCATTTTTTAATCATAGTTCAACATTTATTAATGCAATATTAAAATCCAAAATTGTGTTTGTTATTATTGGTTAGTGCACAGTGAGTTAATAAGAACTATTAATGAACAACTGTATTTTCAATTAACAAAGATGAATGAATATTGTAATAAATGTATTGTTTATAAATATTAGCTATAACATTAGCAATCATTATTTTAAAGTGTTCACCGCATTATCTAATACATGCAAATTCTTTAAAAGCAGATATGAAGTATTATGCACAACACAGTAAACTGTACGAGTAATAATAAGTGATCAATATTATTATGAGTGTTTAATTATTTATTATTACATGATTTTTCTTTGATAGCTACAGTGCTTAAAATACTGTAAAGCAAATAAAATGTGTCATTTTGGTGTCTGTACATTTACACATACAGTATATAGAAGGCATAATAATTAAAAGTGAATAGTTGACAATTTTTCTTTTCTGTTATGAGTTTTCTGTTTCTTTTCTGTCCTGGCTGGGTCAGTTGGCATTTCTGTGTGGAGTTTGCATGTTCTCCCCATGTTCGCATGGGTTTCCTCCGGGTGCTCCGGTGCACAGTCCAAAGATGAATTGGGTAAATTAAATTGGCCATAGTGTATGAGTGTGAATGTGAATGTGAGAGTGTATGGGGTTTTCCCAGTACTGGTTTACAGCTGGAAGGGCATCTGCTGTGTAAAACATATGCCTGAATAGTTGGAGGTTCATTCCGCTGTGGCGACTCCTGAAAAATAAGGGACTAAACCGAAGAAAAATTAATGAATACAGCAGTTCAGTATATTTGACATAAGTATTGACATTAAACGCTTTGTTGTGAAATTGGTGGAAAAATAGTGGCAAAGTAGAAAGATTTAAAATAGTGATGAATTTGTATTTTATATTTACAATATATCCTTAAATAGAATCTTTTAACGTTATCAAATTATTCCTGATCTGAAGATGACAAAATTTGTATATTGATAAAATTAAATATTTCTATATCCATAAAACTGGTATGTAAACTTATACAAAATGGATGTTTTCAGTCGTGTCTCCTGTAAAAGTGTCTCCCAAATAAAAGCTTTAGAATTTACTACAGCAATTCAGGTTGAGCTTGTATTTCATTAAATGGTGTATGCGATGCGATGCGATGCGATGCGATGCGATGCGATACGATACGATACGATATGATATGATATGATATGATATGGTATCGTATCGTATCGTATCATATCATATCATATCATATCATATCATATCATACCAGATTCTGACAGTATGATAACCCTGGTTAAAATATCACAGTGTCATGGTATTGCGATTACTGCTCTAAAATGCATTTTTTTTCAAACGTCTGGGTAAAAAACAACAACTTTTTTCCCCTTTGAACACAATGTATTTTATTTTGAGAAACATTTAAAATATTTTGAAACCGTAAACATGTCAGGGTAAACAATTCAAATAAATCATTGACTTCAAAAACAAAGATTTATTTACAATTTAAAATGGCATCTTTAAATATCTTTTCTGCTGGAGATACTGTTGTCCTAAAAAGTAAAGTAAAACGTAAAAAAAAAAAATCTTACATACCATATAGGAATGGTATAACAGAAAGTTTAAAGTTTTAAAACCTTGACTTTTCCAAACCGCGGCATACCTTAAAAACGGTTATCATCCCATGCCTGATATATGATACGATACGATACGATACGATATGATACAATGCGATGCGATACAATATGGCACTTCATTGTCAGACAGGTCTGAATTTTTTCTTTCAAGACAGTATCTGTGTTAACAGTGATCAGTGTTACAAGCACTTCAAACAAAAAACACTACAGCAAAACAAAACTTCAATCATAAGCGAGACAATATAATATAAAAAAACAGACACTACTTTCAGAAAAAATACAAAATAACTACAAAATATTTACAACGTACTGCTGAGTTTTTATTTATCTCTGAGATTGCTTGATGAACAAAGGAGTGTTGTAGCTTTACCCTGTTGAATATTTTAATTGTATTATTAATAAAGATGTGTTTGGTGTTCTCCTTGTAGAATCCAGTGACGGGTCTCCTGCCGGCCAGCGAGCAACAGAAGGATGCTTGGGTCAGGGATAACGTTTACAGCATTTTGGCAGTGTGGGGGCTTGGGATGGCTTACCGCAAGAATGCAGACCGTGATGAGGATAAAGCCAAAGCCTATGAGCTTGAACAGGTGACAGAAACTTCAGAACGTCAACATCTGCTGTGTCATTGTTCAGGAGTTACTGTACTACAGTATTGTATACAGTGTTTTATACTGTTGCTAGATGACTGCTTTAGACTACACATATCATATACAATTTGGATACAGTAGACTAATTGCAATATATACAGTTTATATATGATGCATGGAAAATGTGTTTTTTATTCTCACCAAGATTGCATTGACACTGCCTGGTAAAAAGTTTGAAAATGTTAATGTTTTTCTATTTAATTATGTGAAGACTCTTCTGCTCACCAAGTGTATATGATCAAAAATATAATAAAACAGTAATATTTGGGAATTTAAATGTGTAAATATAGTGTAAATATATTTAAAAAAAGCAATATTTTCAGAACAGTTTTCAGTTTATAATGTAAATAGTTTTTCTCTTCAGAACAAATACTTTCATTAATTAAAAGACAAATCAGGGCTCAACAATAAGGACTGCCCGATGGCCTGGGGCCAGTGGGAGAAACGCTCAGACAGTAGACAGGATTGCATTGTCACTAAAGTTTCATTTTTAGTTAATGCGACTATTTTTCAATTGCGTGCAATTACAGTCTTAGAATGAACAAACAGTTTGTGCTTGGAAGCCTTTAAATTTAAGCTTAAATTTTTGGTTGTTCCTATCTGGGGTGCGTTTCTGAAAACCATGGTTAGCCAACTAAAGTCGCAGGTTGCGTCGTTACAAACATAGTTCGTTGATTTGCCGTTTCCCAAATCCATCATTCCAATGAACAGTCCTAAACTGTGTCGCAAACTTGTATGCTTGCAACTACACCACTAGAGCTATAACATAGTTCCTGGCTGTGTTATATTCCCAGTTATCCCCCTATGACCTATTCATTTAGAACATTCTAACATTTAAACATGTTTACAATTGCGTTCCGTTCGCAGTGTACTTTGAAAACATTGATGTCATTTTGAAAACAGCCGTGGCTCATGACAAAAGCTATAGGTGAGCTATTTATTTTACATCTCCAAAGCTTGTGAAAACAAAAAACAGCATACGCGAATGATTTATATTTTTAGTAGTTTATTTATTAGGTATCTGTACTGAATATGACAGGGGCCTGCTGGTCAACACATTTCTGCAGTGGTTTGCATGTGTCAAATTGTAAAAGTAGACTTTTCAAAAAAATAAATAAATAAACAATATCCTACTCTCCCAAAACTACGGGTTTTGGGAAACACTTGTCACTACATCGTTCATTTCTCAAATGATGCATCGTACTATGATAGTTCAGCCATGAGTTACATCGTTGTTTGGGAAACGCACCCCTGACTGGATGTTGTGAGCATGTTATATTTTTCTGTAATCTGGGAACAACCAGTTTTTAATAGGGTAGTAAAAATCTTAACCACTGGTCCAATCGGGCCAGTAGAAAAACACTTTTAGTGTTAAACCCTGCACATTACATTAATCAAAAGTGAAATTAAGGGCTTTTTTAATGTTGCAATCTTTTTTATTTAAAATAAATGGTGTTATTTTGAACTTTGTTTTCATCAAATTATCACAATTTTTTTATATTACAAATGTGTATTTTGAAAACTACATGAATGTACACTACCTGACTTGTCATGTCTTGTCATCGATCCCAGTTGTAAGAGCAAATAATAACTTGACTTCAAGTTGATCATTTGGTAAAGTGGCAGAAGGTCGATTTTTCCCATGAATCATCTGTTGAGCTGCATCCCAATCATCACAAATACTGCAGAAGACCTATTGGAACCTGCATAGACCCAAGATTCTTTCAGAAATCAGTCAAGTTTGGTGAAGGTAAAATCATGGTTTGGGTTACATTCAGTATGGCAGCATGTGAGAGATCTGCAGAGTGGATGACAACATCAACAGCCTGAGGTATCAAGACATTTAGGCTGCCCATTACATATAACAAACCACAGGAGCGGGTAAATTCTTCAGCAGGATAGCGCTCCTTCTCATAATTCAGCCTCACTCTATCTGCTCACACTTCAAAGTTCCTGAAAGCAAAGAAGGTCAAGGTGCTCCAGGATTGGCCAGCCCAGTCAGCAGAGGTGAATATTATTGAGCAAATCTGGGGGAATATGAGGGACGAGGCATTGAAGATGAATGCAAAGGATCTTGAACTCTGGGAGTCCTGCAATCACACTTTCGTTGTCATTCCAGATGACTTTATTAATAAGTTATTTGAGTCATTGCAGAGATGTATGGATGCAGTCCTCCAAGCTCAGGGCAGTCACACACAAAATTTATTCATTTTCCACTGCAGCATGACTTTATATTCTATACTGTACATTATTTATGTTAAATGACAAGACTTTTTTTATAAGCAAAGTCAGACCTTACAGTCCTAATTAAATAATTAAAAATCAAGGCATGATCATATTTTATTTTGGTAAAATAAATGAAATCTAGAGGTATTTACCTTTTATATAAGCCACTTCTGATACCAAATGATCAACTAGAAGTCAAGTTATTATTTGTTGTTCCTAAAACTTGAGTAGGCGACAAGACTTTTGTCAGGTAGTGTATATATTGAACTATTTTATTGATAACACTGTGTTTTTTTTCAGAGTGTGGTTAAGCTAATGCAAGGTCTGCTGCAGTGTATGATGAGACAGGTACAGCATTTCACTGTTGTTCAATTGTTATTTTAAACACGTACATCAGAGCTTTATATATTAATTTATTCCAATCTAATTCCAGTCTCATGGCAAAACAAAACTATTTGATGTTTTACTAGTGGAAAACAAAATATTATTTGAAACATTTGAATTGAAGCAAAATGTGTGTTTTTTAGATAAATGCAAGCATGACGGCCCCAGGCATAATCATTACTGGGGTGTGAGCATATCGTAAATATCATAAAATCACATGAATTCATACAAATGAGCCACTAATATACCAAAACATGAACTAGTTACAAATTGCCACAAGATTGGTTGATTCTTTGTTGAACACAAGTCTGTATACACCTGAGCACACATACACACACACACTCTGTCTTGCTTGGCTAAACACGTCAATGTAACTGCAGGTGGAGAAGGTAGAGAAGTTCAAACACACACAGAGCACAAAGGACTGCCTGCATGCCAAATATCACACACCTACCTGTGCCACAGTGGTCGGAGATGACCAATGGGGGCACTTGCAAGTCGATGCCACCTCACTCTATCTGCTCACACTGGCCCAGATGACTGCCTCAGGTGAGAGTGGAACAGTCTATAGTGGATAGTTAACCCAAAAATGAAAACGCAACCATTTACTTGCAAACCTTGTATGATTTTCATTGTTCCTTGGGATGCAAAAAAAAAAAAAAAGATTTTTTTTGAGAATCACAAGTCAGTGGACACCATGACTTGTGCCAATCTTAAGGGGAAGAGTTTTCCATTAAAATAAGATTATCAATTCTTGTGCTATGCTATGCTATGTTTAATCCAAAGATTTGATGAGAATTTTTCATTTTATTTGATCTTATTTAATTTAATTTAATTTAATTTAATTTAATTTAATTTAATTTAATTTAATTTAATTTAATTTAATTTAATTTAATTTAATTTAATTTAATTTAATTTAATTTAATTTAATTTAATTTAAAATGTTTTAGGTTTTATCATATTTTATTTTATTTTATTTTATTTTATTTTTTATTTTTTTATTTTATTTTATTTTATTTTTTTATTTTATTTTAGTTTTATTTTATTTTAGTTTTTATTTTTTCAGAAAATATTTTAGATTTTATAATATTTTAATTTATTCGTTCATTCGACCTTCTTGCTGTGAGGCGATCGTGCTACCCACTGCGCCACCGTGATGCTGATAATAATTTAATTTAATTTAATTTAATTTAATTTAATTTAATTTAATTTAATTTAATTTAATTTAATTTAATTTAATTTAATTTAATTTAATTTAATTTAAAATGTTTTAGGTTTTATCATATTTAATTTAATTTAATTTAATTTAATTTAATTTAATTTAATTTAATTTAATTTAATTTAATTTAATTTAATTTAATTTAATTTAATTTAATTTAATTTTATTTTATTTTATTTTATTTTATTTTATTTTATTTTATTTTTTTTCCATTTAATTATTTGCTTTGTATTTATTTTGTATTTTGTAACTTATACATAAAAGTGAGTAGATGATATCAGATGTTTTCTTTTTTTATTTCAGTAGTTTATAAAATAAAACAAAAATAATGCAAAACTATAAATTAAATCCAGAGAAATTGAGAACTTCCAAATTGTGTCTTATTTTTTCGTTTCTGCATATAGTGTGTTTACTAAACCCATTCTACAGATTTCCCCATAATTAAATCGAGCTGCACATGAAAAACAGATGGCAGAATCTGTGTAGGGCTGTATATAACTTATAGATACGACTCAAAATTGATTCTATTTGATTCCATTGTGTTTTTAATTTAAGCCTCTGCTGGTTTCATATATCTGCTGTCATATTTTTAGCATCCGTTTCTCATTGTCCCTGATATCAAACCACAGGTCTGCACATCATATCGAACTTAGACGAGGTGGCTTTCATCCAGAACCTAGTGTTCTACATCGAAGCAGCCTACAAAGTGGCTGTAAGTTCACATTGGTTCATCGAGTTCTTAGATACCTTACTTGTCAAACTGGCATTACAGCCCTGTACACACTTCCTGACAGGATTATGGGATGTGGGAGCGAGGAGACAAGACCAATCAAGGCATTCCTGAACTAAACGGCAGCTCCGTCGGAATGGCAAAGGTACAGCAGGAGAGTCGTCTATACTTGTTTAGTCTGTCTGCTTCTTCAGATGTTGATTTGTGTTTTGTGTTCATGTTCTAGGCAGCTTTGGAGGCCATTGATGAGCTTGATTTATTTGGAGCTCACGGAGGCCCAAAATCAGTGATTCACGTTCTCCCAGATGAAGTAGAACATTGTCAGGTAAATAAATATAAACACTACCACAAAAGTCTTGTTGCCTATCCAAGTTTTAAGAACAACAAATAATAATTTCAACTTCTAGTTGATCATTTGGTATCAGAAGTGGCTTATATGAAAGACAAAGGCCTCTAGATTACGCTTATTTTACCATAATACAATATGCTGATGTCTTGATTTTTAATTATTTAATTAGGACTGTAAGGTCTCACTTTGCTTACACAAAAATCTTGTCATTTAACAGAAATAATGTACAGTGTAGAATATAAAGTCATGGTGCAGTGGAAAAAGAACTAATATTGTGAATGACTCCTATGAGCTTGGAGGACTGCATCCATACCTCTCTGCAATGACTCAAATCACTTATTAATTAAGTCATCTGGAATGGCAACGAAAGCGTTCTTGCAGGACTCCCAGAGTTCATCAAGATTCTTTGGATTCATCTTCAATGCCCCCTCCTTCATTGTACCCCAGACATGCTCAATAATGTTCATGTCTGGTGACTGGGCCGGCCAATCCTGGAGCCCTCTGACCTTCTTTGCTTTGGATGTAGCCATTCACTCTGCAGATCTCTTGCATGCCCCTATACTGAATGTAACCCCAAACCATGACTTTTCCTTCACCAAACGTGACTGATTTCTATGAGAATCTTGGGTTCACGAGGTTCCAATAGGTCTTCTGCAGACTTTGTGATGATTGGGATACACAGATGATTCATCAGAAAATTCTACCTTCTACCACTTTTCCAAATGATCAACTTGAAGTCAAGTTATTATTTGTTGCTCTTACAACTGGAATCGATGACAAGACTTTTATCAGGTAGTGTACAGAACAGGGCTGCACTTCTTTAAATAAGTCAGAGTAGATTAATATAAACTATTGGTAAGATGCATTTTTGTTCGTATGATCATAAGGGGACTAGGGCTGTACAATATAATGTAAAATATCGTTATCGTGATAATAGTCTGCGTGGGCGTTTATGCTCAACTTTCATATGAATGAACTGAAACCGCTCACTATGCTGCGCTCCCAAGGAAGAAAATGACAACAGTCAATCAGACTCTGAGGTTTTTACTCATTCATAGAGTTTTTAAAACCAAAACGTTTGCACCTTGACAGTTTTTACTCCAAATTAAAATGACTTAGATCTGAAAATATATATTTGAGCTGTTTATTGTAATATCATTGCACAAATAAATGATTTGAAAACATAGATAATGATAATAAAAATGGCTTTTTCTGTATTATCAGGGTTAAACATCTTGTTTCTCTTTGTGTTTCTAGTCTATCTTGTGCTCTATGCTTCCTCGAGCCTCTACCTCTAAAGAGATTGATGCTGGCCTGCTCTCTGTCATCTCCTTTCCTGCTTTTGCGGTGGAGGATGCGGATCT
Source organism: Danio aesculapii (assembly GCF_903798145.1). Classification (NCBI taxonomy): domain Eukaryota; kingdom Metazoa; phylum Chordata; class Actinopteri; order Cypriniformes; family Danionidae; genus Danio; species Danio aesculapii. Next base: position 34,228,338 of record NC_079445.1, on the reverse strand, counting down.
GGTCAACATCACCAAGGCCGAAATCATCACCAAGCTGCAGGTCTGTGACGTTACGGAAAAATCTTTGGCTATCAATCAATCTCAAGTGCTGCAGTGGAGGTTGCTTCAGCATTTTTATTCAAGAATAAGTTTCAATATTAGGATCAGTTTATAATGGGAAGGATCTGAGCCTCATTTTTGAGTAATGCTGGGTTTGATGAGGGGTTCATATCTTGGCAAG